>NC_091435.1:106180311-106527817 GCF_964237555.1 Oryctolagus cuniculus | reverse complement strand
GTTTGCTTTTGTTTTTCTGGATCCTTGAGATGCATTGATAGCTCATTTATGTGGTGCTTTTCCAATTTCTTGATATAAGAACCTATTGCGCTATAAATTCCTCTTATCACTGCTTTTACTGTATCCCATAAATTTTGGTATGTTGTATTGTCGTCTTCATTTGTTTCCGGAAATTTCTTGATTTCTCTTTTCATTTCTTCTGAGATCCTCTGTTCATTCAGGAGCATGTTGTTCAGTCTCCGTGTGATTGCATGTGCTCTAGAGATTCCTGAGTTGCTGATTTCTCGCTTCATTCCATTGTGGTCCAAGAAGATGCATGGTATGATTTCAATTTTTTTTAATTTGTTGATACTTACTTTATGGCCTAGTAAGTGATCAATACTAGAGAAAGTTCCATGCACTGCTGTGAAGAATGTGTATTCTTCAACTGTAGGATGAAAAGCTTTGTAGATATCTGTTAGGTCCATTCGGTTTATAGTGTTGATTAAATCTGTTGTTTCCTTGTTGATTTTCCACCTTGTTGATCTGTCCATTGCTGAAAGTGGAGTATTGAAGCCCCTTATTACTATTGTATTGGAGTCTAAGTCTCCCTTTAAATTCCTTAACATTTCTTTTAAATAGCTAGGTGCCCTATAATTAGGTACATATGCATTTATAATAGTTACATCTTCCTATTGAATTGATCCCTTAATCAGTATATAGTGCCTTTCTTTGTCTCTTGTTACAGTTTTTTGTTAAAGTCTATTTTGTCTGATATTAAGATGGCTACACCAGCACTTTTTTGGTTTCTGTTGGCATGGAATATCTTTGTCCATCTTTTCACTTTCAGTCTGCATGTATCTTTGTTGGTGAGATGCATTTCTTGTAGGCAGAAAATAGATAGGTTTTCTTTTTTAATCCACTCAGCCAGTCTGTGTTTTTAAACTGGGTAATTGAAGCTGTTTACATTCAAAGTGATTATTGATAAGTAGTGACTTTACCCTGCCATGTTTTCCAAAAATACTCTTATTTTTTACTTTGAATTTCCTTTGAACTTTTACTGAGAGATTTTGTTCTATTACCTTCCTTTGTAATGATGACCATGTTTCTGTATTTCTGTGTGCAACACATCCTTAAGCATCTTTTACAGGGTTGAAAGAGTGGTGACAAATTATTTCAATTTCTGTTTGTTATGGAAGGTCTTTATTTCACCTTCATTCATAAATGCGAACTTTGCAGGTTATAATATTCTAGGATGAAAGTTTTTTTCTTTTAAGATTTGGACTATATTTCTCCATTCTCTCCTAGCCTTAGGGTTTCTAATGAGAAGACTGCTGTGAGTCTAATTGGAGATCCTTGAAAGTAATATGGCATTTCTCCTGAGTACATTTTAGAATTTTCTCTTTAAATTTTACTGTGATGAATTTGATTACAATGTGTCATGGCAAGGATCTTTTCTGGTCATGTTGATTAGGAGTTCTGTATGCTTCTTTTACTTGGATGTCACTTTCTACAAACTAGGGAAGTTTTCTGTTATTATTTCACTAAAAAGGCCTTCTAATCCTTTCTCTCTTTCCATGCCTTCAGGAACTCCTAGAAACCATATAATGAGTCTTTTTATAGTATCCTCTAGATTCCCAACAGTGTTTTTTGGTTTTCTAATTTCCTCTTCTTGTCTTTGGTTTCCTGTGCTTTGTCTACTAAGTTGATATTCTTTCTTCTGCTTCACCAATTCTGTTGCTGAGGCTCTCCACTGCATTTTTTGTTTGTGCTATTGAATTTTTCATTTCATTTTGATTTCTTTTTAAGATCTCAATTTCATAGGAGAAATTTTCTTTTATGTCCTGTATGGATTTCAGTAATTCATGCATTTGCTTCTGGTTACTTCTGTATAATCATTTTTTTAAATATGCAATCCCTTATTTTTTTAAAGATTCATTTATTTATTTGAAAGTCAGAGTTAACAGAGAGAGGAGAGACAGAGGCAGAGAGAGAGGTCTTCCATCCGATGATTCACTTTCTAGATGGCTGCAACGGCTGAGCTGTGCCGATCTGAAGCCAGGAGCCAGGAGCTTCTTTCTGGTTTCCCACGCGGGTGCAGGGGTCCAAGGACTTGGGCCATCTTCTACTGCTTTCCCAGGCCATTAGCAGAGAGCTGGATAGGAAGTGGAGCAGCTGGGACACAAACCAGCGCCTATATGGGATGCTGGCACTGGAGGTGGTGGCTTTACCCACTATGCTACAGTGCTGGCCCCACTTCTGTGTAATCTTATGATCAATTTTTTTGAATTCCATTTCTTGCATTTCTTCTATCTCATCATCTTTATAATCTAATATTGAAGTGTCATGTTCTTTTGGGGGTGTCATGTTGTCTTCCTTATTCTTGTTACTTGAATTGGTGCATTTGTTTAGCATTTGTGGAGATACTCATTGGTTTTTCTCTTTTTCTTTTTTTTTTTTTTTTACTATGGCAGGTTTTATCTTTGTGACTGTAGATAAGTGGAATGTCTGCTTTCAGTGAATATCTTGTAGTGGGTGTGGTCAGAAGGCTTTGTTAATTTCTCCAGGGTTCTCTCTCGGCTTGTTATAGGAGTCAAGAGTCTCCACTCCTCTGGTTGCTGGGCACAGATATGTGCTGGCACAACTGTTATGTTTGTCCAAAATGGCACCCATTCTCTGCTTGTTATAGGATGCCATTATAAAGTGATTGGAGAGAGATAAATGTGTCCAGCCCATCCTATTTATCTTCTAGTTTGGCTGGTACACTTTCCCCCATGGAGCTCCAAGCCAGGTTCCCTTTAGGCTCTTCCTGTAGCTTTTTTTGCCAGAGGTTTGAGCTGCTGGGGTCTGGTCTCAACTTGTCTTCCAACGCTGGTATGTAGGCTTTCTACTGCTAGAGTCCCAAGCCATGGGCTCCCACACCCTCCATGTAGGTCCACCGTGTTCTTCTAATTTTGGTAGAGTTTCTTCTGTTGTTTTTTTCTCTCTTTGATGAAACTACACTTGCTTCACTTTTTTTTAAACCATATTCTCTTAGGCTGGAGCAGTAAGCTCCCTCCATACTTCACCATCTTGGAACTACCATATTTTAAGTGTGGCAATTCTTACTGTTAAATGCTATGTTTAAGAATTTATAAATGATTACTCTTTAGCTATGATATTGTTCATAAATAAAGTATTGAAAGATTTAAAAAAAAAGAAAGACGTGTTTGTGTGTGTAAACTAAAGTATATTATAGTTTCTATTACTACATTAAAGTTGGTCACCTTCTATAAAATAGTATAGAGAAGGCAGATTCATCAGTTTTGATAACCCTCATTTGATGTTAGGGCTGAATGAATATATGAACCATATTTACTTTTTTATAATTTGAAAGAGTTCACAGTACTCATAACCCATGTAAAGTTGAGGTATTAATGGAAACTTTATTTTGTTGCAGTGGCTTCATTAACATAAATAGAAATAAGAGAGGGATATACACATTCAGAGAAGTAAAATCTTTAACCTTTTGAATGATTGATTGCTTTTTTTTTTTTAACTTATTTGAGAGGCACAGAGGCAGAGAGAGAGAGACAGACAGATGACAGACAACCCCCTCCTCAATCCCTTGATTCATTCCCCAGTGCCTCGCACAGCCAAGAGCTAGGAACTCAATTCAGGTTTCCTACGTGGGTAGTAGGAACTCAGACACATGAACATCACCTGCTGCTTTCCAAGGTGACCTGGAAATGGAGGTGGAGCCAGCACTCAGATCCATACACTTCTATATGGGATGTGAACATGCCAAGAAGCATCTGCTAGACCAAACACCCACTCCTGCATTTTTATCTCGTATAATCATAGCACAATATCTGATTCTATTTCTTTAATTTATACATCATTTCTGTCTTGCTATATAATTTCTGTGTTAATATATAATCTCCTAAAATATTTATCAAGTATATTTAATTAAATATTCCAGCACTTCTGTATATTTTGATTATTTCTAGTTTTGTTTTAGATTATTGCAAGGAGCATCTCCCCATATATAGAATTTTCTATTTTGGAACTATTTCTTTGCATTAAATTTCTGGTGAAAGAATAAATTGTTAGGCTAAATTTACCTCCAATAAAAACCTATGGAGGAAAGAAGAAATATTTTCCTTCCAGTAAAGAAATAGACTAAGCAAAAAACTCTGAAGCCAAATTGAAATAATGACAATTATTGATTTACCATATTTCATGAATGATCAAAACAGTATTCTCTTGTTTTTCATTTTAATTGACAAAGATTGCATGTCTTTATGCTGTATGGTTTTATGATTATATATTTTGAAATATGTATATTGTAGAATAGCAAAATAAACCTAATTAATGTATACATCACTTCATATACTTTGGATTTATTTGAAGTAAGAACATTTAAAATCTGGCAATTTTCACTTATATAAAACATTGTTTTAATATATTTACAATAGGTACAGATATGTTTTTGGGGAATCCTATTTTTATAATCACTATGTTATATAAGATTAGTTTATTCCTCTTTTCTAAATGAAATTTTTATCCTTTGATCCACAGTGACTTCAACTATTAGAAAACTTGTAAAAAAATAGGCAAAACAAGATAATTTCAGATGGTTAAGGAATTTCCAGAACTTATTTCTTCAACATTATGTATTTTTTTTTTGGTCTGATGTAAAATTACTGTCGCACAATGAAAATTTTATGGTTCTTAAAAAATGTATAAAATTATATTATATCAACAATGAATTTATGCTTTCAATTCTATGATAGAAACATGTTACTATTTTAAAATATGCTATAGTGTACATAATTTTAATAAACTTACTGTTTTCCTTAAAAGCAACAGAAACAAAAGCGACCAAAGAAAAACTCAAGATCGTCAGACTTCATGTAAATATTTCCTCATGGTCTATTATATGCTAGTTCTTGAGTGGGAGATTTCTACCTCATCCTTCTGTTTAAGAATTAATCTACAATCATGTGAATTTGTCTACTCAGGGCTTCTATCAGTTGTTTTGTCTGAATATCCACCTAGTATAGAAGCCGTTTATAAGACATGTTTTCAGATAAGACTATTTTCTTATAACAATAGTCCCTCAAATCTCCTTAAAAGTACAATTTAAACAGTTTTTTTCTTATTTCCTTACTTATCTTTTTCCCCTATTGTGGTTCATTTTCTGTATGTATTTTGTCTTTCATTTCAGTGCTATTAGATTTCATCAAATGCTGGGTTTTTTTGTGTTCTGTTAGATTGTTTAATTTCAGTATCTGGCAAGGCTTTTCTCCTATGGTTATGGGAACTTTTAGGGCTGACAGTCAGAAGTTGTTGAGGATCATAGCTGTTCCTGTTTCCTGGTGATGTGGTACCCACTTTCCTGGACCTCATATCATAATAAGCCACACTCACACTTGCAGTCTGGTATAGTATATACAGCATATATACAGTATATACAGTATAACCCCTAAGATCCACTTCATGTTTTTTTTTTTTTTACAGATTTATTTATTTATTTGAAAGTCAGAGTTCCACAGAAAGAGGAGGAGAGGCAGACAGAGAGAGAGAGAGGTCTTTCATCCATTCGATGGTTCACTCCCCAGTTGGCCACAGTGGCTGGAGTTGTGCCGATCTGAAGCCAGGAGCCAGGAGCCCGGAGCTTCATCGGGGTCTCCCATGTGGGTACAGGGGCTCAAGGACTTGGGCCATTTTCTACTGCTTTCCTAGGCCATAGCAGAGAGCTGGATTGGAAGTGGAGCAGCCAGGTCTCCAACCGGCGCCCATATGGGATGCCAGCATATCAGGCCAGTTAACCCGCTGTGCCATAGCGCCGGCCCCCATGTATCATATCTTGTAATGTCCCACATTCACACTTTTGGTAAGAAATTACTTTAAAAATAGCATTCATTCATTTTTTGTATTTCTCCTTTTAAAAAATTTCTTTTGGGACTTTGAACAGGTTCAGAGTGTTAGGGAACAAACAGAAAATGTAGCTGAAGCTGAGACACTCCCTTAAACAGTGGTGAATAAGAGTGTGTGATAATAATCATATCTTGGCCTTTTGGCTAACATCAAATGAAGAGTGTGATAAGAAATATTCAAATTGTATATGGAGATTACCCCCCACCCCAGTTTAGGGAGCCGTTAGGGTGAGGAGTGGCAGTGAGGAGTGGAGTAGGATGTGTGGTACCATGGAAGCATTGCTGGCTAACTTCATGATTTTTATTTTTATTATTTATTTAAATAGATTAACTTTCTGGGGAAAAACGTCTGAATGTCAGGTACAGTATATGATCTGACAATATGTTGAAACTCATTCTGGGGACTCAGTTACATCGTTTGTAGGAGAAATTCCGTGTGGAGCATCACTAGAACATAGATCAGAATTCATAAAGGCATCTAAGCTGAGTATTCCACAATAGTGACGATGCTCTAACGTGAGGCTTGATGGGTCTCTGGAAGTTAGAAAGGTAAATTGATTGGGAAAGGGGGACCCCTAAGGGAGAGCCTTTTAGACGGTGATAAAACCATGTGTAAAGGTCAAATACTTGAGAGAAAGCGTGGCAGATCTGCAAAATCACAAGTAGCTCAGCACGCTTAATGAAGCCGTGTGAGGCAGGAGAGATGACTGGACAGGAAAGCAGGTGGCCAGCCTGGAGATGTAGCTGAGTCTGTCAACACCCAGGTGATTAGGGGACACTTTAACACAGCGGAAGGAGCATTTGATTAGGAATCCAGAGACCTGAAATCTCTGAGTTAGCTTGGCAGATTCAGTTGATTCCTGGGGCCTCTGCTTCTTATGTCTGAAAGGAGCAGGTGGTTTTTCAAATGGTGCTGCAAGGAGACCCCAGCGTGATGCTACCTGTGGGAATGGAGGATTGTGGAGGACAAGGCTCTCAGACTCTTTCTTGTCTTCTACTACATCAGTTCTAAAATGTTGTGACATGTTTGTTTTAAACACTTTAACAAATCATATTTGAAGGATACAAGACTTCAGTATCTTATGCCTTTCTGTATCCCATACCAATTTAGGAAAAAATATCAATAATTACTACTAGAAAGAACATCGGACCAAAGGTCTGATGTCTACAGTTGACAGCCTTCTGTGTGGACATTAGGGAGTCATTCTTCCTTATTCAGTTTTTCTCAATTATTTAAAAAAGGAATATTACCTGTCCTTGTCTCCAAAGTTTTTTTTTTTTAATTTAAAAGTCAAATTAAATATATTGAAGTGCTTAGTGAACAGTAAAGTACTTTACAAATTACTGCTATTCTTAAGGAAAATATTACCTAAGCTGAAAAGTATTTCTATGTATAAGAAGTTCTTATATAAAAGATGCCCTTGGTATGATGGATTTGATTATTTGATGGAGGTGTCAATCACACTTCTTGGGTCACATTTTTCTTAGCTCAAGTTCCCCTACATAGAAGTGAGATAAAAATCTGTATACTGGACAGTTTTCTCTCTAGCTTTAAAGACTTATCAAAACGAGCTTTATTAGAAGAAAATATATATTAGTGGTCACTTAAAACTTTATTTTCATTTTATTTGAAAGGTGGAGGAAGAGAGGTCGGGGAGAGAGAGAAAGAGACAGGATATCTTCAGTCTACTAGTTCATTCCCCATACCTGTGCAATTGCCAGGGCTGGGCCAGGCTAAAGCCAGGAACCGAAACTCCATGAAGGTCTTGCTGGTGGGTGGCAAAGACCCATGTAGTCAGGTGATTACTTGCTGCCTCCCAGGGTGCACAGTAAGAGGGAACTGAATCAGAAGCAGTGGAGGTGTGACTTGAACCAGGCCCTTCAATAACCACTTAACTAATAGCCAAATGCTCATCTGTTAATGATCATTTTATACTTCTTTGGAAAGTGATGGCAATATTATGTCCAAGATGTGTCCTTCAGTTATTCCTTAGAGTAGGACCATGCATTGGGTTAGAATACTGTATACTTTAATAGTATGTTCCTTACAGTGCTCTAGAGAGTAGGTTTGGGCGTTTGTGGGTGTTTTTTTTTGGGGGGGGGGGAGGGGTATTTTAATATGGCACTGATAAACCCAGCACCAATTTGTTTTTCAATACTGATTATTCCCAATAGCAAAACTAGACATGTTTTTGGTTAAAAGATCTTTCTCTACCAAGGGTAAACAGTGTGAAAGAATCAAGGATGAGGGGAACAGATAATTCATTCTTCCCACAGAGATGGCAGACCTGCCCAAATTACATGTGAGAAAAGTGAATGTTTTTCTGCCTCTGAGATTTATAACAAAGAATAATTAAGTTAATTAAGTATCTCCCAGATTCTTCTGAAAGCAAATCCAGGGCATGTATTTCCATGATAGTTTCATATTTACTTTGCTATCATTGTATGGAATCTAAAATGCACCTACTGGACCCATGTCCCTAATGGTGGCTACACACAGAAATTCTATGAGCGCTTTAAAAATGTTAGTGACCCAGACTTAGCTCCAAGGATTCTAATTTAACTGGTCTTTGCATTGTAGTGATGGTAGTGGTGGTGACAAACATTGTTATTTTTAATCGTCCTCTGTGATATTCTAGTAAAAAACCATGGTGAGAAACACCAGTTCTGGTAATAATTAGCAGATAAATGATTTCCTTTTATTTGTATTATCAAAGATTATTTTGGAGTCACCATGAAGAATGGATTGGAGGAAAATTAGATAGAGATATGAGGCCAGCGAGGAGGCTGGAGGAGCCATGGAGGTACAAACCAACGTGAGTCCTTGTTGGAAATTCCTAGTATTGCTTGTGATTCCTGGGTAAATCTTGTTACCACTTCCTCTCTGATGTACTTTCTTGACCTTAGTTGGCCCTTCTGTTTTATTCTACTGATCACACTCCCTTGGTGCTTCTCGCTGCAACTTTCTCTGTTGTTCTCATTATGATTTCAAACACAGATAACCAGGGGTACCTGCTGAGAACCTAGAATCCTGACTGAGGCAGCCTGGGTATTGTCTTTCACTTGACTACTTATTTCAGGAAGATTTTTCTAGCTGCTCGTAAGTTGCACTCTCAGCAGTGCCCTCATCTTGCAGTGTCGTACTCTCTTGCCTCGGTATATAGCTTAGTTTCACTTAAGGGTAAAACCACTGTCTTCCTCAATGAGGAGATACCCTCTCCTATGGCTCCTAGAACACTCAGCAGCCTTGGCCCTATGGCAGGCAAGATAGCTAATGTGAACTGAAATCCTGGTGTTATTGTTGCCTGGAAGAAGTGCTTGGGGCAGCCCATCTCAAGGAGGTGATCTCTGTTTTAGGAAGGCAACTCAACGCTCTGTTCTGTTTATATTAACTCCTGAACATTGAGGCGCTCCTTTGTATCTCGTTGTGTAGCTCTGACTTTATCACCCATCACAGTGAACAAGAGACACAGGAGACTTGGATTTAAACTCAATTGCCAATCTCAGTTTAATCTATTATTATTAGTGCCAAAGCACTTAGTGTTGCTGGGTTTCAGATTTCTGACTTATAAATATAGAAAATATTTTGTATATACCCTTTAAACTTGAAAGATACACGTAAGTAAAACAACCAAGTACAATATTGATACAGGGAATGCATTACACCAATGAAGATAACATTATTTCTGTTAAGTTTGCATTCATTCAAGTCTTCTGAGAGAGCAAATCAGTAGGTAAAAATGTCAGTCTTTTTAATAGCCAAATGAGATACATGTATTGCTATTTATATTATGCACTTTATAAATTGAATATATTCACTTAATTCAATATATTTAATATATAATTTGTCATCATACTTCATGTATATTCTATTACATTAAAACAAGCTACATAGAGGGTGAGAGAAAAAACAGGAAGGAGGCAGCCTATTATGCGTTCTTACTCTTTCTTATGATATTGTCTATTACCTTTCCTTCCTAGTCCGGTGCTTCTTTTGCAATTTTAATTTTATTATTTTGAAAGTCATAGAAGCATTCAAACTGAGGTCTCCCATCCACTGGTTTACTCCCCAAGTACCCATAACAGGCCAGGCTGAGACGTGCTAAAGCCAAGAGCCAGGAACTCAGTCCAGGTTTCCCCCATGGGTTGAAGGGACACAAGTACTTGAGGAATCATGGATGTCTCCAGGGAATGCATTAGAAGGAAGCTGAAATCTGGAACAGAGCTGAGATTTGAAGCCAGCCACTCCGGTATGGAATGCAGGGTTCCCAAGCAGTGACTTTGCTGCCCCAGATGCCTGCCTTGTGAGCCAACTCTCTCCTCATTCCCCTACTCTGGTTCTTAATGTATTTGGGTATTTGGCATGAGACAAGGTAGAGAAAGATTTTCTGATTTTGTCAGGATTAGAAGACAAAAAAGCTGAAAGAATATTTCCTTTATACAATAGAAGTTCATTTGAAATGGATGCAGTTAAACTTAAGACTGATGTTAAATTGTAGTTTGATTAATTTGTTTTAAATTTAGACTAATTTTGAAGTTTTATTGAATGCACACTATATTTAATGCAACGTTCTTTGTAACAGTTAAATAATAGCAATAATAAATAACTTATGATTAACAAAAATATAGTTGATTAATTACACAGAAGTATTTGTATAACAGGGAGTAAGTTAAACATAAGGAGACATTGATTTTTGTATTGCACCAGGGAACACAGAGAGAAATTTGATAACAATGATTAAATTAATTTAAAGTTTAGTATTTAAATAATTTAGATCAAACTCCTTATTAATAATTTGAGCAAGCATCATTGGAAACAACAATTGCAAAAACAGTTAATGGTTTTAAATAATCTATTTAGAAATCTCTGATTTCATTCAGGCTCCTGCCTCAGCTTCTCATTCATACTCACCATTAGACTAATTTGTTTAATTGACAGCTCATTATAAAACAAATTTCATTAGAATTTTAATCCTCAAGAAAAGAAAAAGAGAACATCAAAGAACATTCATTGAATGCTACAATACAATGTTGATTCAAATTTCAGAAGATCTATTCAACTGCACCATTAATCAGCACATAGAATACGTTTTTGTCCATAAGAAAATGAGTGTTCTACAAAAGGCCTTAGATAAAGTCAAAATGAACAATGATGATCATATTTTTGATCTGCCATTCCACTAATTTTAATAAAAATTTTTATGTTGATTTGACATATACTTAGCCTATACAAGTAAGCATTAGTTCTAGAATTTCAGTTAATGTCAAGATGAATAGACTTTAGTTTCTACAATCCTGCTTGAAAATCAGGACCACTGGGGCCAGCTCTGTGGCATCGCAGGTAAAGCTGTGGGTAAATGCATGTAGTGCCAGCATCCCAGATGAGCTTCGGTTTAGTACCGGCTGCTCCAGCTCCCTGCCAGTGCGCCTGGGAAAGCAATGGAAGATGGCCCAAGTACGTGGGCCGCTTCATCCACATGGGATACCTGGAAGAATCTCCTGGCTCCTGTCTTCAAACGGGGTTCAGCCTTAGTCCTGCCATTGAGGCCATCTGGGAAGTGAACCAGAGGATGGAAGATTCTCTCTCTGTCTCTCTAACTCTCTCTGTAACTTTGTCTTTCAAATAAATCTTTAAAAAAATCAGAACACTTAACTGTTTCCTTAACACTTTTCCATGCTGCCTTAAAGATATTAGTTCTAAAAACACATCTTCAAGTATTTTTAGTGTCCTGGAAACCTAAAACTAATTTAAATCACCTTCAGGCTTTCTTATCATTTCTTTGCCATCCTATGCTTCTCCAGTTTGAACATCAGTCTTCTCAATGGAGAAATTGGAAGCGCGATTTAATAGTTCTGCTTTTTTCTTGGTCATTTGTTCATTTTATGTAGTTGACCTCAAGCAATATTATTCTTATGCTTTCTTGGCTATCATTTTGTTGTCAAAATACCAGAGAAAGTCCTTTGTATGAGCATTAGCATTTTTCACAAGCATCAACTAACTCACTGTCATTTGGTAAGAATACCTTCTTTGTGTTCTTGTTTTTTTTTCCCCTAATTTTTCTGTTAAAATATAATTCTGAAGTACAAAGCTATCAGAAAATTACCAGAGCAATGATCCTGATTTCATTAACTGTCTTTATGATTCCTAATCTAGATGGTGATAGAACATTAGAATATAATATATGAAATTTTCACTTTAGGTGGTTTTTTACAGCCTGAAGCTTTACAATCCTAGATTGTTGTCACTACCCATATGTGGCTTCAGAGTTGTTAAAAAGGAATTAGTGAAGATTGAGATGTGTTCTAAGTACAAAAAATACACAGAACTTTGAAGGTATTTGAAAAAATTTTAAAATGCCTCATTAATAAATTTTGAAATTGGGGGCTGGCGCCGTGACTCACTTGGCTAATCCTCCGCCTGTGGCTCCAGAATCCCATATGGGCCCCAGGTTCTAGTCCCAGTTGTTCCTCTTCCAGTCTGGCTCTCTACTGTGGCCCAGGAAGGCAGTGGAGGATGGCCCAAGTGCTTGGGCCCTGCACCCACATAGGAGACCAGGAAGAAGCACCTGGCTCCTGGCTTCGGATCGACACAGCCATTTGGGGGGTGAACCAACAGAAGGAAGACCTTTCTCTCTGTCTCTCCCTTTCACTGTCTGTAGCTCTACCTGTCAAATAAATAAAATTAAAAATCTTAAAAGAAAAGAAATTGATTACATGCTGTAATGATATTTTAGTACTTTTGGGCTAAATAAAATATTACATTTAATTTGACTTGTTTTTTTTTTTTTTTAGGTATAGATCCTAGGGCTTTTAAAATTGCATGGGTATCTAACATTGTTTCTACAGGAAACATTGATTATTCAAAGGATTTTTTAATATTTTTAATTACTTCCTGTTGTTGCTGTAACAAATTTATATCAAGCAACATAAATTTATGAAGTTAACATTCGCAAAGTTAGAAATGAGGAAGTCAGAAAGCTGAGCTTGATTGGCAATGACTGCGTTGTTGCTCTTGCTTTCTGGTCCCTTTCTCCATCTTCTAAGCAAGGTGTATGAGGTTTGCTAATCTCCATCTCCCTCACTCTGGCTGGCTCCCCTCTCCCCCACACTCCCATCTTTGGTTCAGTTATTGCCTTTCTTGTTCTGAGTATGTCCCCTCTGCCCCCCTCTAATAGACTCTTAGAGTAACATTGGATCCATCTGACTGATCCAAAACTCCCCAGCCCAGGATCCCTTACATCTGTAAAGTCCCTTTTACTTGTAAAGCAACATACTCATAGATTCCCAAGATCAGGATCTGGACATCCTTGCAGAGACAGTATTCTGATTGCCATACCAAATATACCTAGTGTTGTGCTCTCTTAGTTTGTTGGTTCATTACAATTTTTAAAACTTGGTTGTGGTCAAATATTTTAAGCACTTTGAAGCTTTGACACCATCTGACAATGCTAAAAAGCAACCATTTGGAAATAGCCTGGCAAACTGGCTTTCCATCTAGCAATGCCACTGACCTTGGTGTTACCTTAGTTAAGTCATTTATGTTCTTGGGCTTGCTTTATTTAGCAAAAGGAGATCTTTGGAGTCTACAAAAGCTCTATAAAAATGCAATTCGTTGGGCTATCATTCAAATACACTCTTATTGTTTTAGGTTAGTTTGAGGCCTGGTAACATGAGTTGCATCTTTAAGATGTTTCTTATGTCTTCACCAAATTTAAGAATGATGAAAGCATCAATTGTGAATTCTTTCAATGTATAATATATAAGCCAGGATTTATGTTCTCAATCCATCATATAATTAGATAAAATTTCTGTTAAATTGTAAAGTATCTATTCTGGTATTCTGTCAGTTGTAACTTACAAGAAATTTTGCTCTGAACTTTTTTGACATTTACGTTCTCTATGTAATCCACTTAAGCTTTTACCTTTTAAAAATCACTATTACCCTTTTTCTGTCTCTCCCTTCTCCTTAGTATAAATTAGAAATAAAAGTTTGAGATTTTGTTTTTTTACAAGAAAACATCATGTATTAGCTTGCTTATCTCTAGGGAAGTTTAGAAATGTTTTAGAGAAAAGAACACAATTCTCAGACTGAATGAAGCCTCGGAATGTTAGAATTAGCAGTTGAAGGGTTGCACAGCTTCTGCTTGTTTTTTGTTTCCAGGTCATCAGAAATAATTTTAATTACATATAAAAAGAAGGCAAACTCTAAATCTAAACACAAATGATTTTATGAAAAATTTATCCTTATACATTCATGACCTAATTCTCCATCTTGATATAAAGAGGCAGATTGATATGCTCATAGATGGGTAGATGATAGATGAACAGAGAAAGATCCATTTCTTTGGGAAATTTCATTTTAAAGTTTCCTTTATTTAATATTTTAGAAAATGATGAAGCTGAGTATTTTGGGACAGGTAGGAGATACTCATTAAATCACTAATTGAACAATAATGAAAAGCCAGGCTAGTATTTACCTTTAGTTGTGTAATTAGCATAAAATCCTATTTAGAAAAGGTACAGTATGCATCTTATGTCTGTGAAGTCAATGAGATGGCAAAGCCTATGGGATATAACTAAACTTTCCTTCCCAGCTTCAACTACAGAACATTAATTTTCATATGGCTTTCCCATAATTAGGTCAAATTTTACTGCAAATTTTGCTAATACTGGAAACATAGACTCAAATATACCAATATTCTAGAGTAAATTCTAATGGATAAGGTCCACTAGGACGCTTTTGTGGTTTTGTTTCTTCATTACTAGAGGAATACTTAAGATAATGTTATATAATTTTAACTTAATCCAGAATGTTGCAATGGATTAAAATCAGTCCTGTCATGATAGTGTCCAAAGCAGCTAAAATAATAAGAAAACCTTCTCTTAATGAGAAGGACAGTATATGTACTCTTCTATCTCACAAATATTACACAAAAATTGACATCCAAATATACATGAAATATTTTGCAAAGTAATAATGTTGGTCTTTGAAAATTTACTTTTAAGTCAAGAATAATTATATAAGCTAAAGTATAAATGACAGATATTAAAGAACTTTAAAAAGAAAATAGATCATTAAATATTAGCATAATAGCATCAGTATTTGGAAGTTTTAAACAGGTCAAAATGACTTAAATTTGTTTTGGAAAACCTGGATTTGTTTCCAACCTCAGCCCCTCAAGAGTTCCTTTGAAAAAATGTATTGCCATCTCAACACAACCCTGATGAAGAAGCATCATACCTAAGTGTGGCATTCTCACCCAAAAATATCCAGTCTTGATCATTACTTCCTTGGTTTCCATTGCCAGTCTTTAGTCTGTGAATCTAAAGATGCATCTGGTATATTTAGCTTCCAGCAGGTGTGTTCTCTCAATACATACCTGAAATACTCAGTATCAGTCAAGAGTTTTAAGTAGTGTTTTCTAATTAAGCAGGATCGTGTGAGCAGATTCTTCCCTGTAGAAAGAACCTCTTCATAAACAGCCAACTTTGCAGTAGTTAGGCCTTGTAATGTTGCAACACTTTTTATTTTTATGCCTTTGAAAATTCCCAAATGCTATTCATTGAGATTCGAGTCTTGAGCACTTAATATGAGTTTACATCAGGGAAGTGCTGAAGACAGTAAAGGAAAAAAATTTTTCTCCAGACGTGCTTTAGAAATCTGTTTTACAATATTTTACAAGTTGCTTCTGTTTTGCAGACATTGAGTGTTAGTGTTTCACAGCATCCTAAAATATTTACCACGATCCAGGATGTAATTGATTTGATCTAGTCCTAAAAGATTAACATTTATGTTATTTATCAACAAAAAGCTCTTCGTTCTTTTCATATCAACTCCTTTGTATTAAAACAATAAGTACTTTTTCTTCTGTTTGTTAGTAGAATCATGCAGTTTCTTCTCATGATCCATTCAGAATTAATCAATTGCTTTTTATCTGGGATGGAAATCAAAACAGGAGTTCTAATCTCACCACTGTTTTTACCGCAGGTGAAGTTTTAGAGACAGAGATATAAATTGGAATCCCTATAGTACCAGGTTTGCAGATGTCAGCTTTTCATTTCCCATTAGTCATAGTAATTTTCACTTCTCTAGTAATTGCATTTCTGAGAGATTAGCAAACCCATTCAATACAGAAAATAAATTTGTTTTCTTTGTATACCATTGGTTATTTCATGTAAGTCATCATTTGCTAATAATCATTTGTATATGAAGTACACAAATATTAAGTTTCTTTCTGGTCTGTAAAATAAATCATCAGGCAGAGAAATGAGTTTGGTTGTCATTTTTCCCCTCAGACTTCTTTTCCTCTAGTCCTGCTTATCTTTCTACTGCTATTTTTACTTTTCTTCCTTCATGGACCACCGTAACCTGTCAACCCAATTTGCACCTAAACACACTGAAAATGGACCTTCGGTTTTATATTAATAGCTCAAACCTGTTCAGTATGGATGTTAATTTGTTAATTCAAAATGCTATCTACCAAACATTTATAATCAACAAATCATTTAGCAATAGTAAAATGAGGCTTTATGATGGTGCGTTGTTTCAAAGTCAACTCTCTGATGATATAGTTCTGGATTGTGCACACTATTCAAAGGAAGTATTCAGTGAGTGGTTACTCAAGTTTCTGTCTCTCCAATTTTCAGAAATAACACTTTTACTTTCTCCCTTTGTGTGTTCAATCATCAGAAGAAATTAAATTCTCATCACTGTTTGCTTATTACAAAGCTGCTTTGATTATTTGCCAGGAACTCTGTTCTGAGTGGTTGAACAAAGCATTGTTTGACCAGTCACTTAGACATCTTTCCTGAGTCCAACATGAGTTTGAGTAGTGTTAGCTGCTTATTCTACTTCTGAGTGTGGGTTCTAAAAAAGTTCTTTCCTAATATTTAATGTCTTATATTTCTCATGAAATATTTAAAAACACCTTCTAGTAAATTTTGAAGTGAGAGCTCCAATTCTTGGATTTCATATCAACAACCCCCCATTAGAATTCATACACATATATATTTTAATTATTCTGGAAGAATTTTCATTTCATTGTAGTTTGGTTTAGGGCTGCTGTGGCTTTGGGAGTTTCTACTTAACTGCTCAGACTCAACATGATCCTTTGATTGTCTGTCTCACAGTTTCAGAGGCCCTATTACTATTTGTGAGATCAAAGGAAAATACAAGAAAGAGCTAGTTGAGGGTTACAATTTTTTCCTGTTTCAGCCACATTTTTCTCATTTATTTGGTGATTTTGCTTACTAGCTGGAAATTCTAATACTCATTATAGAAATAAATGAATGTCAATTCATTTCACTTCTTGAAAAATGCAGTAGTATAGATTTGTTTTAAATTCTCTAATAAAAGCATTATGAGAAATTGTAAACTCCCATAGTATTTTCCATGTCACCTAATCATTAATAGAATTAAAAATTTTTATAACACTTTGAGTTCATGAAAATCATTCTGTAAATCTTTCATTTTAATGAAGCATTTCAGGAATGCTAACAATTTATATAGTGATATATAAATATCTGTGAACTCAAGCTGGCAAAATAAAGTGCTGCAGATTCATTGGAGGCTTCCCATGATGGCTTCCCAATTCCATTGCTGCTTCCCTTCCCAAGGAGAGTCTGATTTTATGCTTCTCATTATCATGTATATACGCTTGCTACATATGCATATGCTCAAAGATAGTGTATGTATAGAAGTATTTTGCATGTTTTAAAACTATGTATAAATGGTATTCTCTTACAGGCATTTTTCTGTTGCATGATTTTTTAGGGGGAGTGCTCACATTATATTTTTGAAATTCATCCACTCTCAAGTAGCTATGATACACTCATTCTTTTGTACTGTTTCTAGCATTGCTGTATGTGAATATAATAAAAAGTTCTTGTTTATTTATTTATCTGAAAGTGTTTAGATTGTTTCTCATTTTTCGGCTCCTTTAAGAAAATTCTGCAATGGATATTTTTAGTGGAAAGGCTGGATCTTAGTAGATGAGAATCTTCAACGTGTGCTAAAGTGCTTTCTGAAGCTGTTATATCATTATATACACTCCATAGTTTCTCCACATACTCACCAATTTTTGGTATTGTAAATTTGGATTTATAAATGTTTGCCAATTTCAGAACTGTTAAATTCCTCATTTTAAATTGCATTTCTCTAAAATAAGGAGATTGAATGGTTTTCAGATGTTAATTGATCATTTAAAAATCCTCTCCTGCCAACTGACTGTTCATCTTTTTAGGCTATTTTTATTTTTAAATATATTTATGAGAGATTTTATGTACTTTATTTTTTATTTATTGTTTAACAAATCCTACTCTTCCGATCTACTCAAAATCACAAAGATAGTTTCTTCTTTAGGTCTTTAACCTTCCTTAAATACATACTTTGATGTGAAGAGATCCCAAATTATCATTTTTTCATATGCATAATCTATTGCCTGGATAATTCATCTTTCCTCACTGCTCTCTAATGCCACCTGTTATTCCATAAATTCGTGGATATATTTTTGGGCTTTCTATCCTGTTTTGTTGCACTAATTTCTCTTTGAAGAAAGCTCATTGTGTTAATTACTGTCATTTGTATTAAGACTTAATAGTTCATATGGAAACTCCCTGAACCTTGTTCTTCTGATGGTATTGACAGTTTTTTATCCTCTGCTCTCACAAGAACAATTTGGAATTAACTTTTTAGAATCCATGAAAACTTAGTGAGATTTTAATAATAATTAGAGTAGTTTCATGGGTTAATTTAGAATATTGAGCTTCCCATCCAGGAACATGTATATGTGTTAGTTTATGTGAACTCACCCCTTTATTTTAATAGATAAATTATCCATGGGCCAGAAATGATTGCTCAAAGTGACACAGCCAATTAATAGCAGAACTATTGGTAGAAGGAAAGTCTCTCGACTGTTTAGCAGCTCATACACTAAAAAGACTTAATTAGTGAGTTAAGAAAGAAGATCTTCAAGTCCTTGCAGCTAGGGAACCCATCAGCATGAAAGTGAGTCCACCTTCTCTATTTTACAAGGCCCTGGATAATCAGTGAGTGCTCAGAGGGCTTATTAGAGATGCAAATTCTTGGCCCCTCCCTGATCCTTCAGAATCAGAGTTTCATTTTAAAAAGATTGCTAGACACAGTTTGCGGGCATTTGTGAAGTATTGCTTGCAAGCCAGTCTCCTTTTCCCTGACACTGTCAAAAATGCTAGCAGCAATCTTGAAGTCATTGAATTCCACAGGCTTCAGGTGGTCACCATTGAGGCTTGTGGGAAGACCTTTAGGCCTTGCTCTTTGACAACAGGCTTACCTGTTTTGCTGAATGAACATGGAAAAGTCCAAAATTAGGAAATATTGCCCCCAAATTGTATTTTCATAATCACATCCCCGAAAAAGTGACAAAATGTTGAGTTTGTCTAAAAGAAGCGTATCTTAGGAAGACTGAATTTTCTTTGGATATCTGTAGTTACTCAGGAAGCAAATCCATTGGCTTTGAAATCACTCCTTCAAACTGACACTGTAGCTACTAAATGCCATTGGGGGAAAATGTGTACAGAAAAAAAAATAATAAAAAAGACTGAGGAGACAGAGCCCAGAGATTCAGTCTTTAAGGGTAAAACACAGAAGAAAGATCAGACAACTTATTTCAGGTAGTCACATACTATTCATGTCCATCTCGGTGCAACCTCCTCCTTGTTTAACTATTACAGCAGCCAGTTATCTACAGGGGGAGAAAAAAAGGTGAGGAAAGGGGATGGGGGGGCGGGGGCGGGAAACAGAAGTGCGATCCCTGCAATATCGCCTCAAGCCACTAGGGGTATCTTTGTACCATTTTTCATCCTGCACTGATTTGGAGTAGAAACCTATATTAGGGGAAAACCAGGGTCCTCGGCGTTTTTTGCGAGCAGTGCACCCAGAATCCAAAAAGATTTTTTTAAAAGGGAAAGAAAGAAACCACAGTTCTGTGGGCCCCCCGAACCAGGCTACGAAATCGTTCTACTGGACATCAGCACCGGGAATTCATTTTTGAGGTCAATTTCCAATCGAGATAAATCTATTGGATTAGTAGGATTATCTGATTGCAGCTGAAAGAAGTAACGTTTGATCGTTTGTATTTCTTGCCTGATGGTCGGATTTACATGGAGGTGCCTTTGGGTCCCCAGGAATCTGGATCGTGGCTGCATCTGGAAAGAAAAAAGGATCAATCGACACGTTTTGGAAGTGTCCGTGGGTGAATTAAAAAAAAAAAAAAAAAGGAGGGGGTATAACTGAGGTTGCGGCTGCTTAAAGAAAAAAAAAAAGCCAAAACGAAGCATCTTGAATCCTGAAACAAGAATTCCTGGGTGCTCGAGATTCCCAAAACAAGCGTCCAGAAACTGGTAAATACTTTGCCCATTTAGGCTTGCATTTGACGGCGAAGTGTTGTAGAAACTGCCTCCTTGCATTGCTGGAAGGGGACTGGGGGAAGCGGAGGGGCTCCCTCCGGGGATCTGTCTCATTGAGGGTAAGTTTGCGGCTGTGTTGTGGGGAGGGGGATGCCGGGGCTTGTGTGCCACGGCGCGGAAGGGGCTGCGGACACGGCGCCTGTGAACGCCGAGAGAAGCTGGGGGGTTGTCAAACCACCTCACGCATCTCCGCGGGCATCGGGCATCGCTGGGGAGCTGCCGAGAACGAGCTCCAAACCCTGGTTGTAGCTTCCATGGGGAGGCCAAGCAGCCCTCCAAGCTCTCAACTTTGCCTGGAGGATCTCTCCGTTGGGAGATTCCCTCCCGGATCCGGTGCTTTCTCCTACCGACACTTTAAGGAGGGGAAGGCAGTGCTGCCGTGCAAAACCTGCGAGTGGAGTGCGATGCCCAAGTAGAAATCGCTGTGGCTTTGGCCGCCTTTGCCGCGGCTGCCGTGGTTTCCAGGGGAATTTTGCAGGGAGGATTGGCCATGTTCCTGCTTTCTCCTTCTCCCTCCCTCTCTTTCTTCCGACCCTGTTCTTGCCATCTCTTTCTCTCAACCGGACGCTAAAGGGTTACAGGGTCACCGCCTGGGATTCAGTACAAGTGGGTGACTGGCCACACATGTCTTGCAATTCACTTGCACGACTTTCCATAATACAGTTGGAGGTAACTTTCTTGGAGTTGGAGGAGCCAGAGTCGGCGTCGCAGCCTTGCTGCCCAGGGCCCGGGCTGGGGAGTGCGCCAGGCAGCTGGCTGCATTTCTGATGCATCCCTGCCCTATCTTGCCTCACCACTGACTGGCTTTTCTTTCGGACTGAGCTGTGTGTGCGCGCGTTCTCAGACATTTTCTTGCAGCTGAATTCAGGGAAATGTTTTTTTATTCCAGTACAATTTAAAAATGTTTATAACTCCCAAGAAAACCTCATCTTTATTTGCAGAAGAAAATCGATTTCCGCAGCTATCGTTAAAATTAATCACTCAAATGAATGCCTCCTAGTTGACTTAAAAACTTAAAGTTGCTTTGGAATCCAGAAAAGCCTAGTATTCGGAGTCAATTTTGGAGCCTTCATGGCTTCAGAACAACTCCATCTGACAAATGATTGACTGAAGAGCTGAGTACAGACGTGTTAGGTTTCTGACACCCCCCTCCCCCTTTATATCTTCTGGCACTTCGGTATCATAATTTTAGTTGGCTTTTTTCCTCTGTAAACCAATTTGTTACATTTTAAATTTTTAGATCTTTGAGCACTTGGGGACAAAATGGACATGGATAATTGTTAAAATATAAAACTGCATACTGTACATTTCGATCTTTTGAAGAGAAGTATTAGATATTTTTCAGAGGTTTCTGCTGGCAGATTATGAAATGAATGCAGATACCACTAGGGTGCTAGCATTGAAGTCTCTCCAGGATGTGTGAACTCGTGGAAAGGCAGCTCTTCAATGTCACTGAAGCCTACTCATCCTCCTGTCCTTATCTCAGGGAGCCCAGACACAGCAGACTTTCTGGTTATTCAAGGATGAGTCTCACCAAACTTTGTTCGTGCATTTGCAGGTGCATCTGTGTTTCTTAACCCTAATTCTGAAGCAGGCACATGAATTTTGCATTTCCAAGATGAAATAGCAAAATAGAAACTTTGGCTCTCAAGAATTTTAAAGCAGAAAAGTGAGCTGTTTCTTTTTTTCTGCAGTCTCTCTATAAGCTCTTCTAAAAAATCATGGACATAGCAAGAAGTAGTTTTCACAAGCCCAATGGTGAGGTTAAAGGAAACATATGAGAGACTGGTTTGTCTCTTTTCATGTGTCTAGTCTAACTCATGTGGTTCTGTGCACACTAGAACTGGAAGAATGGATGTTTTGTGTAAGGATACCTTAGTCACTGATCCCAGCCACACAGTCCATAATATTTAATGTTTCCTTTCAAGTTTAATAATACATAAATAATGAACGTAGATGAGACATGGACTTGGATTTCTACTTCTACAGGATATAACTGATGATATAAAAGTAGATGGAGTATTTGAAACATGGAAAAGGAGGCCTCTTTAAAAATTAATTTGCCTGTTTTGGAACCACTGAACCAGTATTCATTGCCTGCACCATAGCACTGAAATGGAAGAGTTAGCTGAACTTGCATTTGTAGTGGCTACAAAATATTTTTGTGTCAAGAATAATTGATGTTTGCTACTCTCTCATCGTGTTATTTTTTGGTAGTGAAAAATGAAAAGTGGAAACTTGACCTACTCTTTGTTGTCGTCTATTGGGGGGCCAGATTCTTTGTTTTCCAAGAAACTCCTTCACTTTAGTGAACTTAGTAGGCAGTAAATCCACTTTGGAAAGCCAATATCAATATTATGAAATTACACACCATTAAATTTTTAGATGTAGCCAGTAAATGAAGAGCAAGATATCAGGTTAGATAAATGTTCTCCTGAATAGAGTGGATTACTTTAAGAACTATTGGAAAATCTGACTCATTCACTTAGGGAATTAATTACATTTTGCTATATATTATCCAAATATGTGGTTTTGGTCATTATTATTAAAAAGAACAAGATGGCCTTGGTCAGCTGTTTTAGTTTTGCAGCAGAGTGGAAGTTTGAAACAGAGGAGTAGAATCTCTCAATTAGTTCTGAAAATTGCAAGCACAGATCCCAATATAAATGACATGAAATAGCATTGGGTTCCTCAGAGCTTATCACTATGGAAAACCTGATATTGCATTCACTGGAGATTTGCTTGACAGCTGCACCTGTCCCCCAGAACCCTTCTGTGTGTTCTAACTGGCCTAACATCCAGGCAAAGATAACACGTGTGCTGCAGCTTCATTTTATGGTTTTAAGAAGACTACATTCAGTGTCATCTCACATTATCTGATTTTTAAATGAAATTACTATGTACTCTTAATGGAAAGAAAAATGTAAAGGACAATTCTTTTTTCCTGATTTGTTGAAATTTGTCATATGGTATCCCAAAATGTAAATCTTCCATGTCTTTTGCTTTGCTGATAAGTGTAAAATGAAACTGAAAACAACTTTTAATGAATTAAAATGTGAAAAAATACCCCCAGCTATCAGTGAATTAAAAATTTTAATTTCAATATCTCAAATTTCCAAAGTCTAAGCAATAAAAAATAATGAGTGCTCATAAGAGCTTAAAGAGCCTTTTTGAAACTTTTTAAAAGATAGTTTAAAGATGTTGAGGTCACTAACCTCTTAATCTTGCTGATTAGCAATATTCCCAACTGTTTCGAAGAATGATTATTTAATAGTAGAAGGTTCGATTGCTTGCTGTTCTGTAAATAAAATGAATTTCACGTTATCAAATTTGTTATGTTACTATAAAAAATAGGAATCGTCCTTGCCTTTAAACTACTGCCCTCCAGCTCCTTCCTCCCCCCAAAACAAAACAAAACAAAACAAAAACAAAACAAAAAATCCTGCTCGTGCATTTGGTAGCAAAGCTGTTGAAGAAGAAGGCTGCCAACTCTAAGCTTAACTGAAGTCAGAGAAAACTTGTAAATCACCCCCAGGCATTTGATATCATTAGACATTAAACTTTTGGTGGGTTTTTATGTGAATTCTTTTTATAGCAGTCAATATAATCTCTTCTGCGCCTATTTCCGTTGCATGTAAGAGAAATTCTAGTCAATGGCAAAACGCTTTACTGCTGCCATTACTGCAGACTTTATAGATCAGAGATGTGTCAGCATGTTGGCTTTAGCAGTAATGCCTCTTTTGTGTGAAACCTTATGGGCCTTGCAGGCACTCTCTCATCCTGACACTCATAAAACGTTCAAGCCCCCATATTTATTATTTAATTTTCTTCCTATATATAGCAACAAAGCACTTCAATATATGAATGTGTAGCCAAAAAAATGACAGGCAAGCGTGAATGGGACTAATGAGTTTTAATAATACACATATTAGGAACTGCTAAAGGAAGTTTAATTAAGAAAAATAAGTTGAGCATGAAATTCATTTTGGAACAAATGCAAGTTAAGTTACTTCTGCAGATGTAAAATCAAAAAACCATAGAGATACATCATAGGAAATAAAGTTCTAGGCTGAAACTAGACCTATTTAATGCAGTTGACATTTGAAGGCTAAACTTTAAGTTCATGTGCTTAGATTTGACTTATGAAAAATGTAGAAGAATGCTCTCTCTTTTTTTTTTTTTTTACAGTGTTCTCACTTTTCTCTGGTTCTTGAACAATTTTAGTTTAGTATTGAACTATATACCCAGCCACACTTCTTGAACTTAACTCTAGTTCACTTGGGGAAAGCCACACAAAATTTTTTTCCTTTTTCTGTAGCCTGCTTTTCTACAGTTATTTTAACACTCACTTAACGGCCACAATTAGAGTTCTGTGCTCCACTCATGTCATTCCTTTGGAGGTGCTGTGGGTGGTGCTTCAATAAGAGAACTATGTGTTTACCAATTTGCCTGTACATATAATTCTTTGTATATTATTGCACAATTTATTTTTTAAGATTTATTTATTTTATTTGAAAGGCAGAGTTACAGAGAAAGAGGGAGAGACAGAGAGAAAGAGAGATCTTCAATACCCTGGTTCACTTTCCAAATGGCTACAAGGGCCTGAGCTGAGCCAATCCAAAGCCGGAGCCAGGAGTGAGCCTCTTCAGGGTCCCCAGCACAGGTGCAGGGACCCAAGCACTTGGGCCATCTTCTGCTTTCCCAGGCCATAGCAGAGAGCTGCATCAGAAGTGGAGCAGCTAGGACTTGAATCATCACTTATATGGGATGCCGGTGCTGCAGGTTGGTGGCTATACCAGCTACACCACAGCGCTGGCTCCTGCACAATTTAGAACATAATTAGACTTATTTACTTGTTTTCTTATTGATGTTGGTTATTATTTTGTGGTTCCATAGTGGAGGGAATGAACATAAGTTGAGTAGATAACATATTGGGCAAATGTTTTCTTACAAGGTGCTTTTCTTACATTTTGCTTGTCTCTAAAAAACAAATACATTCTGGACAGTTTGAAAAGCCCAGGTAGTGATATAAAGGCATCTATATGTTCCTCAACAACTGCCATTTTGGAAACGTTCAATTAATACACTGATTCACTCTTTTTTTTAATTTTTTATTTTATTTTATTTTATTTTTTTTGACAGGCAGAGTGGACAGTGAGAGAGAGAGACAGAGAGAAAGGTCTTCCTTTGCCGTTGGTTCACCCTCCAATGGCCGCCGCGGCCGGCGTGCTGCGGCCGGCGCACCGCGCTGATCCGATGGCAGGAGCCAGGAGCCAGGTGCTTTTCCTGGTCTCCCATGGGGTGCAGGGCCCAAGCACCTGGGCCATCCTCCACTGCACTCCCTGGCCACAGCAGAGGGCTGGCCTGGAAGAGGGGCAACTGGGACAGAGTCCGGCGCCCCGACCAGGACTAGAACCCAGTGTGCTGGCGCCGCTAGGCGGAGGATTAGCCTAGTGAGCCGCGGCGCCGGCCTGATTCACTCTTTATACAGATGTTTGACATCAGCTACATGCAACACTAGTGATTCTTGTTTCGTTATTGACACACCCAGTGAATTTTGGGTATTCAGAAGAAAAGATTAATTGTGGTATGTTAAAGTGAATTGAAAATTGTTTTTTTTTTTTAAAGGCATGGTGAATACTTTCATAGTGACATGGAATACTCACTATGCGTGGAAATTCAATAAGGTCAAACATGAAATCAAGGAATATTGATTTCATAAAAACCAAGTTGTGATTTCACTAGTATGAGATTTCCCCATAGGACAACCCCCTGCTCCCAAGAGAGAACTGAACAGGAAAACACTGATTATCAAGTAGGAAATTGACCAAGAGATGTCACAATATTCACACTTGAAAGTAATATTTGAGCTATTTAATAGTTAACCACAGTGCTAAAAGGAATAAAGGTCTACTTCAGCAACCATTATGTTTCAAGTCAGTGGATCTGTCATTTTAAATTTAAATCTGTATTACTTAGCTGTCCAAAACTTTACACACAAGAGGCAGTGTTACCTATCCAATTTGTTGTGGGTAAAAGACGTAATCAGTGGGCCGGCGCCGTGGCTCAATAGGCTAATCCTCCACCTTGCGGCGCCGGCACACCGGGTTCTAGTCCCGGTCGGGGCGCCGGATTCTGTCCCGGTTGCCCCTCTTCCAGGCCAGCTCTCTGCTATGGCCAGGGAGTGCAGTGGAGGATGGCCCAGGTGCTTGGGCCCTGCACCCCATGGGAGACCAGGAAAAGCACCTGGCTCCTGGCTCCTGCCATCGGATCAGCACGGTGCGCCGGCTGCAGCGGCGGCCATTGGAGGGTGAACCAACGGCAAAAGGAAGACCTTTCTCTCTCTGTCTCTCTCTCTCACTGTCCACTCTGCCTGTCAAAAATAAAAAAAATAAAAAAAAAAAAAAAAAAAAAAAAAAAAAAAGACGTAATCAGTTTCATTACATCTTTATTTGTGGCAACTATTTTAACATATATGATACTATGAGATTGATGCCAAAAAGTTCCTGGTACTTGGAACTATAGTCTTTAATAATAATATTTGAGGAGGAAACTATTTTTTACACACTGGAAAAATACTAGAGTAGTATAGTTGTCTGTATCCTTCATGATGGTGGAGCTTTTTTGGTCTGTCTTGTTCAAAGTTGGGTATATTTCACTACTGCACCTAGAGCAGTGCCTAGCACATTACTAGGGATAAATAAAGTTTGCTGAATGAGTGTAGAGACCTGATTTTTAGCCTTAGGTGTTGGAAACTAAATGTACAATATCTTTACTTAACTGATACTTGATCTCTACGTTTTTGCCTTTTTTAAAATATGCAATCAATATTATTTGAATTGACAGACATTTTGAAGTAATATGCAATATTCCAAAATACCACATTATACTTAAAAGATTGAATTTTAATCAAAGATAAATAAGAACTATAGCATTTTATGGAATTTCATATATAGAGTTTATTTTGCAGTTATTTAAAAAGACTCATAAGTATTATAGGATTATTTCTGTTATAATTTACTTACAGGCCCCTTTCAGTTATTTTCTGCTATATGACAATTCAAGGAACTTTAGAGTTACTAAAAGTTATTTCAGACAGGTACAACATGAACAATAAAGAAAAGAATTAAAACATAATAAATTTGGAGATTTGGCCATTGTGTAAGATTTTTTTTATTATTATTATTTTTTATTTTTTGACAGGCAGAGTGGACAGTGAGAGAGAGAAAGAGAGAAAGGTCTTCCTTTTGCCGTTGGTTCATGCTCCAATGGCCGCCACGGCTGGTGCGCTGTGGCTGGCGCACCGCGCTGATCCGATGGCAGGAGCCAGGTGCTTCTCCTGGTCTCCCATGGGGTGCAGGGCCCAAGCACTTGGGCCATCCTCCACTGCACTCCCTGGCCACAGCAGAGAGCTGGCCTGGAAGAGGGGCAACCGGGACAGAATCCGGCGCCCCGACTGGGACTAGAACCCTGTGTGCCAGCACCGTAAGGCGGAGGATTAGCCTAGTGAGCCGCGGCGCTGGCCATTGTGTAAGATTTTTATTTTTGCTATTTTTAAGTATGAAATTTTGTAATTATAAGCTCTCAATTCTTTAAATTTTTAAAAAAAGATTTATCTATTTGAAAGGTGGAAGTACAGAGAGGGAGAGAGGCAGAGGCAGAAAGAGAAGTCTTTGATCCACTGGTTTACTCCCCAATGGCCATAACAGTTAGGGCTGGGCCAGGCTGAAGCCAGGAGTGTCTTCCAGGTCTCCCATGTGATTGCAGAGGCCCAAGCACTTGGGCCATCCTCCACTGCTTTCCCTGGGCACACTGGCAGGAAACTGGATCAGAAGAGGAGCAGCTGAGACTCGAACTCGTACCCATTAGGGATGCCAGTAATGCAAGAAGCAACTCAACCCACTATGCCACAGCGCCAGCCTCTCAATTCTATAATTTGATTTAAAAGGCTTATTCACTTAGCAACATACACTCTACACATATATTTAGATTCTTGGTAATATTCTATTCATTTATGCCATGTTACCAAAATGGGCCATGAACAGGACACTGTTTTGAATAGTGTTATTGTTGTTAGTACTGGTGGAACTATAATAAGAGAATTAAAGATGCAAATATCTGAAGAAGATTGCTAGAATAATATTCCTTCTTGTTTCAGCAGCTGGTTGAGTTCTTAGCCAGGTCAGGAGTGACAGGAAGCCATTTTGTTGTTTGATGCCTTACGCAAAAGGAGTTGGTGGTCTTAGTCCAGTTCCTAGTAGTTATGCCTCAAACAATAGGCACCATAGTGTTTGCCAATTCTAGCAGAAGCCTGGGACTGAATGGGCACAAAGGTTTAAGTGCCCTCTCTCTGCTAATTATCCCCTAAGAGGTCAAGATTGACACTCCCTGGCACAGGGCCATACCCAGAAACCTAGCGTGGCAACTGCCAAAGTTGGAGCTATTCTCTGGCAACAAGGGATTTTTTAAAAGAGGACTTTAATTAAAGGAGAGCACCAGGAATGGCAATTCTCCACTCTTCCCAGGCACCAGCAACTGACCAGACATAAAAATAAGCTTCCAGAGTGAACTGAGAATGTAGCAGTGCTCCTAGGTAGTGCTGGCTTCTCTATAAAGACACTGGCAGGCATAATTAAGTTGCTTCTGGAAGCAATGACTTGTGACCCAAAGGTGGCCCCTCTCAGACAAAAGCATCAATTTAATATCAAGGGAAGTAATCAGCTCTACCTGGCTGTCTCTCCTAAGCTCTTGAGTGATTATTCATTTTCTTCCGTGAGATCACAGGGTCGCCAATTGGTTTTAAAAACGTGTCCTGCAGTATTTTACATACACATTAAAACTATCGCCCCAGACTTTTTGAAAAGCATCCTGTCTCATCGATTCTTGTTCCTCTCATTCTTATCACCTTCCTGTTCATTTGGAAGTCAGGGCTCTTAAGTAGATTCTAGATTTAACAATAACTATTTTGAAGATCCACCTGAGAGCTGTTGCAAGGTAAATAGAAAGTAAAACGTATTTTACATCATTAATGTTAAATGCCTTTTTTCTTAGCATCCTCCCAAGGCAATTAACAAGCAACCAAATTCTCCAATACTTAGCCATTTGTTGTAATGACGGTTATAACACAGATACACAATTGTGTACTACAGAAGGAATTGCTGTCACTTTAATTTCTTTTGTGTTGTCAGAAAATCTGTTATGACATATTAGAATCCCATTTTTGTCCACATAATGATAAAATTAGTCACCAGTCTATATGGTGCACATCTTATGCACATCTCTGCATGATGAGAAGTTTTCATTGTACTTTAATTGGTTTCTATCTCTTATCTCTTTTACCCTCTTTTGCTGCAAGTCTAATTAGGCTAATGTCCCCGCAAGAGTTCAGCATCACAGATGGATAAATCTGAGGGATGTGTTAATTGGTGAAAAATAATATAATGAATGAATGGTCATTCATTCTAGAAATATTGCCCAAAGAGCTACAATGTAACATGTTGTTCAATGGATGGTTATAAAAATCCAACAATTTATAGGATATAGCCTCTGTGCCTGAAGACCAAGACTGATCGAGTGATTACAATTATTGCCATACCTGAAATTAATGCATTCTCCCTGAAAACTGCTTACAAACTCTTGAGTTGTCAGCTCCTTTCTCCTCTCCATTCCAATGCTCTACCCTCCCTCACATCACAGTGGTCTCTTTGGAAAGACCGAGGTTCTAGAGCAGCCAGGTTTCCTCATGCCTCCCTCTGATACATTTTTCTCTCTAGCCTTTTCCTGCCAACTTCTCATTCTTCAGAACCTTGTTTACAGATGACTTCCTCGGGAAGGTCATCCCTCCCATTCCAGACTCTTGCCTTAGAGTACCCTACATGATCCTTTCTGGATCATGTAGCTGCATATTTAGCTTGTGTGACTGATTTACTAAAGTTTTTCTTCCTTAATTGAACTTTAGTCTCCATGAAAATCAACTCTATCTTATTCATGTTGACTTCTCTATTAGTTGGCAGTAAGTATTTACCAGATGTAAGAACAAAGATGGGTTTGAGATTACAAATACAAAGCACTGTAGGTTCAGCTCGGAGACATTATGAGTTCCAAGAAGGGACTGTTTTCATGACTGTAAGGATCAGTGAATAATGTACTGTATTTTAAGCTAGGTTTTGAGGAGTGCTAACTGGAGTCACCCCAGACAAAAATTGATGGGGACAGCATTATCCATGTAGAAGACTTTGCAGGAACAAGTTGGGCCCAATTTGCTGAGCGCTAGCCGCAGTGCTGTGTGCTACCTTCGTTAGTATTGTTTATTTGCAAAGATACTTTGCTACCAGCTAGAACCTGTTTTTTTGTGCTTTTTTCCTTGTTGTTCTCAAGTTTTAGCTTACTTTATCTCCATCATGTTTTATATTCTGTGATTTTCTCACCATCATTGGAGAGGCATATTGAAAGTGGAAGTAGCCCAATGGAAAAGGGAACAAATAGGACCAATTACATTTTCTGCAGAGGAATGGAGCAGGGGGTGTAACTCTGGGAAACAGTTGAGATTAGCCTACCTTTCTCTCAGAAGAAACAGTGGGCAAATGTGAGAAGAGACAAGGTTTGTCTTTACACTCTGTTAATTATTTTGCCTTATCTCCTATTTGTTGATGCTTGATACCTCCATAAACTGTACTCTTGTTTTATTGAAGAATGTCCCTGTGACTGTCTTTCTGAATTCAATTTAATTATCTTCTAGAAGGAGATGATAATAATCTCTATCTCAGGATATTTAGAGACAATTAAATGAGATGATGCAGTTATCTCCATATTTAGCCACAGTACCGACTCATTTGGTGCTTAACATTAATCCGATTATTGCTTAATAATGGTCTTGAAAGAATGTCCTTATTGCCACATCAGTTTTTATGACTCCACATTGATATGGCCACAATATGGGGCATGGCATCCCTTAAGCTTTTTATATGATCAAGGTCTTGGAATTTTATATTCCCAGCACAAAATCACTGGTTCTAAATCACTAACATTTTGTTTTGGTTGTCTTCTGATAACTTCTTATCAGTATATTCAATCAGTTAAGCTGTTCAACACTAGAATTCCCATTTTTCATTATCTTTGTTTCCGTCTGTTCTACAATTCTTGCTTTTCTTAGGTTGAATGTTGACTTCTATCACTTACTCTGTGTCCCAGAGTATGATATGCTATTAGCAAAAGTCTCAAAACCACATTGTTTGGCGCTGCTATAAATTGTGCCTGTTAACAAGCTCAAGCAAGCTGACCAGCAACTCCTAATTTCCCTCTTGTTGGTGTCCTGTGTGTTTCAATCTCCTCTAATCCTTAACCTGAGCATCTGGCTCAGGTTAAGCTGTTGGAGAGCAGTGCAAAAAGTGTTAGAAAGATTCAGGGCATGTGCTTTGGTCTGTTTCTTAGGTCTATCCATCTTCTTGAATTTGTTGTCTTCAGAGATTATTTAGCCACCTGAAGCCTCCTTTTCTCTACCTCAAATAACATTTCCTGGTCTACAAATCTGTTGTGAGAACTCAGTGTTATGAGTACATGAATTGTTTTGAATGGGGCTGGTGAGCAGTTGGTGATCTGTAATATCAGTTGTTTGTGTTGTCGTTTTCACCTCGTTGTAGATGACTCCAACTGATACTTCAACTGAACCTAAAAGTAAAGTTGTGCTGGTTTCATCTCTGCCATTCCATTCACTAAATTAATGCTAGCTATCACCTTTGGGATCACACATTCTGCATTTTTGATAACAAACCTTGAAAGGTATAAGTATATCCATAGAATTCCACTTAACTATGACCATCACCAGATTGAAAAACTCACTAAGATTGAAATTTTAAAAAATGATAAAATTAAAATCAATATTTTGGAGTTGCTATAAATCTGATGCCTTCATTCTATCATTCAAGAGTATCTCAAGACACAGATATTAGATATTTTCAGGGTAAAATTCACAGCTAATAAAACAAACATCAATCCGCACTCAAAGTTATCTTGCTGATGTTTGCAAACAATAAAAAGTCTTTGTCAAACTTTTTATTACATGTAGGTAGCCATTTTTAAAAATCTTTTAGCTGATGAAAAGGTTGTATTAAAATTGGAAGTTTTGTTTCTGTCCTCTTATTCCTTACATAGGAATATCTTACTACTATTGCCTTTAATCCATGTTTACCTGTGGGAAAAACTTCATATGGTAGTCCATTGGGTGAAGATTGTTTTGATTTCAACTTGATAAAAATGTGTAAATCACTTATCTGTGATATAGACACTAATGTATCACTAGGCATTGAAAATGAGCAGTAACAACAAAATGCTTTTGGTGAACTGTGTTATGCAACCATCCACCTTTCTCAGGTGCTCCGTGCCTCACAGAACCACTGAAGACACTGGTATTAAATACTAGCAAAACTCAATGTTTTCCTCTTTTGGTTTTATGTGGTTCAAATATGTACTTCCCCATTTCACCTGATCATCGTTTGTGGGGTATGAACACACTGCTTGGGAGATCCATGCTCCATAGTAGGGCCAGTTTAATTTCCCTATGAATAAATTTGATAAAACTCTTCCCTAGCTAGGGATCTTTAGGGACTTTTCATCACCCAGGAAATAAAATTCAAACTCTTTAGCCTCTTATTGAAGAACTTGCTTGATTTGCTTCTAGCCTGGCTTTTGAGCCTCATTCAACGCCCATCCTCAAGAACTCAGGGCTCTGGCGCAACTAGACCGTACTTCCCCTTAACAAGGCATTTTCTTTCCTTTCTGTGAGATTTCCTAGCGAAGGGTAAGGCATTGAGATAGAGGTTTGCGTGTAAGAAGTTCAGCGGGACGTACCATGAGGAACAGTACCTGTAAGGGAGTGAGGGACTCTGTGTCAGCTCCTCCCTCTGCTGGTTTCACAGGAGCTCCAAGGCTTGGGATGGCTCTTCATAGCCGTTCCGTCTCTGGATCCTGTAGCGGAGCAGTCGTTGCAGTGTGAGTGGCCCCCAGGGGCGGTGACCATCACAGCGTCCACTCTGCGCTGCTCACACTCTTCCTAGAACGTGCCTTGCCCTCTGTGATTCCTTCTGTTACCATTGCTGTTTGTCCAGATCATCTTTATTCTTTGAGCACACTTCATTTTCCCTCTGATTTATGAATTCTTTCATAATCCGGCACCTGGAGATTGACCTGTCTCTTCTTTGAGAGTCTGAAAACATTTTGTATGACTGCATGTATTTGTTTAGTCATCTCTTAAAAAAAAAGAAAAACTGAGTTACGCATTAGTTACTTTAAGGGTTCAGTTGCTGAAAAGACCCAAATAGCTCATAGATATTGGACAGGTTTATTATAAGGAAAGAATGTAGGTCAGGAACCACAGGGGAAGGATATGCATTAAATAGGGTCTGAAGATCTCATACTCACACTTCTTTGTTCTCCCACTGCCAGGTCACACAGGACATTCTTTGCTTGCAGTTCCTGAACCACAACCAGTGTGAAATATCTCCATACAGGAAGCCCGGAGTCTGCTAGTGGTCAGATTCTGTTGCAGTGAGCTGGCCCTGTGGGTACATTCCAGATACACAGCCAGTCTCAGCCATTGAAAACAGCCACACAGTTGTTATTAAATCAAATTATTTGTTAAATTGTCATTACTAAATCAAATTAGTCCGATTATCATTACTAAGCATTATTGACAACTGGTGTGGCATGACTTCAAAACAACTCACAGACCCATAAGCAGAAAACGTTTTTCTTTAGTTATCACAGTGGTTCTTTACTATTCCTGATTTTTGCATTTGCAAATTTACTTATTCACTAGAATTTATTCATAACCCCAAAATCAGCCCTTTCTCAGTCAGTCCACAGACATAACCAGTGCAATATAAACCTTCGCTGCTCTGTGAGCACGTTTCCAGCTGATCAAACAAGCCAATACATTGCATTCTTGCTTCAGCTCTAGAACAGTATGGAGCTGGCAGAGGTGTCACTGTGCAGTACGAGAAACTCCACTGTGGGACCAGTAAATGTGGGTGTTAAATTCCACTTCTGACACCTATTAGTGGGGTAGCCTCAGGCACATGGTTCTGAGCCTCAGTTTTTCTCCTGTAAAGAAAATAAAATCTACTAGGATAAGTTGTTTTAAGGGTTTAAGTTTACAATGTGTAATCACGGAAAATATATATTTATGTATCCCTGGAATAAATAAATGTGTTACCTAATTTAGTGTTTGCGGTGACTTTAGAGAACATCTGCCATGAATAACAAGGATCGACCGCATATTGTTCTAGTAATGACTAATGGTCACCGTCAAGCTTGGAAGCTCTGGTAGTCAATCCAGATAAGCTGAGATTTAGTCAAGTTTGCATTATGTAAAGGATTTTTATATTGATTGTATGATGGATATAAAGATACTGAAGTGCATTTATACACACACTCATGAAAGTATTATTTGCTTTCAAATAGGAAATTCAGTAGTAGCAATTTGGGTTCTGAAGCCAGGAACCTGGCGTTTCCTGCAGGTCTCCCATGTGGGTGCAGGGGCCCAAGTACTTGGGCCATGTTCCACTACTTTCCTAGCTCACAGCAGAGAGCTGGATCAGAAATAGAGCAGCCAGGACTTGAACTGGCACCCATATGAGATGCTGGCACTGCAGGTGGTGGCCTCACCAGCTATGCCACAGCACCAGCCCCCGTCCCCTGTTCTTTATATATTTATTAAGCACATATCACTTTATATCCTGCAGTAGAGCCATTTTTTTAAAATGTGAACTATCTCTTTACAGTATTGTGAGCTGCTTAGGAACAATGAGTAGAATGTACTTGTCTTTAAATTCTCCACAGCAGTTATCCCATTAGTTTGCATTTTGTAAACACCAAATAAATATTGAATGAAAGGTTGGATGAACATGGCCACCCAGTGCAATGGCCGAATATCCCAGACAGTTCTCTTGAACTGAACCACTCATGAGCAAAATAGGTGAGGGCCTAGATGTTTTGATGAATTAACACATGAGACAAAATATAATATGATTTATGATGTGCTTTTAAAAAGTATTCATTTTGGCCGGCGCCGTGGCTCACTAGGCTAATCCTCCGCCTTACGGCGCCGGCACACCGGGTTCTAGTCCCGGTCGGGGCGCCGGATTCTGTCCCGGTTGCCCCTCTTCCAGGCCAGCTCTCTGCTGTGGCCAGGGAGTGCAGTGGAGGATGGCCCAAGTCCTTGGGCCCTGCACCCTCATGGGAGACCAGGAAAAAGCACCTGGCTCCTGGCTTCGGATCAGCACAGTGCGCTGGCCGCAGTGTGCCAGCCGTGGCGGCTATTGGAGGGTGAACCAACGGCAAAGGAAGACCTTTCTCTCTCTCTCTCTCTCTCTCTCTCACTGTCCACTCTGCCTGTATGTAAAAAAAAAAAAAAAAAAAAAGGTATTCATTTTATTTTTCTTGTGAAACCATACATGCTTTAACTCAAAGTTAGAAATGATAGAAGAATTGATGAGCTATTATCTCCTCACAGAAGAATTGATGAGCTAGTGTCTCCTCTAACTGTAGACTTGGTGGGGCAGCCCTGTGTGGATCAGTACATAGGCTAATCTACAGGAGATATGATTGGCTTGACCTGCTGAATGTGAGTTTTCTGACATTGTTATTTCAGTGTATTTACTTAAGAATATTTGGAGCATACAGAGAATTCCACAATGAAAATATGTGTGTGTATATCACCCAATACTTTGAAATACAAAGATTTTGTTAAACTTGTCATTGATTACTGATCTTTTAAGATCTCAACACAGATTATCCATTTTAGGCGTGAGTTAATTCATGAAATTAAGTTCTTTAATTTTCTCTTTAACCAGAGGTGATAACTATCACCTACTATGTATTTATGTATCTTAGCTTTATTTAAGTAGTATATTGCTGTATCTAATTTTCTGTGATTCATTTTATTAAAAAACTTTTGGTTTATGTTTGATTTATCTATAGGCCCTTTATTTTTACTGATTTTTAAATTCTAATTTGTGACTATATCATAATTTATCAGTATCCATTAGTAGACACTAAAGTTGTGTTAAGATTTCTTTATTCTTTTTAGTGACAAATTATACAAATCATTGCTTTAACATGATCTGTATAATTGTGTAACAACTGCCTTCAGGATCACTGCTTGGAGGACAAAGAAACATTTTAACAGAGAGTTGCAAAATAAAATCTAAACTTCCAATAACAATAGGGTAGATCATTTCAATTTCTCTGTTTCTGTGAAACTGTCAGAGCTTTTACTCTGTCTTCTGAAGAAATATAAAACACTTTGATAGTCCAATTTAAAATACACTATGATAAATCTTTTAAAAAGTGGTAACTGTGAATTGAGAGTCTATCATCGATCAAGAGGGTAGCCTTTAATTCAGACAGCAGTGGGCTCCTGGTTTTCTGAGAGCCTATGGCCAGGAGATGCTACTGCTTTGGGTCTTAGTTCTAGAGAACAAGGGCATAACTGTTGAACCTGTTTTATAGGCTTGTTGTCAGTAGATGTAACTGTGTGAAGGGTTTGGCACATACTAAGGAAGCATCAGAAAGGAGGGGGGAAAAATGTGCCAACAAATTTGAGAGCCTTTCCATTGAGACATATATGCATTTTTCCAGTGATCTAAACAAGCTGCATTTTTCACATTAGACTTGGATGTCTGTCATTATAATGATGACTTTTGCAAGATCTTTGAGTCAGTGCAATAGATACTATTGTACCTGCATACATGTAAAGTGGGATATTTTTGTAACATACCTACATACATGTAAAGTGGGATATTTTTATAACATCAGGAACTAAACCTCATTAAAATTTGAACATTCACCATGGCAAGCAATCATGTGCAATTTGTATTAAAATAGCACATTAGTGGGAAACAGGAGCCACTTTATTATTAACACAATTAAGGGTTTGTGAGTATAAAAAAGGAGCATTATTTTGTTAACAAATAACCAAATATTTTGTATTAATAAGGTATCAGTTATCTGAAGAACTTTTGCGAAGTGCCGTGCTTGAAAATTAGGCTAAGTAAAAATTGGTGTTTGAGACATTGAAAGCCTGGCCTCAGGTTCTCCATTTGAGGTGTCAAAATTGGGCTCTTGTAAAAAGACAACCAAGAAAGATTTAATCTTACGTTCTGGCCCACCATGATTCTGTACGAGAATAAGCATAATATACTCTTTATAGAAATGGGTTTGTGTAGCTAAGTCTTAGATAAGTGCTAGAGTTGTAGGGCATTCAAGGGATGGGATTAAGCCTGTCTTATGTATGATAATATGCTTTCACAGCAAACATATATGAATTCACAGACTGAAGTATTTCAGAATATAGACATTTATCTCCTTATTGCTTTCTGTGATGGACTGTTGAGAGCTAAAGGAACACCAGCCCAGAACCAAATCTCCTGCTGCCCTATATAGTTTTTACAATCTCCTTTTAAATAATAGCAAGTCAGGGCAGTCTCGCTGGCAGAGCAGCACTTCTTCAGGAATCTTCCCATAATATGACAGGATAGAACTATTTCTAATACAAATCAACACGATTAGTTTCAAAGGGAACATGTTAAAAGGTTGCTTGAACAAGAAGAGACAAATTTTCTGAGCTGTATGCTATTTGGCAGTTAATTTAAAATTACACTGAGAATTGCACTGCACTGAATGTTACAGCTTATTCTGATGCATTTTAAGTCGAACTGAGTCAACAGTGTTAGATATTTGATTAGTGTAAATATGCGAGATGCCATGATTGGCTATGATTGTTCTTTTAAATTACCATACTCTTTTTTTGTATTCTTCCTTTGATCTCTACCAGACCATGAGACAACATTTGTAATTTAAAATATATTGACTTTGACTCAGAAATTCACATTGCAAATTTATTGATATCTAAAATATGCAACTAGGAGATAAAATAACTTTGCAAAGCAGATGCCAACTTCTTCCTCTTTTTCAAGCTGTGTCTAAAGACATTTTATCCTTTAAATTTTTGAGTCTTAAATGAAAGTGGGGGAATCTATAGCCAAAGTTTTATGCAAACTTTTGAGGGATAACAAGGAAGTTGAGTTTCTGTGGTAGTTGCACTTAATATAATGATAGTTGAACTAGTTCTAGTTTTCTTGCTCTAACCTTACCTTTGTTTTTTGGATAAGCATAGAGTTAGGATTGAGAATTCCCTTATTGTTTATTTTCAATATATAGTCATTCTTAAAGAGTTGTGCATTTCACTATCAATTATTTTAAAAGGTTTTCTATTAGATTCTAATTTTGAGTAGGTTTGTTGATTAATTCTGTAGTCAGTTGAAGTGATTGAAAACTCAATAAAAGGGAAATTTCACACACAACCTTCTGCATTTAAAAAATACTTTACTGTGAGTTGTTTCTGAAACCACATATTTTGGCATGGCCTGCTTCCACTTAAATATATATAAAGTCAGCAGGCAAGTTTCTCAATAATCCAATAGTCTGTTATTTCACTTGTCATCTCACATCAAACCATAATTTTTCTATGGTTCTATGTAACTGGCCTGATTCTAGTCACTATTAATGTATTTCTGTAGCTTGTAAAATAGCTAGTTATCTCTCTATTTCTTCTTATTCATACTAATGATTTATTTTCATTTTCTCTAGGATATAGACCTGCAGCTAACTGGATTTGATTTATAAGAGGGAAGTCTACAGTCAATGGCCTCTCTTGCCGCATTGCTACTCTGGGAAACAGAATGGTCAATAGGATGCGGTCTGGTAAATAGTGATGATTGAAGATGTTTCTTCGATACAAGTGAAATCAGTGGGAAATACTTGCTGCATAAAGATCTTTCTGAGCTTTTCTGAACAAGCTCACCTTTGAGCAATTGGAAGCATATTCTGCCATTATACACTCTTTCTGAAGTGGATATAAATACATCTGCCTCACTGAAACCAGGCAACTAATGTGGGACCATGGCACCAGCCAGGTGCACACGGCTCAGTTATGTTTGGAGAGCAGTGATGTCCTGCTTGGTGCACAGGGGAGTGGGTGCCTCATTGACTCTCTTTATGTTGGGATGTTTGCTTCAGGCTGCCCATGTGCTCTCACAAAAATTGGATGATATGGACCCACTGGTGACTACCAACTTCGGCAAGATAAGAGGGATTAAGAAAGAACTGAATAATGAAATTTTGGGGCCTGTTATTCAGTTTCTCGGAGTTCCATATGCAGCTCCCCCAACAGGAGAACATCGTTTTCAGCCTCCAGAACCACCATCGCCCTGGTCAGACATCAGGAATGCCACTCAGTTTGCTCCTGTGTGTCCCCAGAATATCATTGATGGAAGACTGCCAGAAGTCATGCTTCCTGTGTGGTTTACTAACAACCTGGATGTGGTTTCATCGTATGTGCAAGATCAGAGTGAAGACTGCCTGTATTTAAACATTTATGTCCCAACTGAGGATGGTGAGTTTATTGCAGAAAAAAAAAAAAACAAGGAACTATATTTATAGATTTATTTTCTATTCTAAGTTCTAACAATATTAATTCATGTGTACTGGTAGTATGCATGGCTTTTCCTGTTGGCATGTAGACATATTTTACATGCGTGCATGCTGCTCTTTTTATTTATGTGTGTCAGTGTATCTCTTTTTTTTCCTGTGCCTACTCATTTTCTTTCCTCCACAGCACGTATATTTAGGTAGAAATGGGTTCCTAATTTCCATTTCCTACCAAATGACTTCTGAGAAGACGCATCAACATTTCCTCATTGCATGTGCAGGCTCAACGAACTGGGGATCTTTCGCACTCAGTAAATGCAGGAGTGTTTAAGTTAGACAGTGGTGTTGCATGTTCCGGCGGTCTGTGATGGAGCGCCATGTTATTTTCTAGTCTTCTATTCATTTTTCAGTAAAAAGAATATCCAAGGAATGTGCCAGAAAACCCGGCAAGAAAATATGTAGAAAAGGAGGTATGTATAAAAGTGAAAATAAAACTGGGGGAAAAAAACCTGGAGAGGAAGGACAAGATACTCTCCCTAAGGATTATTTGCTGATGCTGGAAAGTGAATGGTTAGGTGAAATCTAAAATGTGATGAAGTGTATCAAGGAATAGAAAGATGGTCAAGGAGAGCTCTGGCTGAGTAGATGACATCAGCAAGGTTCATTGGTGGTGCCTTGTGTTCCAGCTCTGGTAGCAAAAGCAAGAGGTGAATCTCTACTTTGAGTTTGCATATAATGGAGAAGATACTTAGGCTATGATATTGCCTTTAAAGAACTGAAATTGAACTCTTCTACACATGAGATTTGTGTACCTCTTAAAATTGATCAGTTAAGTCTGTTGAGTCATTTTTTGTTTGTTGATTTTTTTCTCCTACTGAACTCTCTATTGAAATTTTTCATCACAAGGGTAATTTGCCATACCTATAGGACAATAACCATTAGTAAGTAATGATGTTGTTTCTCAGGCAGTCTTTTTATTTTCAGTTCTGTCTTCCAGAAAAGAATAAGATTTTGCAGATTTTATACTAAATATTTACAGACTAAAAATTACTTTAACATTTTTATATTTATGTTAAACAATTTAAAACATAGGGAAGAACATGATTCAGAAGCTACAATTAAATCAACCTTCAAATCATCCTCTAGCCAGATTGAGCAAATGTAGATACTGACAGCTGCAAGCTTGCATCTGAATGTAGCTTGTCCACACTGCATTTTTATATAACATTCAGTAAATCACTCATAGGGAGTATGATTTTCTATGGTAGTAAATCATCTAAGTGTTGCTTTGACCTTATTTATTACTTTGTAGGATTTCCAATCTTCATACAGAAGTCATATTAATATTCTAGTGCTGTACATTCTCTCTCTCTCTCTCTCTCTCTCTCTCTCTGCTTCTAATCTTTTGGCTGGACCAACTCAGATTTCACTACAACATCCTTGTGGGATGTGTCTAACCTGTTCTGTTATACTTGAGATTGTATTATATGAAAAATATTTCATATAACAGAATTCTCAACTGCAGATTAGAAGTATTTGATTAAACTGACTTTTATTTTGTTTTTGCTGTTATTTCATTGACGCTGGTATAATGGGATTAAATCCCCATTTTCTAAAATTGATGCCGTGATTTGGGTTAAAAACACAGTGTACTTAACGAGATGGATATGGAGGCAACAAAGATGTTTTTAAACAACTAAAAAAAGTATTTTGTTTGTCCATAAATGAGAATAACTGCAGTAATTTATATGCCTTCCATTAATGTGCAGTTTTACAGTGGTTATTATTATGCAGCTTATCAAGTATGTGTAATTAGCTAAGTGACTTTTGCCTCCTATCACAAAGATGTTGATTTGCAAAGTCATAAATAAAGATGTTGTAGAACAATGCATAAATAGATCATAATACCGAAAAATATGTATGATCAAGAAAAAGATAAAGGTATCAAAAGATAAGCTAGTTAGTGAGAAAGTGACCTTTCTTATCATGTAACTTCAAAGGGACAAGGACTTGTTAGAAAATTAATTCTCTTTGTTTTTTGGATTATTGGTTCCATCCACTTTATAAGAGAGTTGGCAAAGAGGTATGTAGTCCATACTGTTTACCTTGGCACACTAAGAACTGATTCATAATGAGAGAGAGGAAAGCTCTATAGATGCTCATTTGAGCCAGTATGGTTTGTAGTCCAAACCTATTGTGCTTTTATATATCCTTAGTGAAGCACTCCAAAAATTATTTTGGTTGGGATTTCAATAAAACTGATATTATTAAATAAGTTCTGCTCATTTATTTGCTGTTTGTATTTTATCCCAAAATCTGAACAAAAATTCAACTGTAATTTTCTATATAAGTAGTATTTTTAATTAAGCAAAAGCGAAAATTTAGTTTGTCTTTGAATTTTTTTCAAGTATAATTTTTTTGTCATTCTCTATGATGAAGGGTCTATTATGATCATTTCAAGAGTAATATTAGAAATTATTATATCTGTTTAGTATATACTAGCATATTGCATATGGAACTATGCATTTTTTCCGAAGAATTCCATAGGTTTATAAATGATGGTTCAGGAACTGTGAGAATAGTCATGCTGCCCTTTAGGGAAATGCTAATGAGCATTTGACTTATTATTATTTACCTCTGTTAAGTTGAATGATCACCTACAGAGACAGATGAACCCTAAAACTAGGTGCTAGGTACATGCTAATCTGTGCATACTGTATTCATTGAGAAATATTGTGTAATTGCCAATTATAAGGTTCATACTATTCAAGGGAGTAATGAATGAAAAAAAAAGAACCCTCTTCTCATAAAAATTCATTCAAGTAACTATACAAAGAATGAAGCAGTTTCTGCACTTTAGTCTGTATAAAAGTAAGAAACTATTCTCTTTCCTTCAAGAAACTTTGTGTTATAATTTTTAAATGATCTTCTACAATATATACTATGCATATGAAGAAAACGCATATTTTTTTATAACATGTAGAGTTATAGACAGTGAGAGAGAGACAGAGAGAAAGGTCTTCCTTCCATTGGTTCACTCCCCTAATGGCCGCTACTACCAGTGCTGCACCGATCTGAAGCCAGGAGCTTGGTACTTCCTCCTGGTCTCGCATGTGGGTGCAGGGACCAAGCACTTGGGCCATCCTCCAATGCCCTCCCGGGCCACAGCAGAGAGCTGGACTGGAAGAGAAGCAACCGGGACTAGTACCCAGCGCCCCGACTGGGATTAGAACCTGGGGTGCCAGTGCCACAGGCGGAGGATTAGCCAAGTGAGCAACAGCGCCAGCCGAAAATGCACATTTTTTATCCATAGTCTGCCTCTTGTTTTAAAACCATTCCCAGTTGCACTTCCTAACCTAACTTTTTATATTTCCCATGATAGATTTAGCCATATGTTAATTATTCTGTATCTATTTCTTGAAAGTTTATCCTTGCAAAATTTAAAAGAAGAGTGAATTCTTAAAATGAGATAACTGTCCACACTTGGACTAATAGAGAAAATAATATGACAGAACCTAGAATTTGAGTATGAAGGGCAGGTGTTTGCTTTGAGGTATTTTGCATAATGTGTCCATTTAATCATCACAGTAATTTTATTAGAATAGTCCCTTACCATCTCTTTTTTTTTGCTAATAAGGAAACAGGTACTGAGAAATTAGAAGTGCAGGTGTGGCTTCAGTTCTTACAATGAATGAATTTTCATTATGATAAATTATCTCCTTCCTGTTCAAGATTTCTGTAGCAGAGGCTTTTATGTCTCAATTCTTCTCCCTACTCTATCTTCCTTTTTATACACATCCAAATATATCATTATATCTGTTTTTGATGAGTTCTCAATATTTTGTGAAACTTAGTGAGCACTTTGACTGAATTGGGTCGAGCCAATGTTACCAGTTTCCAATAACATACTCAGTACTCATTTTAGTGAATACTTTTAATAGTAGATATTTCTTGCTATCCAGACTAAGATCTCAATATGTATCTACTGGTTGCTACCAAGGAGTAGCTCTAACTTGCTTACATTTCCCTTTGTCTAGGTTGCTCTTTTATGAGAATTGACAAAAAACAATAAATTGGTCACATAGTAGGCAGTGAGCATAAAAAGGAGGAGCAATGTAGCCAGAAAATCCACAAACATTTATTGGCTCATGGATACTCCAGAGTTGTGTAGCCTTGTACATCTTCTGCATTGTAATTATTATTTGCATAGCTCTTCTAAGATAAATACAGAATTCATTTTAATTTATGCACTTGTAAGACATTGTCAGTCTTTTATTTAACACAATTTTTACTGTGCAGAAGATTACAATCTTTACAGATGGTTCTGGTACAATTTCTTACTCTTTGAGCATTTTGTTCCTAAATTTCAAAAACATTTTTGTATATTGTGTTTAACAGTCTTTGCCTGATGTAACCTTAATGTTATCCAAGAGCCTTTTCCACAATTTTGTGTTTTATTGGTTAGTTGGTTAACAGAGGGATTGATTTTTCCCTAATTAAATATGTGCAGTGTTGACACCTATCACTGTCAATGTGTTTAGGATTCTAAAAGGGGATTACATTTCAGAATGTAATTCCTTCTGGTCCCTATATTTCTAACTAATGCATTTATTTATGTAACAAATATGTATTGATTGCTTACCCTGTGCTGATTAATATTCCAGATCCAAGAATATATGTGAAGAAAAGAGGGGGAAAATCCTGTTCTCTTGAAGCCTATATACTAGTGCATGGAGATGGGTTGTAAAGAATAAACACAATAAACACCTAAGTTAAGAAAATGCATGAAGGGGGCAAATAAGCAAAGAAGGGAGGACCAGAGGAGCAGACAAGAAGCTCAAAGTTTATTTTTGAATAAGATGATCACAGCACTTCGTATCTGAGCAAAGGCTGGAGGAGTTAAGGTGGATATCTAGGGAAAGAGTAAAGCAAAGAATTAATATGAAGGCATTAAAGTGGAAGTCATCACTGTATATTTAAGGGATGATTGGGAATATAGCATTTCTAGAACCAAGAGAAATAAAGAGGCAATGAGGGCTGGTGCCGCGGCTTACTAGGCTAATCCTCCGTCTGTGGTGCCCACACCCCCGGTCCTAGTCCCGGTTGGGGTGCTGGTTCTGTCCCGGTTGCTACTCTTTCAGTCCAGCTCTCTGCTGTGGCCCGGGAAGGCAGTAGAGGATGTCCCAGGTCCTTGGGCCCTACACCCACACGGGAGACCAGGAGGAAGCACCTGGCTCCTGGTATTGGATCGAAGCAGCGCGCTGGCTGTGGCAGCCACTTGGGGGGGTGAACCAACGGAAAAAGATCTCTCTCTCTCTCTCTCTCTTTCTCTCTCTCTCTCTCTTTGTGTGTGTGTGTAACTCTACCTGTCCAAAAAAAAAAAAAAAAAAAAAGGAGGCAATGAGATATAGAATGATCTGACTGACTTCAATTTAAAATGATCGTTCTAGTTGATAAATTGAAAGTAGGTTGTTGGAGAGTGGGAAGAAATGGGCAGAGCAGGAGGAGGCTGTTGTAGCCCAGCTAAGACATGAGCATTATCCAGGATCAGACAAGGATAGTAAAAAGGGAAATGATGCATTCTGTATGTATTTTTTTTGTTAACTTTTATTTAATGAATATGAATTTCCAAAGTACAGCTTATGGATTACAATGGCTCCCCCCCATAACTGCCCTCCCACCCACAACCCTCCCCTTTCCCGCTCCCTCTCCCCTTCCATTCACATCAAGATTCATTTTCAATTCTCTTTATATACAGAAGATCAGTTTAGCATATTTTAAGTAAAGGTTTCAACAGTTTGCTTCCACATAGAAACACAAAGTGAAAAATACTGTTTGAGTACTAGTCATAGCATTAATCACAATGTACAGCACATTAAGGACAGAGATCCTACATGAGGAGTAAGTGCACAGTGACTCCTGTTCTTGGCTTAACAAATTGACGCTCTTGTTTATGGCATCAGTAATCACCCTAGGTTCTTGTCATGAGTTGCCAAGGCTATGGAAGCCTTTTGAGTTCACCAACTCTGATCATATTTAGACAAGGTCGTAGTCAGAGTGGAAGTTCTCTCCTCCCTTCAGAGAAAGGTACCTCCTTCTTTGATGACCCATCTTTCCACTGGGATCTCACTCGTGGAGATCTTTCATTCAGGTCATTTTTTTTTCTTTTTTTTTTTTTTTGCCAGAGTGTCTTGGCTTTCCATGCCTGAAATACTCTCATGGCCTTTTCAGCTGGATCCGCATGCCTTAAGGACTGATTCTGAGGCCAGAGTGCTGTTTAGGACATCTGCCGTTCTATGAGTCTGCTGTGTATCCCGCTTCCCATGTTGGATCATTCTCTCCCTTTTTTATTCTATCAGTTAGTATTTGCAGACACTAGTCTTGTTCATGTGATCCCTTTGGCTCTTAGTTCTATCATTATGATCAATTGTGAACAGAAATTGATCACTGGGACTAGTGAGATGGTATTGGTACATGTCACCTTGATGGGATTGAATTGGAATCCCCTGGTATGTTTCTAACTCTACTGTTTTTGGCAAGTCAGCTTGAGCATGTCCCAAATTGCACATCTCTTCCCTCTCTTATTCCCACTCTTATATTTAACAGCGATCACTTTTCAGTTAAGTTTCAACACTTAAGAATAACTGTGTATTGATTACAGTATTCAACCAAAAGTATTAAATAGAACAAACAAAAAAATACTAAGAGGGATAATGTATTAAGTTGTTCATCAACAGTCAGGGCAAGGGCTGATCAAGTCATCATTTCTCATAGTGTTCATTTGAAGATAATGTTTATCGATAAATTTGTTGTGGGTTACAAAAGAGAGAAACTTGGTCAGTAATGATTTGTAGATTTTTGGTCTTATACTCGAAAGCATAAATTTGCCATCAACTAAGACAGAAAAGCAGGAGTGTAGAATGGTTTGGGAACAGGCACAGTAGAAAGATGATAAGTTTATTTTTGGACATGTTAAATTTGATGTAATTCTTGGACATCCCAGTATGGACATCAAGGATCCAGTTTCCTGAACAAAGCTCCGGAGAGAAGTCTAGGTAGAGATAGAAATTTGGGAATCATTATATATAAAAGTAAAGATTTTAAAGTCATGACGTTAAGTGAGAATAAAATGAATCAAATGAAGGAGAAATGTAAAAGGGACCAAGTATTAATCCAAAGGACATCATATCATTTAGATATCTGGGGGAAAATACAGGCAATGAATACTGAAAATGTGTTATATGTGAGAGATAAGGTAAAATAAGAATCTTTTGTTGGCCTGGAAGTTTGTCAAATGCTTCAAAGTAGACACAGTGATCAACTCTGCCAAATGAACTTCTGTGGGACGGTGTGGGTGCTGGTGTGGATCTTAGACACTGGAGTGGGTCTGAGAGAGAATGGGAGAAGATTTAGAGGCATTGTGCATAAATAGTTATCTTAAAGGAGTTTCACTCTAAAAGATAACAGAACTAAATGAAGTAGTGAGGATGACAATGGTTGTTTTGCTGCTGTACTTTAGGGTGGAAGAAATAACAGAATATCTGCATGTAATAACAATGGAGCAGTTAATTAAGGGAAGGATGATAGAGCTGCTGAAACAATATCCTTGAGTATGCAAGAAAGATGGGAATTTTAACAAAATAGGAAATTTGGGATTAAAAAATATGCGTACGTGATTTTCTTTAAGAGATTGATTTATTTAAAAGGCAAAGTTACAGAGAGAGGGGAGGATGGAGAAATCTTCCATCTGCTGATTTCACCCCACAGATGGCCACAACAGCCAGGGCTGGGCTAGGAACCAGGAGTTTCATCTGGGTCTCCCACATGGGTGCAGGGACCCAAGGACTTGGGTCATCTTATTCTCTGCTTTCCCAAGCACATTAGCAGAGAGCTGGATGGGAAGTGGAGCAGCTGGGACTCAGAACTGGCTCCCATATGGGATGCTGGCATCACAGGCAGCAGCTTAATCCATTCTATAATTTAATTTGTAGGTAGAGAGTATATGGGCATGTGTACCTGAGTAGAAATGGTAGTGAGGTTCTACTCTCATTTGATTATTTCTATTTTAATTGTTTGTGTAATATAAGGGGAGATGGAGATAGAATTAACATTGGTGAGTTAATATGTTCTAGACATTTGGCCATATAGATTTATTTAATATGGTAATAATATGGAGATTAATTAATACTATGGAGGAATAAAGAGGTTACATGTCTCGACCAAGGGTTCATAATATTTTGGTGGCCAACTAACTAAATGCCTTTTGAATGGATTGTTTTAGAATGTAGGATCTAAGATATCCAAAGCAGTACAATGACAATAGCCAGCCTGTCTGCATGGGATTCCAGATCAAATAGAAAATTAAATTGGTGACTTTTTTTTAAATCACTCAATAAAATAATTATAATGTTAAATTCATTTGAGGTTTGAATATGAATGGCAAACCAGATTAAACCAGAGATTTGACTTTATATTTGAATTAGTGGTTATGGACATATGTGGTTAAGTCTTCTAAGCAGCTTAAGTTGAGAATCTGAAACAAAGTAGACCTAAAGGATTGTAAAGTCTTAAAAGAACAACATCAATTGTTGCATTGTTTACTGACAGGCAGAGAAAGTCTCCTGAAGCAGATGATTAAAAGACCATTACAGTTGTCCAACTCAATTTTTCCAGAGAATAAATACTTTTTTTCCTTATAGAAACTAGGGTTGAAGTTGAAAACATTTAAGACTTATACCTCCAGCAAAAAAAGAGTTATGTTACAAAATAAATCCTTTGTAGAAACTGCTGTCCTTTTTCCTAGCCAATATAATATCCTTTGCTTGTGTATTATTTACACATATAGAACATGCCATGAGTTTAAGAACTATGATGCAATTTTTGCTTTGAGTTCTGTATTAACATTACAGATTTTCTTGAATATCATTTAGCCTTTAGCATAGCCCTCTGAATACTCTTCTCATTCTTCCTCCTCCAATGGTGATGCGTACTAACCTAGTTTAGGACGTGACCTATTTCAAAAATCACACTATAGGGCCTGGCGCTGCGGCGTAGTGCGCTGAGCTTCCACCTATGGTGCTGGCATCCCATGTGGGCATTGATTCTAGTCCAGGCTGCTTCTCTTCCCATCCAGCTCTTTGCGATGGTGAGGGATGGCCCAAGTGCTTGGGCCCCTGCATCCGTGTGGGAGGCCAGAAAGAAGCTCCTGGCTCCTGTTGTTAGATCAACTCAACTCCAGCCATTGTGGCCACTTGGGGAGTAAACCAGCAGATGGAGGACCTATCTTTGTCTCTCCCTTTCTCTGTCTATAACTCTGTTTCTTGCCTAAAATAAATAAATCTTTAAAAAATCACACTATAGGGGCAGGGATTAACTTAGTGATTAAGATACTAATTAAGATATCCATGTATTTATCAAGGTACTTGGGTTCCACTCCTGGCTCCACCTTCCAACCTATGCTAACCCTGCAAGGCATCAGTGATGGCTAATAATTGGTTCCAGGCTCCTGGCTTTGGTCCCAGTCAAACCCTGCCCACTGCTGGCATTTGGAGATTGAACCAGCAGGTGGGTGAGAGCTCTGTCAAACACACTCTCTCTGAAAAAAAAATCACACCAAATATAAATTTGCTAGTTATAATCATAAAAACTCATTTTGGATTTGATCATTCTAACCTCAAGACTAGATGTGGAAGCATACTTTCTAATTATCAGTCTTCACATGACCACATATAACTAGACAGAGTACCTTATGTGATTCTACTTGTGTCCATTGCCTAGGGCATGTGTATGCCTGGGGTTTAGGGCCCAGAACAAGCAGATTCAAATTCTGACAGGTCAGAGAACAACTTGGAGCTGCTTGTGGGTTTATATCTCCTTTATTTATGGTGGCGGTGAGAAATGTACAAGGGACAGCCACTTGCTCCAGTGGCAATGGGGCCACAGTAAGCATCTGCCTTTGTGTCTATGGCAACACATGCAGAGAGACCTACACATAGCCACATACAGCCACATCTGCCAATAGGCACATACACATGTTCACATCCATCCACAGCAGCCACATTCACAACAGCCACATTCACCAATAGCCATAGTTAGCCATGCCACCTCCTCTCCTCCCCTCCCCGCAACGAGTAGCTTCTATAGGTTTACAGAAAATAATATCCTGGAGCCAAACCATTACATAACAGGGCAGTTGGCAGCTAGCCAAGCAGGTAGGCCTGTTGGTTACCATAACACCAGTTACCATAGAGGCACAGAGATACAGAACAGAGATAAGAGGGCAAGGATAAAAGGCATGAGACCTTGCTAACTTCACATTCCCAAGCTCATTTCTTCAACAGAAGCCCTAAGAAATTATCACAAACTATATAGCTTAACACAATAGAGGATTTATTTATTTATTTATTTATTTATTTATTTATTTATTTATTTTTATCTGAAGGGCGGAGTTAGAAAGAAAGAGAGGGAGAGAAAGAAATCTTCCATCCACTTGTTTACTCTCCAAATGGCCACAACAGCCAAGGCTGAGCCAGACCGAAGCCAGGAGCTAGGAGCTTTTTTCTGGACTCCCAAATGGGTGCAGCAACCCAAGCACTTCCCAGGGACATTAGCAGGGAACTGGATCGGAAGTGGAGCAGCCAGGACTGAAACAGGCACCCATATGGGATGTCAGTATCACAGGTGATGGCTTTACCTGCTAAACCACAACACTGGGCCTCGCAATAGAGATTTATTCTCATTCCGTTCTGGAGTTAGTGAAGGAGTCAGCAAGGTTGGTTCCTCTTCCCAGCCTCTACTGGATACCAGCAGTCCTTGGTGTTGCTTGGCTTACTGTTGCATCACCCCAGTTTCTGTCTCTCTTGCCCCATGGCCTTCTTCTCTGTGTGTCTCCCTGTCTCTGTGTCCCCTCATAGCCTTCTTCTGAGGATGCTAGGCATTCATTTAGGGCTCACCCTGATTCATTATGGCCTCATTTTAGTTACATTTGCAAAACCCCTGTGTTCCTTTGTCACTGTACCAATTTTCCTGATTTCAATAATAAAATATCAAACTGTGTGGCTTAAATTACATATTTTTTTTTATTTTTAGACACACAATTTTAGAGATTACAAGTCTGAAATCAAGTTGACAGCAGGAGGATTCTTTCTGAGCACTGAGAGGAAGAATTGATTCTGTATTTCTCCCGGGTTAGGACTTGGATATATGAATTTGGGGAGACCAAGTTTAATCCATAACAGGCACGTTCTGAGGTTCCAGTGGGTGTAAATGCTCTGTAATGCTAAGGATACGAATGCTAAGGATACTGAATGTGGGAATCATTTCAAAATATGTTATAATTATGCCTGTTTTAAAGACTGAGAAGCTCTTGCATAATGAGGCTAAATAATTTGGCCAAGGCCACAGGAGTGTTAGGAATGCTGGGGCTCCATTCAAATCAAGACTCAAATTATATGTGATGTTTACCTCTACCACAAGGGTTCCTCTCCAGTCTCATGAGAATTTTCTTTTATATATATATATATGTATATACATATATAAAGCTTTTATTTACTATAAATTTATATTATTTATTTATATATTTATAAGTAAATATATCATAAATATATGAATGTATTTATATTAAGTATAATATAAATATATTTATAATATAAATATATAATATATAATACATAAATATAAATATATTTATAAACATAAATATAGAAATATATAAATTTATATTGTTTATTTTATTTAATATAATTTTTTTATTACAAGATACTTTATTTTCAAAACAGGTCACACCACTAAGCTTCTGGCCCCTCCTGCCTTGGTATAAGCTACAAACACTTGCTCAGCAGCCGCGGGACACTCTTTAGTAGCATGTTTGAAAAGTGAACAAAAATCCATATAAAACAAATATTCAGTTTCCATAGGAACACAGATAAGTGTGACCCCATCTCCTCGTCCTCCATATTGCTGTGCCAGCCCTACTCTTAGACTTTTCAAAACTAGCAGTAATTAAGTTAAATGGTCCCCCAAATCCCTTAATTCAAGCTGCGCTCGCCATTAACAGCTACAGAGTGGTATCTAGACGTTAATACTAGCCGAAGTGCAAGTCGCTGGGTGCCGCTTCATTCCACTTTCCTGGGCGCAGGACACAGGCAGGGCGCTGACGTCCGGCTCCTCCACCTCGGGCGGGAAGTCGCGGTTCCGGACTTGCTGCATGAGCTGCCACATGGGTTCTGACATCACGTAGTGGATGGTGGGCCTCTGGAACCCGTTGAACGTGGAAGCAGCAGCCACGGTGTAGGTACCCATGTTCTCGAAGAGCATCCAGTCACCCACGTGCATCTCAGGTCGCAGCGCTGACGATCTGGTCAAGGCCGTCGCACGTGGGGCCCCAGATGCTGGCCGGGTAGTACTTTATATAAAGCTTTATATATATATATAATATATATATTATATTATTATATTATTATTATATATTATATATTATTATATTATATATATTATTATATTATTATATATTATATATAAAGCTTTATATAAAGCTTTTATTTAATAAATGTAAATTTCATAGGTACAACTTTTGGATTATAATGATTTTCCCCCATACCCGCGCTCCCACCCCTAAACTGTCCCCCTCCCATCCCATTCTTCACTGATTAATTTTTAATTATCTTTATAAACAGATCAACTCTATACTAAGATTTCAAAAGTTTGCACCCACACAGTATAAAGTACTGTACACACAAAGTATAAACTACTGTTGGAAGACTAGTTTTGCCATTAATTCTCATACAACAAATTAAGGACAGAGATCCTACATGGGGAGTAAGTGCACAGTGACTCCTGTTGTTGATTTAGCAATTGACACTCTTATTTATGATGTCAGTAATCACCCGAGGCTCTTGTCATGAGCTGCCAAGGCTATGGAAGCATCTTAATTTCACAGACTCTGACCTTATTTAGACAAGGCTGTAATCAAAGCGGAAATTCTCTCCTCCTTTCAGAGAAAGGTACCTCCTTCTTTTATGGCCCCTTCTTTCCACTGGGATCTCTTTTACAGAGATCTTTCATGTAGGTCATTTTTTGCCAGAATGTCTTGGCTTTCCATGCCTAAAATATTCTCATGGGCTTTTTAGCCAGATCTGAATGTCTTAAGGGCTGATGGTTTGTTTTTAAATATTTTTCTATCAAGGCAGGATACTATGCATTAGTCCATATGCTTTTAAATATCCAAGTGTTTGACTTTGTGTAGAAAAACATATATTCCTTTTTTTATATACTTCTTGAATTTTAAACATTTTATCCAGATGGTTGCTTACATGCAAACAGAGTTTTAGTTAAAATTAAGATCCTAGCAATTTAAAACTATGGTTGCATTGATTTCCAATTCTGTCTTACTTGTCACATTTAGGCAATTGAACAAAGTTATTTTAAAATAATTTTCAATTTGAGATATATTTCTTTGTTTACTATAATCCTGTTCATCTGGTATGTTTGTAATGGTACCATTAGAACAATTTAATTAAAGCAGTGATTTTCATTAAAGCATGTAAAATGTTGCAAAAATCAGATTTAAACAATGAGAAAAATGAATCTTAAAAGGATCTGGAGTTACTGCTGTTATAATTATTATCTTGAAAAACAGAAGATTTTTAAACAACAACAACCCTCGTTTTATGCTTCCCAGTGCAGGACTGAAGATGTCTTCAGTCTCTTCCTTTTCTCTTTCCCTTGAAGCGCCCATCTTTGGAGTAGTTATGACACAAAGGAAGTCATATGCTGTCTCCTGGTCTTAGACTGAGGATGCAGAATTCCTTCCCTTTCTTCTGTGTCTCTCATGAATGAGATCCCATTCTGTTTCTCCCCAGACCATTGGGTTTCCTCTTCTACAGTCTTCTTTCCTCACTCTTCCCAGTGAGAATGAAAGGATGTTGAGAAGTGGAGAGGGATAAATGTGAACAGCTCAGGGAATGATGAGCCTGTAATGATGACTCCATTACAAACACTGTAACCCTGCCAACTAGAAGGAAATGTAGCTTCTCCCAGAAAAGGAAGAACAAACATATACTTCTAATTTTTTTTTTTACATTTATTAAGAACAGGTATGTGCTTTGTGACCTGGACTCCTAGACCTCCCATGAATACATACGTCCCCTATAGGAGCTCCAGCTCCTCATTCCCTGAGTTTTCACCAGCTTCCTCGGCTCACCATCATTCCTGGCCACAAGCAGGTCAGGCCTTTGTGTGCAGCACTCAGCTTGCATCAAGAAGTTTTTTTCTTATTGTTTTATTCTTTTTTATTTAAAGTGTACAAATTTCATGTATTTCCTATATAGAGATTCAGGAACACAGTGATACTTCCTACCAACGTACCCTCCCACCCTTTTTCCTCCTCCTCTCCTATTCCCACTCTTATTTTTTACAAGGATCCATTTTAAGTTAACTTTATACTCATTAAAATTAACCCTACATTAAGTAAAGAGTTCAACTAATAGTATGAAGAAAGAAAAAAAACAACATTGTTCCTTAACAGTCAAGCCAAGGGCTGTTAAAAATCTTCTGATCTCAAAACATCAATTGCACCCCCATAGATTATCTTTCAGGTACACCAAGAAGCACTGATGTATTATTTTGGTCTAGTAACTTATCAGCCAGGCTGACATGGAGATTTCTGAGCTACCAGTGCCTCTCATAACCTTCTCCCAATCCCCCACCCCATCCCTCACATGCCTGATATCTCCAGGACAACTGGCTCCCCTCCCTCACTCAGGCCAAGGGGAAAATCCTGCAATGGCAGCGTCTCTTCACTTTCTTTTTCTTTAAGGAGGATTCTGTTGCTTTAAATAAAGAAAAAAAAAAAAACATTGCAGTCATTTATTGAAGGAAGTAGCTTCATTTCAATCAAAACTGAATCAAACATGAATTTGGATTCTGAGAACATTTTCTCTATAAGGACTACTTACAATATCTCATATTTCAATTCACTCTGAAAGGACAGGGATCAGATTTATTTTTTTCTGTTTGCACTTTATGAAGACCTGTGGTTACCTTTGCAGGTTTGAAAGGGCTTTTCTGAAGGCAGAAAAATGCTAGACAACCTTGCAGGAGGTTTCCTGGGCCCTCAGATGGTCATGGGGCGGAAGTTTTGACTCTCCCTAGGGAGCACTTATGTTCTTTGTTGGCAATTTTTCTTTTGGTGTTGATGTTACCTTCATCTGTTTTGTGTCCATTCTGGAAGCTGCTTCATACTTGCTGGTGTGGGTGAGAGCGTCTGTGTTCCAGCCAAAACCTACGAGGGGCGTGTGTGCCATCAGGCACTGCTGTAGGCTCGGTGGGCAGACCCAGTTCTCTGACCTCAGGAGCTGCCATTGCAAGCACCGTCTGCCAGGAGCAAGAGGCAGGATGTGTTTGTTCATGTCCATGTCAACATTGCTAAGTAAATGAGAAGTATTAAAATCTCAAAACCAAATGCAGGGGAAACTGCTCATCTGCAGAAGAAAAAACAGTAATGATGCTGATATTTGGCACCGTGCTCCCTATAATAAAACATTTAATTAAATCTTTAAATGTGTATAGAGCACAAAATATGCACATCAGAATAAAACACATCAGGCATAACCCAAACTGTAATTATATCAGCCCTGTCGCCTGGGCCCACTTTCCCTGCTTTGCCGAAAAGCAGGGGTTTAAAACTTCCCATCCATCCTATGCTGAACCTACACAAACCTCTTTAATGCTTAGGAATGCTTCGGCTACTGATTGAACAGCTGCTGAATGGCTGGATTATAGGCTGTTGCTTCCAAAGGTAAATTAACAGCTGCTGCTCTCAGTTCTTCTCTCGATTTTGTTGAGTGTCTACTCTGTGCAGAGCCCTGGAAATACTGGAGTGCAAAGGCATCAGAGAGCTGCCCATACTCCCGTGAGGGAGACACATATAGGAAGAAGAAATAATGATGTCCTAAGAGCCCCCAGGGAAGGGAATGCAAGGGGGCATTAAGGAGACACCCAGGAGAGTAGCTGGGAAAATTGTCCTTGAACTTAGCACTCAAGAATAAATGGTCTTGTAGTACTTTCAAAGGCTGCTGTAGTCTGTGGGACCATGTTACCAATGAGCTCAGCAATAAACTGAGAAGAAACTAGTATTGAACGCTTATTTACAATATTTGCTTGCATGTGGGTTGAAGTCTCTGTTTTCTCCCCAGACATCAGTTGTCTCCTCCTAGTGCTCTCAGCTTGCTGGTCTTTAGGAATATTAGTACCTACTTCTGAAGTGCTGGGTCTGATCTCTCAGGAGATGGAAAACAGAGCACCCACACTATATAAAAAAAATCAAACTTGTTTGTGAAATACAGCAAATAGGATCATAATGACAGTGTCTGCTATGAGTAACCCATGGCAACTTAAGTATATAGATGTGTTAAGCTCTTTTTGTTTTTGTCAATTTTGTATTCTGAATCACTGAAGCTGCTGAAGAGATAGATTTCAAATAAGTGAGGTGTCTGCTCACTGAGGAGCTGAGTAGCCACGCCTCCCCTGTGAGGTGGTCTGTCAGGATGTCTAGAGCTGTCGCCTACACATGCTCAGTGACTCCTGCAGACACTATCCTTCCACCTTGGTGCCCTCCTTCCCTCCTCCTCTCTTTCCCTCCCCTGATCTACAGACTGTCATTTCTTTCCTCAACTGCCATAATTGCCTCCAACTTCTCATTCCTGCTTCTGTAATCCATTGCACATGTAGCAGAGGGTGTGATCTTGACTTTAAACCTGAACTCAAACCATACACTCTGGTTTTAGCCCTCCGGGTAGAATAAATGTAGAACTCCCTACCCGGGCTTACAAGACCCTGCATGATGACTTCCACACACTTTTGCAATTCCCTCGAATGAATCTCCCCACCTACATACATTGCAGCCTTGCGGATCTCCTTCTGTTTATTGGAATAGCCAACCTCTACCTTAGCTCAAGACCTTGGCACTTGCTGTTCCTTTTACCATCAATGTATATGTAAATATCTTTTCATGTCTAACGGGTCTAGTGTTCTTACAGTTCAAGTCTTGACAGAGTCCTACTTATCTCTGCAGCCTTTGCTGACCACTCTTAAGGTAACCTCACCTTTTTCTACTAGTTATTCTCTTCCCTCGCCTTGGTTATTTTCTTCATTATTTTTTCCCCAAATGAAATTACCTTGCTCATTTATGTGGTCATCTTTCTAGCCTCTACCTACCCCAGAAAGACATTTCTCTCATTCACTGCTTTATTGCCAGGTCTTAAAGGGGATTAAAAAATATTCATCAAAATCATAAACAACCTTAAGAAACAACACACTTTGTTAGAGAAAACCTTCCTCTTCCACTATCTGCAATTATATAGGCAATGCTACACCTGCAATTGTTCCTCACCAGACCTAGTAAATTCTGTTCCTCTCTGGTATGCAATCACTATTTGTTTATGGTGCAGTGCTGTCCAAATGAAGAAAGTTCCAATGCCAACATCAGAGTCCTTAACTAAGAAATAACCCTGTTCAATGGTTCAGTGTCTGACAGATATAACCTGGACTCTGTCGCAGGGGCCCTCGAGGCCGAGTGGCTGCCAACAGCCGAGGCTCTTGGCTCTGTGCCCATGTGTGTTACTGCCAGCCTTATTGCCTCTCACTGAATTTATATTTTAATAGAGTACGCCAGCAATGCATTTGTGTAATAGGAGCACTGAGAATGATATTCCTTTTCCAGGCCAGAAGCTTCATTTTCCCTTTCTACCTTCTGTTTTAATTTCCTTTTACTCTCATCCAATCCCGATTTCCCTCTCCTAGCAAATATATCTTCCCTTCTAATTATTTTCTTTTCTTTTTCCTTGTTCTACCGTCTACCTCTATGATAGGACTTCTTGCCACTATTTCCTCTGAGGCATTTTGTTTGGGGTTATAGAAGATGCAGGGCAGGAGTATTGTATAAAATGATCTAAGAAGGGGTCCAGTGGATTGATTTAAAAAGTTTACTGTATAGCCTAAATTAGTTCTTCCAGTGACCCATGCTAGGGAACTCATTCATTACCATTGGGCCTTTTGTTGGTATATTAAACCGTATATGCATTCAGTGTTACTTTGCTTTCTTTTTCCTTATTAGATGTTAACAACTGTAAGCTTTCCCAGGAAAAGCCAGAAATCATGATAAAATGGGAAAACTAGAAGATGAGAATGTATTGGGTATGTAGCACCATAGGCAGAATTTTTGGAACATGGCAGGTGCCTAACAAATGGTCGATAATCAAAAGAGCATTTTGTGCATGATATATAATGGGCATTCTTAGATTTCGGATAGATTGTTAAATCTTAGAGACAAGTTGCTTTTCTAAGCATGGTGGCATCTGAATTCTTGACAGCTGTGGATATAGAGGAGTAGTAATAGATCATAGATGTGGGACCTCTCACTCTAGTTGTAAACAAATACATTTGGCAATAAAGAGATGCTGGGTCTGGTTCATTAATGGAGACAATTATACTAATATGAGATCTTAGAATATACAGAGTAAGGGATACATGGGAACTCACAGACTTCCTCACAAGTTTGGTAAATTTAAAAATGATAATAAAAATAAATTTGGCAGTAAGATAGACTAGATCTGTGTCTCAGAGCATACTCCAGAGCTGACAGAGGAGGGGTAGAGTGGTAGGCTCCTGATAGGATCAACTTCATAGGCAGAGATCTCTGCATTCAAACTGATTCCTGCACTCAGAGTGGCCCCACATTTGACTAAATGGTCTGTGGACACCTCTTGAAATTTATAATAATTTTTGGAAAAGGAGTCCTGTGTTTTCATTTTCTATGGTTCTTATAACTTATGCAGTCAATCCTGCTTCCTGGTTTTGCTTTATTTTCTCCCATGCAGATGATGACACTGACAGGCGCCCCATCCTGAGAGACAGGAGAGAAATGCTTTGTGCATGTCGCATAGTCAGATTAACACCCTCAACCAAACACTACAACCACTTGTGTTTGTACTATGCAGTTCCCTCTGCACTCCAGGGGAACAAGGAGAAGGGGACATGAAGTAACTTGGTGGAGTGAAGGCCTGTTCTCTTGTTCTTCTGCATTTGCCCATTCTCTTATCAGTTACTGAACTTCTAATACATCTTAGGGCTTGTGCTAAACTCTGAAGGCAGAAACAACAAGATATAGTACTTGTCCATAATAATCAAGGGGCAACAAAAATAATTCTTAAAATAACTGTGTCTTGCACAGCACCTATCAGAAATTTGATACCGTTTTCATGGTTTGATATATTAGCAGCACCCTCGCAACAAATCTATGAAATAGTTACTACAAGGATCTCTACATTATTGAAGAGAAACATGAGGTGCAAAGAAGTCACATCAATTGTACAAGAGTCAACAGCATCTAAGTGGCAGATGTGGGATTCAGAGCCCTGTAATCTAACTCCATTGACTGTGCCTTTAGTCACTACAAATAACAAGTGTTAGAGGTGCCATGAGGGCTGAAAGTAAAGTTAATGTAGGATAGGATGATATCTGAGGGAGAGAGTGGCCAGTTGCATATTAGATGAAGGCTGTGTGATAGTAGTCAAGCTTGGAAAGGACTGTGAAACAAGAGGCAGTGGACCATCCACTGAGGAGTGGGATACACAGGGATAAAGAGCAGTGGGCTTCCCTAGAGAGAGAATATGTGATCAGAAGGTGCAGTGTGGGATGAGCTGAGTAACAGGCAGAATCCCGTCCTTTGTGCCTGAGGAGCTTGGAGTTACTATGTATGTGTTAGTTCATCACTGATTCAAGTCAAAGCTTGCATAATCCAATAAGCACTGTAGCTTATTCTCTCTGGCAACAGCACAAATGATGGAGTCCAAGGATGATAAGTCAAGCTAGAACCTAATAAGAATTCAGCAACAGGGGCTGGCACTGTGGTGTAGCAGGATAAGCCTCATTCTGCAGTGCTGGCAAATATATGGATGCCTGTTCAAATCCCTGCTGCTCCACTTCTGAACCAGCTCTCTGCTAATGCGCCTGGGAGTGCAGCGGAGGATGACCCAAGTGTTTGGGCTGCTGCACAAACATGGGAGACCTGGAAGATGCTCCTGGTTCATGGCTTCCGATTGGCCCAGCCCCAGCCCTTGTGGCCATTTGGGGAGTGAACCAGTGAATGGAAGATCCCTCTCTGCCTCTGCTTCTGCCTCTCTATAACTCTAACTTTCATATAAATAAATAAATCTTTAATAAAACATCAGTGACAGGGACAGGTATTGTGATGCTAAAGTTAAGCTGGTACTTGGGATACCCAAGTCCCATATTAGAGTGCCTGGGTTCAAGTCCTGCTTCCACTTCTGACCCAGCTTCCTGCTAAAGCACACACTGACATCTCAAGTACTTAGGTTCCTGTCACCCACATGGGTGATCTAGGTGCCTTATGAGAGATCTCGATGGATTTCTTGGCTCCTGACTGTGACCTGGTTTAATTCAGGCTGTTGCAGACATTTGAGCAGCAAACCACTGGAAACATGATTCATCCTCTCTTTCTCTCTCTCTCTCTCTCTCTCTCTCTGTCACTCTGCCTTTCAAATAAATAAATAACCTTACAAAAATAAAGTTGGTCACAATGAGGATCTTGTCTAAGGCTACAGTTCTGGAGTAAGAAAGGAAGTAATGAAAGGTAAGCATTTGTTGGCCACAAGATAGGATTTGAAGATTGGCTGTTGCTGAGAAGGGCAGAGGAAGCCAGACAGTCTCAGAACTCTAAATGTTTCACTGCCCAGCCAGCACCTGCTGCCTTGACTATTGCCCTTCACCTACTAGCCCTCACTAAAATGGCTTCCTCCTCAGGACTGAAGGAGGGAGAACAGGACAGAGAGTGAGTTAGAATAAAAAAAGTAAGGTATAGAAAATGGAATACATCACATGCAGAGAAGAAAAGCAGGGAAAAACTCCAGAAAATAAACAGAATGGTAGCATGGAATACTAAACAGATGTTTAAACAGCCATATGCCAGATAACAGGTAAATTCTTGAAAATAATGCCAAAAGTATGGATTTACTTTACTGAGCCATATTTTAAAAATGGGAGTTGGGAATGAGATGAATATGTCAGACCAGGAAAGAAATAGAAGAGAGGAAAGCATGGCAATGAATGCTGTAACCTACTGTTAGATAAGGCACCCTAGAAAATGAGAACACACATATACAGGAAATCACAGGCTGTCTGTCAACAAGAAAGAAAAATTACTTAGTTAATATAAATTTCCGAAAAGGACAGGCAGGTGCATAATTTATGTAGATATGTATTAGTGACTAGACAAATAAACATAATTTCTCAGAACACTAATAACTCAGAGAATACACATTGATTGAATTCTCTATGTGTTTTCTGAGCACTTATTGTATGGTAGGCTTCATGATAGCTGTTGAACTAAATATCCAATTTGTGGGAGTTAGTGACACATAGACTTTTTTTTTTTTTTGACAGGGCAGAGTGACAGAGAGAGAGAGAGAGACAGAAAGGTCTTCCTTTTGCCATTGGTTCACCCTCCAATGGCCGCCGCGGCCGGCGCACTGCGGCCAGCGCACCACGCTGATCCGATGGCAGGAGCCAGGTACTTGTCCTGGTCTCCCATGGGGTGCAGGGCCCAAGTACTTGGGCCATCCTCCACTGCACTCCCTGGCCACAGCAGAGAGCTGGCCTGGAAGAGGGGCAACCGGGACAGAATCCGGCGCCCCGACCGGGACTAGAACCCAGTGTGCCGGCACCGCAAGGCGGAGGATTAGCCTAGTGAGCCGCAGCGCCGGCCCACATAAACTTTCAAATACTGCACTCAGGTACTTAAAACACAGTGAGAAGGAAAATTACAAATAAATATGTGTATTCTAAGTAGAGTGGCCATTTGGGGAGGAGGTGAGAAATGTCATAGGTCTTCATAAGAATGCAACTACTGACCAGATTGGGATGAATGAGAAAGGCTTCTTAAAGGAATGATATTTGAATCAACCTTAGGGAAATGCGTAGACTTTTTATAGGCAAAGATATAGGGAAGGTCCTTGGTCTAGTAGGGGGAAAGGCGATGGTCAAGTCTGGTTTCAGTAAATGTTCAGTTGGTAAGGTCACAGAAAATGTCAAAATGTGATGAAATCTGGTTGTAGCAAAATATTCAATGGCCTTTAAAGCCAAGATGAAGGATTTTACTATCAACAAATATGAGGAGATTCAGGCAAGGGGTGATGATAAAAAGAGGTGTGGTTACAGGAGAGGATATGCCATGATGGGCACAGTGGAGAACTGATGACAGGAAAGGAGACCAGATAGGAGGTATTGGCCCAGTAGTTGATATACAACATGGCTCACAGTGGAAATGAAAAGATGATGAATTTGAGAGTCATTTTATAGCAGAAATGAGTGGAGTTGGAAAGTGGCTTCATGCAGTGGTAGGGGGTAAGCACGGAGGCCTTGGCAAGGTTAACTACATTTTAGAGCCAGAAAGGCTGGGAGGAGGAAGATAATGCTAATGTCAAACCTATTCCAGGATAGATGAACTTGTGACATTTTTAGCAAAATTTATGTGAATGAATTTACCATCCTTGTGCTTTTTTATTTTAAAGAGCTATTTATTTATTTACTTGAAAGTCAGAATTAGAATGAGAAACAGAGAGAGTGATCTTCACCTGCTGGTTCACTTCCTAAGTGTCCACAACAGCCAGGGCTGAGCCAAGTCGATGCCAGGAGCTTCATCCAGGTTTCCCACATGGGTGCAAGGGCCCAAGCACTTGAGACATCTTCCACTGCCTTCCCAGGCCATTAGGAGGAAACTGGGTCAGAAGTGGAGACACTGGGACACGTACTAGTGTCCATTTGGGATGCTGACATCTCAGGAGGTGGCTTTACCCATTATGCCACGGCACTGGCCCCCTTGTCCTTATTTCTATGAATATGAAATAAGAAGAAAATTTATTCATGCCTTTGTAATGTTTTTAAATAAAATATTAACCTTATCAATGCAAAGAAAAGCTGTGAAAAATCCTGCATTTATTTTTACCAAAGAGAGTAGAAAAATGATGCATCTTCCATACTAAAATTTTTTTATTGCTGTCATTTCTGAGCTGTGTATATCTGGGGATTTGGAAAAGAGAAATGAATATGGTACATAAAACTTCTCTCAAAAAAGGCCACCCACTGCCATAGGCTATGTGAGTATAATTATCATTGACAAGCCAAGATTGAGGAACATATACAAGGCCAATTGCACAGACTCAGCCTGTTTTTCCAGCTATTTAGCTGTTCCCATAGAGTGCTGTGTTTATTTGCAGGGAAATGGAATGAGCCCAAGGAACTTAAAAGCAGTGAAGCCACGTGTCTTACTGTGAGGTGTACAGATGGAACTGGGGAGGTTGTTTCCCTTTTCCCTGAGATTCGTATACTTAGATCATTAAAGCCATATACACCTCAGGAAATGACTGAGGATATGGAATGTGGGACATGATGTAGAATATTATCTAAAGAAATGGCAGGAATATCTAAAAAAATAAAAGCATGATAGAATGCTCAAGTTGCTTTTTTGATGACTTTCTAGAAGAACAGAAATAGTCCCAGAAAAAAAGGAAAACCATCAAACTCATTTTGAGATTTTAGGAAAATGAATGTAAGTTTACATTTTTTTTCATGTGATCATGCTCATTCCAGAATGATAACAGAGGAATGTTTTTTTCAAAATGTAAGTAGTCTATAGGGGTGGATATCACAGTGATGGTATTTAGCATTGTTCAGAATGATCTTTGAGATACAAATTATGAAAATATGGCAACAGTTTTTATACCATGATTCATATAAGGTAATTGCTTTTGTTTTTCTATTGGGGTAGGGGCAAAGTTACTAACTGACTCAATTAGTAAACCCAGTAAGTTGCCATATTTCCTGCCCAATAACAGATGCTAGCCTTGGGGAAGCTATAGGCTGCCTTCCAGATCAGTGCACAGATGACTTCAGTGCACTAATTATGCTGAAAGAGTTAACTTCTAAATGCATTTCATACCTCAAGGGAGTGTAGATTCCCAGGAAACCTTAGCTGAATGAAGAACTTGAATGTAACTATTCCTCAAGACAAGAAATGCCAGCATACTGTCTCTGTTCCATCACCTTTCTATAGCAACATATCCCTGTCAGTCTACCTTGTGCGTCACATCCATTGTTGGTGACCTGCATCTATGATGGCCTCCACATTAGTCATAAGATTAGCCTTAGTGAAGGTTAAATCAGTCTTGTTTATTCTGTCCTCAGAACCCTTTGTCATGTAAATCAATGATCATGATTGAATGCTTGCCCCAGTGGAGCCTACTGTGTGTCCTCAAGAAGCTCATAAGATGGGAAAGAAAGTTAGGGCCAATACATATGTAATGTCAATAGAAGACAGTGTGGTGATTTTCATGAAATTTTAAAATACAGGTCTTTGCAGGCTACTAGGCAGAAGGAGTGATATCTAATTGTGAGTATGATTTGGATGAGTTTGTGGCAAACAATCATAAAATGATAGTACTTAAGTTGATCTTAAGTAATAGGAACTTTGGGTAGTAGATAAGAAAGGAGAGGATGTGTACCAATAGGAGATAACAGCATGCATCAAGGGAAGAAGGAAAATAGGGAAGAACAGGGGTTGTGACCATCATGTGGCTGGCTAGGGTTGGCTGTGGAAGAGGTAACCAGTACCAGGAAGCAAAGACTGATTGGAACATACTATGAGGAGCTTTGAATGTCAGCGTGAAGATTTTACATTTAATCTGGTAGGCAATGGGGAGTTACCAGATGTTTGTAGACAAGATTGACATTATTAAAACTGTGTTAGGAAGATTAATTTGACAGTCCTCTTTGGTAGCATTGATGTTATAAGAGGCTGAGACTTAGAATAATATAGTAGTAGACTTTTGCCATTGTCCTCTAAGGAGAAATTGATTGGTGAGATTTGATTGTGTATAGCCCTTGTCTGTACTTCTGTTGAAGAGTGATCTTTCTACTTTCTACTTGTTGAATTTTTTATTTAGTGGATAATTAAGCCTGTGACTATGTAATTTGAAGTATGTTAATGCAAAAAGGAAAAATCGAAGGAAAGAGGCATGTGTCATTATGGACTTAAAATCCTATATATAAAATCTGTTCTTTTATATGAATAAAAAATATAAATGTTTAAATTTCTTGGCAGTCTCTTGACATCTATTTAAAAGGCTGCAAAAGATGATAAAAATAGTGTTATTAGTGTTTTCTCAAAGAAACATAGGCACACTGGAAGGATGTACATACAGGTGAGAGATGGTTCTCTGGTAAAAGGACAGAGTTCTCAGGCTTCACACCAGCAGAACAGCTATGGAAACATCTCTGGCTTCATGGCTCTGCCATTACATTGCTGTGTAACTTTGAACAAGGCATTTTCACCTGTGTGAAAAGGGAACTTGGGCTACATGGCTTCCAAAGTGGTTGCCAGATTTCCCATTTCCAGGTTCTCTATAGGAATACGATGCATTGTGATAGATACAAAGCTTTATTGTCTATTTTCTCCAGCCTGTTTCACTGACTTGTCAAGAATACTATTGAGGATGAGTTTGAAGACCTGACTTCATGCGTGGATTTAATGTAGCATGAGCTTGTTTCATTTGTTGCAACAGTTTAAATTCCATCGTGAATGTTTTCTTGTCATGCTACTGTCGGTGTTTTTCCCTGTGTTCCCAAGAAATTAAACTGTTGCAGATGCCTGGTTCCATGTCCTACAGTGAATTAAGGAGTCATTAAGGAGACATTTTCTTCTTTATATATAAGAAGACTTAAAATACCAATTTAAACAAATTAGCTGTGGTGTGATATTGCTATATCTTAGTTTTAGCTGTCAGGGAGTAATTTAAATCCATGAGCTGTACTTTGTAGTGGTTTATAAACAAATGCAAGACAGCTTCCACATGCAGTAAGCATGAGCAGAAGCTGTCTCCATTAATTTACTTAATTCTAATTGAATGTAGAGTATCAAGCAACTCGGGTAACATTTTTGCAACTCATTCACACAGCACACAGTTTGTCTGGTTTAACAAAATAGGGAGATGATACAGTTTATAATTCTCTTTTGTTTACTCTTTTCCGCTGTTCTGGGGTTGGGGAGGGGGGTTACAGATAGTTATAATAGCACAAGAGGATGGGAATCTCCATGGACTTGACAGTAGTCATCAAATATTTCACTCATGTCATTTGGTCAAACAGATGTAGAGAATGGGTGAGTCAAATATACTTCACTAAAATTCTACTAGGGAGTCATCAAGTGTTTATAGACTTACTGTCCTATGTTTAAACAATATTCAGCAAACAGAATTTGAGTCATAAAGTAAATGAGTATACCACTCTTAACAATATTGGTCTTCTTTAATTTTGTAGAAAATCAGGCAGATGAACAAGTATAGTGCAGAATAACGGAAAGGAATAGCATTATGTAATTCAAGAAAAAATACTTTGGTATGGTTTTAGAAAGAAACTGCTGTGTACTGTTTGCTGACGTGTGTAAGTGCTTTGTGATGTTACATATGGAGAAGACTATACTTGCCCACCCTAAATACACACACTCACACACACACACACACTCACACACATACTACCACTCCACTACCACCACCTTGATACTTCCATTCACAATGCAGTTGAATGAGCAGATTTGCATTTGCTAATTGATTTTGATAAATTTGGTTAAGTAGAGACATCAGTACATTTGCTCAAGCTTAATCTTTTTTCCAAGAATTTCCAAATGGATAGGTGGTTGGGAAAGACTTAATCTTTCCTTCTCTCTTGGAGAAGATAGAAAAAGCATGTTAGTCTCAAGCTACCATACTGCTTATTGAATACCTATTAGAAATTATTTGTGGATTAGCTAATAAATGCATATATTAGTTACAGATAGAGCATCGTGAGACAGTAACTAATAAAGTAATCATTGTATTAGGTTCTCTGTATTCAATTTGTTTGACCTATTCACTTGAATCTGCCTAGAACATCTTGCAATGTTGATTGGAATAAAAGATGTTTTTAAGGAGTCTATAGATAAAAATCAATTGACTTCTAGCATTTTTCTAGTTTGAAGAATTCAGTGCAGAATGGAAATACATTTATTGTTAGAGATGTGTACTTTGTTAATACATAAAGGAAGATAAAACATCCTTGAAATTTAGTATGATTAGTTTTTCTGATACCTATAAATGTAGCTTTGGTAATAGAATTTTTGTTAATGACTCTATCACAAGACATGCAAATGTGTAACGTCTCTCTTCTGTTTATGATCTGCATATCAGTGCTCTCCAACAGAAGTTTCTGGGGTTAGAGAAATGTTCTATATCTGCTCTCACCAATTCGGTAGTTTATAGGACATGTGGCTATTAAGCACTTAAAACATGACTAATGTGACTGAGAGGCTAATGTTTACTAATACAAATTTAAATTAAAATAGCTACCTATGATTAATTACTATGATTTTGGACAGTGCTGCTAAAGATAAGTATTAGTATTGCCGGAAGGAAGTAAAAAAAAATCTGATTTTCAAATACAAGTGAAGCCTTAGTTTCAAAATTTTAATAAGTAAAAACCTTTTGTTTATCCATTTTTATTTATTTGAAAGGTAGAGTGACAGAAAAATAGAGAGCTTCCATCCACTGATTCACTCACTAAATGCCTGCAACAGCTAGGTGTTGGGTTAGAAGCCAGGAGCTGTGGCCTCCATCTGTGTCCTCCACAAGAATTGCAGAGCTTTAAGTACTTGGGCCATCACCTGCTGCCTCTCAGGTTCAATAACAGGAAGTTGGATTGGAAGTATAGATAGAACTCAATTCTAGGCATTCTGATAATGGATATGAGTGTACCAAACAGGAGCTTAACTCACTGTGCCATAATGTCTGTCCCCGTTTTTGATATTTTTTTTTAAATTCATAAGATATTACTTAGAAATGGTCATGTGAAAAGTACTTGTGCAAATGCAATATGCCAAGTATGCTTGATTTTTAAGTTCAGGCGTTTTTAGGATAAGAAAATACAAAATTTCTTGTAACTGTCTTTTAAAGAAAATTTTGATAAGTTGTATCATCAGAGTTTCAAAATTAAACAAAAGCTTTTAGAACAGTCTGTTTCTTCGAGGGCTGGAATGTGTAGGATGCTGTTGCAAATACTTTTGTCAGAAGGATAATGTAGATAAAATTGTATTCATGTTTCTAGACCTAGCATCCACCGGATTTTTTCTCAGAGACTTCTGGCAGTAGAGGGCACATATTCCAGCTGCTCTAGAACTGGGCTCTGAAAAATGATTTTACCACATGTAAATATTTTATTAGTCATTCTCATGGCTGTTGGCTTACAAACTTGTCACACTTCTTGTATTGGGGGGTGTTAAATTGGCCATTAAAACTGTTGACTTTCAAATAATTTGCTAAGATTGTGCTGATGACTCATAATCTATTCTTTGCTTCAAAATCCAGCTGTTGTCAAAAATGGCAAAGCTGCCCCACAGAAGGGAAAGGTAGATTCCCCCTGGATCTCTTGAAAGTCAGTGACTGGGAAGCAAAAACATTTTCCTGAGACTGGCTCATTAGAAACACACGTCATCAAAAGTGACGGCTTCTTTCTTGCCCCTTTTTTTGTCCATGAGTTTTTTTGATTGTTTATTTTTTCAAGTTTTATTGAGGCATAATTGACCAAATAAAAATTGTATGTAGTTAGGAGGTACAATGTGATGTTTTGACCTATGGGTACCTTTAAAATGATTCCCACCCTCAAGCTAGTTAGCATATTCATTTCACCATAAATATGTTTGTGCTTGCATGTGTGTATTGAGAATGTTTAAGATCAGTTCTCAGCAAATTTCACAATGCTGTTCTTTAGGTCTCCAGAACTGACTCCTCTGTCATAACTGAAAATTTCTTTTACCCAATTTATTCCTACCCCCTCCTTTAGTACCACCCCTCTATTCTCTGCTTCCATGAGTTTACTATTTTAGATTCCCCGTATATGTGAGATCATGCAATATTTGTATTTCTGTGCCTGGCCTTTTACATTGACTGTAGTATTTGCTGGGCTCATCCAAGTTGTGGCAAAAAACAGAATTTGTTTTTTGTTAAGGCTGAATAATATTCCAGTGGGGGGAGTGCATGTAGGATATTTTCTTCATCCATTTATCAATCTGTGAATTCTTCCAGTGATTCCCATCTTGTCTATTGATGGGTAGTCCCATAATGAGCATAGGAATGTAGATACCACTTTCATTTCCTTTGGATGTATATACTCAGAAATGGAATTGATGGATCACATGGTAGTTTCAGTTTTACTTTTTTGAGGAATCTGCTGTGTTTTTAAACTGAACATATTGCATATAAATAAACATTTGACATTTGTGATTTTCTAACATATTAGCCCATGAGCCCAAATTCTACTTCTTGCATCATTTCTCCTAGTGTTGGGCTTTTTGACTGTAGCAAATAAGTTCATTTCAGCTTCTGATGTGAAACCTCTTAATTTGAAGACAATTACTCTTTTACTAATAATGTGTGAAGTAGCAGCTTGCGTTTTTCCTAATCTTTAGAAAGGCACTTGTCATTTTCTTTATATACTTTTTCTTAGAAGGACTCATGCTTTAACTTATTCAAGCAGCTGACAGTATATTTCCTTCCTGTGAGACTTTTTAAGATGTTGCCTGTTCAGCAAAAGAATTCGTTCCTGAAAATCTGTATGCATTGTCTGAATTCTTGTGCTGCATTCCCCATGAGGTTTATCTTCATGTTGAAACTGATCCCAGTATTTGTTCCTTGAACTTTTCTTCTTTGAACCTTTCTATTTTGTGTGAATGTTTGGTTCTCTTCCTGTTGGCTATTGCTCTCCTCTTCCATTATTTTCATAGCTAGGGTTTAGGCACTGAAAAATACTCTGGGCTACTTGGGCATGACCTGCTTGGGCAAGCAAGCTTCATGCAGCCCTGAGGTCATCTGAAAGGGCTTGAATTCCTCGTCTGTGTGATGACCTTGCTCTGTAACATGTTTTGCTTAGTGGAGACAGTTTTCTATTCTTGTTTCTAGGGCTGAGAATGTCATTTGACATTAACCTTAGGGTGAGTTCACTTAGTTGCTGGGGTGAGGATGGACAAGTATATAATCCTGTTTTATTCTTTATTACTGGCTTTTCTGCCTATAAAGCAAGTGAGAATGACTTAAGTTTTGCCTTTTAACAACAGTCATTAAGCATTTAGACTGTGCACAAAAATTTATCGGTCTTTTGATTGGTTAAAAATGAAGAAGTCAGTAGAAATATGTACATGAAGAAGAAAGAGGATGCCATATATTATTAGCAGCAGCTAAATTTACTACTCAGAACACCTGCATCTCATATCCAAGTGCCTGGTTCCAGTTCTGGTTATTCCATTTCCCATTCAACTTCCTGCTAATGCACACCATGGGAAGCGTCAGGTGATGGCTCAAAGTACTTAAGTTCTACATGGGAGATCCAGATTGTATTCTGGACTCCTAGCTTTGATCTGCCAATCCCTGGCTATTACAGGCATTTGGGGAGTGATTCAATGGGTGAAAGATCTCTCCCTTTCTCTCTCTTTCTCTCTCTCTCTCTCTCATTCACCTTCTCTACCCTTCTCATAAAATGAAAATAAATTTAAAAGTATATAAACATATTCATGGATATATAAAGCATTAGTGTCTGAAAAATTCGGGATGAATCTTACTGTTTGATGTCTGATGTGTCTTTAAAATTTTACCCTAACAAACTAATATTTTAGGTACTTATCTCAATGAGAATAAAGCACTTTTGACCTTCTGACCCAATATATCAATAGCAGTTGTTACTGTATAAGCAATTTTAAATGATACGTAATTCCTTTATGTTTCTTGGTTCTCCAGTTTAATGGCAGTGGTGGAATAATATGCCTGCAGTTTAGAATATCTTGAGGCTTTGAAGAGATCATGTAGCCATCTACAGAGGAGGATTGATTATTTCCTGTACATGGGCCATATTTCCAGATTGGAGTTGATCTAATCTTAATTAGGTCAGCAAATACCATCTCGAATTTCCTAAAAAATTAGACTTTAAGAATAGTAAAATGATCAACAGAAAATTACTTTTATTACTTAACTCATCCTTTTAAAATTGGAGGCTTAGCTCTAATTGTCATTAAAAAAGGAAAATCATAGTTTATATTTAAAGATGAGCTATGTGACAACAGATTATAAACCATCTGGTGAAAGGTTATTTGAAACCTGGGAACCCTTAGATAAAGGGCTTTTAACAACTTGTATATCAAGTTTCTATCAGACAACTTCTTTTGAATCATGTATGCATAACTAATTCCTTTATGTCCAGCTTCTTGACATGTTGGTTAATATTGCTGGCATAAAGTGTGTGTCTCCTCACTGCTTATTAAAAAAAAAAAAAGACTTGACTGTGTCAAAACATTGAAGAGATCTATGGCCATTTCAGAATTTATCAGACTTGTGTAATTTTAGTTGAAAAAGCCTTTTTCTAACCTTTATAGCAAAGTCTTTTTTTTTCAGAGTACATACCAAAAATCAGGAGACCCTGAAAAATATGCTAAAGGTTAAAGAAAGCAGGAGGTTTTGGTTTTTTTTGTTTTTGTTTTTGTTTTTTTTTTTGTTGTTTTTGTTTTTGTTTTTTTTTTTTTTTGGACAGGGAAATTTAGACAGTGAGAGAGACAGAGAAAGGACTTCCTTCCATTGGTTCAGCCCCTAAATGGCGTGCTGCACTGATCCAAAGCCAGGAGCCAGGTGTTTCCTCCTGGTCTCCCATGAGGGTGCAGGGCCCAAGCACTTGGGCCATCCTCCACTGCACTCCTGGCCCACAGCAGAGAGCTGGACTGGAAGAAGAGCAGCCGGGACAGAATCTGGCGCCCCAACAGGGACTAGAACCCCGGGGTGCCGGCGCCACAGGCGGAGGATTAGCCTTGTGAGTCGCAGCTCCGGCCAGTTGTTTTAGAAGGCTTTTCTATTTTGCAGACAAAGGAAAAGAGAAAAAAAAAAGTGCATGTCTTTAGAATAAGCTATGTTTCTCCATTACTTATGAGGTATGCCTGGGAGAGTGAACAAAGGCAGAGCCAGTGATGTATAATTGGGAATCCAAGCTTTTCTGGAAGTTATTTCCAAGTATACATAGCAAAGAGAAAGTATTTATAAAAAGTGCTTAGATGGCTGACATTCTCCCTAAAATATGAGGAAGAATTTCAAGGTCTCATCATGAACAGTGAATAATGATGTTTTTAAATAATTAAAATTAAGTTCTAGAATCCCTGACTTATTATAATAGTTACATTCTTATCTGATTTTCTTTAAATTTGCTGGTAAGTCTGTTACATTTAAGCAGACAGAAACCAAAGAACATTTCAAAATAAAATTGGGTATAACCTAAGAAATGGGAAAAATAATGAAAAGCTTTGTTAAAATGCACGTGTTGATGGCCATGTTCTGCATTTCCCTAAAAGTCAACTGGTCCAGTATTTTCCTTTCAGGCAAATCTTCCTGACCTTTTAAAATTAGATTTTTCCTCCCAGTCATCCATTTTAAACATCATTCTTATTAATATCATCATCCTTCAAAATTTCTTCTCTTCCAGAGACAAAAACTCAGTCCTTTATGAAGCCTATTTATTATCACCACAAGGAAATCTCTTCCTACATATCCACATTCTTTACAAGTTCCCCGTTTAACATCTTTTCTTAATGCAGAACAATATCCCTTTATCTTGCCTTACTGAAATTTTCTTTCAAGCACTCTGAACCTCTTGACTGAGTTATCCCAATTAACATTGGATTCCAGTACTAGAGTGATTGGAGTTTGGGGAGGGAGAAACATTGAAAAAGATGAGACTTGAGCCATGCAGTAAGAAAGTGAAGCAAGCAAGAGGTGCGATTTGGAGGAAATCAGTCCAGATGGGGAAGCTCCAGAGAAAGTCCCAAGATGAGAGCCAGAATGTCAGTGGTCTTCTCAGGGAGCTTTGCTGTCTTCTTAATGGTTGTTTCGGCATGGGAACTCTGTTGATACTTTTAGCATTAAATAAGACATGTCTGCTCTGAAGAGTGATCCTTAAATAAAATTTATGGTTCAAATCATGATCATTAGCAACTGTCCATCAAATGACACCGAGTAAGGCTCATCCTGCTAAGCAAGCAGGGAGAGGATTTCTCTAGTGTGGAGAACACTACCTCTTGTTTTGAGAAAGAATTGTTTATGATACCCTTTGCCCTGCCAATCAATTTTAATTTCCTTATCTTCATTTATTTTGGGATTTTCCTTTCCCTTTACTTCTGAACAGCAAATAGTAACATAATACATTGTGCTTGATGTGCCTGTCTCGATGTGGATATCTGAGTGTGGATGGCAGCAAGAGGGCAATTGTTTGTGTGAATTTGTGTGCATATGTAAGAAGGATTCCAAGCAGCAAGGTTTCCACTTCTATCTTTGTATTTCATGATTGCAGGTTTTTGCCTAGAGTTGTGTTTGAAGCTTAACACTATTTGTGAAGTCAATAAATATAGATATTCATTATCACCTATAACCATATCTACAAGAATAAGTATGGTTTTCCAAAGCTGAATGTACTCAAAAATCCTAAAGTTATTTACTGATGTATGTTCAAAAGACAGAAAAATGGATTTCCATCCCATAAATTTCTGATATTTTTTCCTTTGCATTCCTTGCTAAAATTGTGGCACCAAATTACGTGTTTTGTAATTTAAAATTTTGAGACAAATAATTTATAAAGTTCTTCTTTTCATAAGGAACTTTAATGTTTTGCTTTTTTTTTAAATCTGTAAAACTTGATCCTAGAGCACACTTTTATAGCTGGGTTATAAACTCTTTTAAAACAGTGTTTATCATAGAAATGCTGCCATAGCTTTAAATCTAGCAATGCTAAGAGGCAGCCTTCAATCTTCCCGATTTGCTGACAACATGGAAGTTTGTTTTCAGATACATCTGCAATGTCTATCTTGAGCATTCCAGATTGTAGGGAATGAAGTGTCTTCCTCTATTAATGGGACAAAAGACATGCTCGTTTTGCTGAGTGCAGCATCAGTGGAAATGGATGTAGTATGCTGTACATACCGTTTAGTACTTCTCGAATTTTGTTTGATATTTTTGTTGCAACATAGAGCTTCCCAAATGGTGGTTGTGCAAACATTTGTTCTGCTTCATTTTTCTCCAGAGTGTCTGTAAAAAGTAGCTTTGAAATTTCCAGGAATAGCATGAAGAATTTCATCTTGCTTCTCTTTCAAAAATTTTGGTGCATCCAAGTCTGGTGGAAAATGCCTGATGTCACTGTGAGTTTATCAGAAGGGATGCTTGTGTTGATGGACTATGTATGCACACTCAAAGAATGCCCATAAACTAAGCGAAGCAGAAAAAAAGATGACCTTGGTTTGCTTTTAGCTCTGTCATTTTATGCTTTATATTTAGGTGAAGTTCAGAGAATTCAGTCAATCAATCTTGAGATATTTGAATGCCTGCCGGGTGCTCAAGTAATTGCATCACCTGAAAACGTTAACCAGGGAGCAGTTCCTACAGCTGACTGATTCCCCTCCTCCAATCTTACCTTCTTGAGGTTAGGAGTCAGGAAAAACAGCCAGACATTTATGTTTCTAGAACTGTAGACAAAATGGATTCAGTCAGAGTCCTTCTTGAGAAGTGTTTTAATAGTTGTGTTTTAACCAAGGGATGTGATAAAAGTACTTGAGTACCTACTCTCTGAAAACACTAGGAGTATAATTCCTTCAAGAAAACTATCTCCATGGCCAAACAGTAGTTTGCTCTGAAAATATTATTTTTTCTACTTTTAATAGCATGAAATATTTGCTGTGTAGAAGAGATTAGTGGGAACTAAAATATGAGAAATGGGGGCCAGTTCACAGACAACATGGTGAGATGTTTAAGCTCTTCAGCGTTCACTTTTGAAATGAGGATCCTTTGAAGTGATGTGAGCCAAAGATTGACATGAGCTGGCTTAACGTTGGCCCTCTTTCAGTCTGTTCTTAGCGCTGCTCTCAGAATTGATGTCTTCCATCTTGATTCTGATCATTTCACCATCTCTCTGTACCCCGCAGCCTGAGGTGTTCAGTTACTCCACATCTGAGGTCTCTCATGGTTTGGCCTCTGCCAACTCATCTAGCTTTATTGGCTTCCACGCTCACATCTTGCTGTCTGGGCTGCAGTCACTTCCTCTCTGCATGCTCTTAGCCACATAGAGCTAAGAGCGGGTGAGGGTTTATCTGGAATGATAGGAAATGGGATTTTTGTAAGTTACTGAAAAGAGGAATTTTGAAATCTGGAAACAGATGTGGGAAGAACTCTGAAGGGATATGATTCAAACATCTTGCCATAGCATGAAAAAGCAGCTACATGAGATCTATGTAGTGATGAGCAGGGGACTTGCCACCTGTTGAGGTAGCCTGGTCCAGGGAGCTTCTGTGAGAAAGAGCTAGCTTGTGACATCAGACAGGCAAAGATTGTTAGAGCTCTGGGGCCAGCCAAAAAAAAAAAAAAAAAAAAAAAAGATTCTTGATTTTCCATATCTTCTAATTCTCATTTAGCATGCAGTATTTATGGGAACAGAGGATATATTGGGCTGGTTTCTTTTTCTATAACACTTTCTGATCCCCATGGCTTGTTAAACCTCTTACTTCTAATCTACTTATATTAGCTTATACTTACAATACTGCAAGGCATTGTTCTGGTACACTTTTTAATAGAATTCTGGGATGATGTGATAAATGAAAACTTGACTGATTAATTCCCTTCTAGAATACAAACAATCTGCTCAGGGCTGCAGCTGTCAATAAAGGTAAACTTGCATATGTCTGTGTTTTTAATTAAAAACATCATGGACTTTTAAGTTTTTCCAATTATTAAAGAAAAACATGTTCATTAATAAAAATAAACAATACATTGTTGGATAAGACAAATGAAAAGTCCTTACTGATTTCAAATTCATTAGATAATTTCATGATAGTGTATATGAACAATAAGGTTAAGCAAACAGGAAGTTAGAATACCCATATATCCCCACTAAAGAAAATGAATAAATAAAATCTCTTTCCACCTATTCCACTAATCCCATTCCAGATATGTGATCAGTATGAACAAGTTCACAATTTCCTCTAATACATTACAGTAACCCATGTAGTGTTTTTACATACATATTTCAAATACTTAGATGCAACAGTATATAATTTTACCACTTTTTAGCAATGAGGTGACATAATATAGATATTATTCAATAAGTTGCTTCCTTTATATTGAGAAATCATAGAGTTCCTCCCACATCAGTTATGCATATCTTTACTGATATTTAATGCATCTGTAGTAGAAAGAATGTACCATGGTTCACTTAATCATCCCCCCACTGAGAATATAGTTTTACAATACATATTAAACTTCATTAATTGCATTCGTAATTCAGTTTATTTGCCATTGTTCATGAGAACTGTTTTAGAAAGATTGTTCTGTCATCAGCCTGTAGGAAGAATTGGAACTGGGAAGAACTGTGAGATATTTTTCTTCCTGTGATAATTCAAATCTGAGATGAAGAAGGAACAAGCAGGATGTGAGAGAGGAAGGCTGAGGCACAGAGGTAAAGAAAGTGCAGTCGGCGAAAGGGCCCCTTAGATGACAATCGAACTTTCCAGTAGACATATAAAAGATAAGTGGGGGCAGGCCTTTGGTGCAGCTTTGGATGCCTGTATCTTATATCAGAGTGCCTGGGCTCAAGTCCTGGCTCTGCTTCCAATTCCAGCTTCCTGCTAATGTGCACCCTGGAAAGCATCAGGTGAATGGCTCCAGTACTTGGGTCCCTGCACCTTTGAGTTCCTGGCACTTGGCATTGGCCTGGCCCAGCCCTAGCTGTTGGTAGGCATTTTGGGGGTAAAGCAGTAGATGGGACATTTCTCCCTGTATCTCTGCATTTCAGATAGATTATTTTTGAAAAATAAGAGCCCTCCTCTATAGAAAGGTGATTTTTTTTTTTTTTTGACAGGCAGAGTGGACAGTGAGAGAGAGAGAGAGAGAGAAAGGTCTTCCTTTGCCGTTGGTTCACCCTGCAATGGCCACCGCAGCCGGCGCACTGCGCTGATCCGATGGCAGGAGCCAGGTGCTTCTCCTGGTCTCCCATGGGGTGCAGGGCCCAAGCACTTGGGCCATCCTCCACTGCACACCCAGGCCACAGCAGAGAGCTGGCCTGGAAGAGGGGCAACCGGGACTGAATCCGGTGCCCCGACCCGGACTAGAACCCGGTGTGCCAGCGTCGCAAGGCGGAGGATTAGCCTAGTGAGCCGCGGCGCTGGCCAAGGTGATTTTGTTTTGATATCTTCTCAAATATAACATTTTAAAAAAAGTTGTTAAACTGCTTTACTTTTTACAGATATATGAACATCTATTTTCCCTAAAATGCACTAATAGTTACATTAACAACATGAATCCTAATAAAAATATTCACAAGTTATTACATGTTGTCACCTGCTCTTCTCTTATATACACACTATGCACATCCTACAATTCTTTGAGAGACAGTCATTGCCATTCCTATTTTATTTTACACATGTGGCTCAGGAATATTGCAAATTTTTAGTTTATAAGGATTGATTCTCTGTGGACCTATACTGCTTCTATAGATAAAGATAAGGGAGCTTCTCTCCATTATATTCTCATTGGTTCTCAAGCTAGTATGATATTAGGTGTATTGACAATAACAGTAGAGCTATCTTTTTTTAAAAGACATAACAGAAAGAGTTACTGAGAGACACAGGCAGACAGAGAGGTTTGCCCTTCACTAGTTTACTCCCCATATGGCTGCAACACCCTGGGCTGGGCCAGGCTGTAACCAGGAGCTTCTTCTGAGTTTCCCACATGGGTAGTAGGGGCTTTTCTGCTGCTTTAACAGGCACATTAACAAGAAGCTGGATTGGAAATGGAGCAGCCAGGACTCGAACCTCTGCCCATATTCAATGCTGTCATTGAAGCTAATGGCTTTAGCAGCTTTGCCATAATGTCATCCACTTTGTATTTTTGAAAAAAGTGCCAGTGCCATTGCTTACTAGGCTAATCCTCCACCTGTGCCTGTGGCACCCCGGGTTCTAGTCCTGGGCGGGGCGCCGGATTCTGTCCCGGTTGCCCCTCTTCCAGGCCAGCTCTCTGCTGTGGCCCGGGAGTGCAGTGGAGGATGGCCCAGGTCCTTGGGCCCTGCACCCGCATGGGAGACCAGGAGGAAACACCTGGCTCCTGGCTTTGGATCCGTGTGTGCTGGTCGCAGTGGCCATTGCAGGGTGAACCAACGGTAAAGGAAGACCTTTCTCTCTCTCTCTCTCTCTCACTGTCTAACTCTGTCTGTTTAAAAAAAAAAAAAGTATTATTCCTCTGTTGTGCTTTGAATTAATAATGGGCCCACTGTTTGTCAGAAGAGTAAAATGATCACAAAAGTAATCAGATAAGTAAAACAATCAAAATACTATTTTAACTGTATTTAAAAAAAAAAAGAAACAAACCTGGGATGCAAAGAGACAGACAGACAGACAGACAGACATAGAGCAGCCATTCACTAGTTTACTCCACAAATAGTCACCACAGCCAGGCTGGGCCAGGCTGCATCCAGGAGAAATGGACTCATTCTAGGTCTCCCACATGGGAGGCAGAGGCTCAACTACTTCCATCCTTGCCTGCTGCCTCTCAAGGTGCACATTAGTGGGAAGCTGAAATCAGAACCCGGGGCTAAGAGTTCATATGGGAAGCAAGTATCCAAAGTGGCTTTGTAACCACTATGCCAAATGCCTTTTCCTTAACTGCATTTCTAATAGAAACACGTAAGGCTTTTCTAATGCAAATGACTTTAGAAGTCACTTCTTGGGAAACATATGCTCATCAGACCATTCAAAGAGCTGGGTAAATCTGAATTTTCTTCCTGTGCATGAGGTGCTTTCAATATTCAGAAATAATTTACCTCTATTATCTTAATTTTATCATTACTGTTATCAATTAGAAGATATATTTTATGTCAGTGAAAAGCTTAAATTATCATTTCTTTTACCTTGAAATGATTAGAGGTTTGTCTATGAGGACTTAACTGGATAAAAACATTTTTGAAAGGAGTGAGATTTGTGTTTAGTAAAATGAGACTCACATTTCTATTGAATTCTTTTATTATTGAATCTGTTAATAAATAGACATGGAAGAAGATAGTGATCAAGGACATTAGGCAGGCTCCCGATTTGTAATTCTATAACAGAGGAGAAATGATCTTAATTTCATATTTGGTAAATTGCCTATCCTCATTTTTATATTTCTATTAAAGAGTAGCAAAAGTACTTAACAAGAGCCTCTGTCAATTTGTTGTTTAGTAGAACATAATTAGTTAGTGTGAAGAAGAAAATGACATATATAAATTATCATTCCTCTTTCCTCATGACTACATTCTTGCTGAAGGTCCATTGTGGTTATTTCCTTTTGGTATTTTCATCAGTACATAGAAAAGAAAAGTTAAAAGAAGACGAGTTTTCTATCAGTGCCTTTGCACTGTATAACTAATAAGACATCAAGCTGCTTCTGTTCCCTTCAAGGAAATTATCACTAATGTGCAGATTAAGAATTTGAAGCTCAAAAGTGGTTTCCTCCCTAGGTGGAGTTTGTTGGGGACATTTTCTTTTTTCCCTCGCTTCATTTTATATATATATTTTTTTAATAAAAGCATCCCTCATTTTATCCTTAGTGTATCATTTTTTTTTCTTTTTCTTTTTCTTGCTCTTCACACTTGGACATTCTTTGGTAAGTTATAACTAAAATTTTCCAAGCCAAAAGAATTGAGTTCCTGATCTGGAATTGCAGCACACAATTGTTTTAAGCACTCTTGGGACTAGCTGGGGAAATAGTACTAAGGGGACTCAAGGTTAATTTGACTCAGATTTACGAATGAATAGGAGACTTTTCTTCTAGGTAACACAATAACTCTCATACACTCCTGGAAGCACTAATAAATATAATTAAAAGATAATAACAGAATTAGAAATCTGACCTAAAGAATTGGGATGAAAATTACTGGAAGTGAGAAGAAGAAAGGAAGAGGCAATGATGGTGTTATACATTCTCAGTTGTTAACTTTATTGTCCGAAGTGCAAATAGATATAAGTTCTGAGAATTTTTGTCTCTATATTATTTGTCTAACAATGAATAAGATAATCTGGGTTGCATTGAGATAAATTTAACAAAAGTGTTACCTTGACTGGAGAGCAAATGCTGGGTGATGCAGAACATTCTTTATACATCAAGATGTAACTTGATTGTTTGGGCCTCACCCACCCTCAACATCTGAAGGTCAAAAAAATAATGAAAGAGACATGTGAGGCTTCTTATCTATTATACATAGAGAGGTTAGGTAATAAGTGTATCTAAAAGACAAAATATCTTTGGAAATATTCAACTTTAACATATTGAGAATAATTTTAGTTTCTCCTGCTTTTTCATCTGTCCTACTATATCTGTGATACATAAAGGAAATAGTTGACAGAGTGGTCCATTATTTGTGTCTGAGTAAGATTCACATTGAATGACCTACCCTTCTTGTGAGTCCTAAAGAAAGTTATTTTTATCACTCTTTTCTTCTATCAGGTATTTGATACTTTCTTTAGTTACTATAAAATGATTAAAGTCAACATTGAAGAACTAGTCACATAGCAATATATTCATCTAAGGTCCACAGTGTAATCAATATTTGATTTGTATGATCCTTGTTTTATTTCCTAGGCATTATTTTATCATTATGATGTGAGATAATATGACATTATGAGGCATGACTATGAAGTTCAAATGTTCATTCTCTGAAGGTTTAGCTCAGGGAAGCACCCATGATGCCTTTAATACAGAACTAAGTTGTGGGTGAGAAGACCAAGGGAGAAGTATATGGGGCAGCTGTGCTGTTATGCAGAGCCATGAACATTTTGTGGACACCCTAATATGCCATATAGGTCTTTAGGATATCAACTTCAATGAGTATTTGTGATTTTTTGGTATCTGTGTTTTGGATTTCTGCTCTGGACGTAGATAAAAATAACCAGAGACATTGTTTCATTCCTTGCCTTTGAACTTTTGAAAGTGGAAAGTTATGAAACTTTGGTAAACTACTCACTGCAGTTGAAGATGTATGTTTAGGTATATTGATAGACTTTGATAGAGATAGTTGATTTTGCTACATGTCTCAGGGATCTGAAACTTGATGTAAGACTCCCCCCCCCACCCCCACCAAGTATAAAACTCTGACTCTGATAATCCAGTTCTTATTTTCATGCTTAATCAATTAATAGATGGGGAAAGGCATTTGTTACAATATTTATTTTGTGTAGCCATAAATGTGAAAAAGCTTGGTTGAACCTCTGTTTTGATGTTGCAGTCTGAGAAAGTCTAATTGTAGTTGTGAAATGAAGTGGGAATAAATTGAGTTTGATGGTTCAGTCAACATGAGCAGACAGATGTTGATTTTTATCCTTTAATGGGAAAAGGTTATGCAAAAAATTATTAAAGAGAAAATTGCAGGCATGTAAGCATTAGTAAAATAATTGTAAATATGGAACTTTAAAATAAAATTTAAAATCACATTCTTATATTTTTCTATAGTTCCCTTCCATTACCCATTAAGTGTACAAGGTTAGGTCTCTCAATCCCTCTTATCTTTGAAAAATAGTAATTAAGATTGACAAAGAGGAAGAGAGAGAGACAAAGGAAAAAGAGAGATCTTCCATCTACTGTTTCACTCCCCCAAATGTCTGCAGCAGCTGAGATTAGACCAGGCTGAAGTCAGGAGCCCTTAACTCTACCTGGGTCTCTCATGAGAGTGGCAAGGACCCACGGACTTGGGCTATCATCTGCTGCCCTCCCAGGCACATTTACAGGAATTTCTATCAGAAGTGGAACAGCTGGGATTCAAATAAGCACTTCCACGTGGGATGCAGGTGACCTAGCAGTGGCTTAACTCAGTGTACCCTTTCTCCCTTTGATATTTTTATTCTTCATTTGTAAAATGAAGATAATATCTACCACACTATTTCATGAGCAATTTGATGAAAGAATGTAAGAATGTTTTTAACTCTAAGGCCACTTATTTTATCAGAGTTGTTTTCAGGTAAATATCAATTTATAAAAAGGTGAGTTATAATCTCATGGTTATGTAATAGCTTTCCTGTAGGAACACGATGACAAGTACTTAGAGTAACTTTGGCAAGAGGAGTTGGTTTTATGTACAAATTAGGCAGTTGTTTCTATGGTTATAGAATATGAGAATCCAGTATGGGTACAGCATAATCACACTCTGAAGGAAATGTTAGACAAATTAGAAAAGTATATTGATAAAATTCAAATTTTAAGGAAGTGAAAATGAAGGGAAAAGCTCGAATTTAGCTCCAGGTTTTAAAACTACCCATTATTTTAAATTCTACACTATACATACCATACTAACTATGTCATGACTGAAGATGAATCATTCATGTAAAAATTAAGGGATTCCATTATTTTGTTGAATAAGTAAGGGAGAGGTGCTGACAAAAATGGAAAAACAATCACAACTTTAAAAGAATAGTTGTAATGATTCTGTATTATTTCTAGCCAGGTTTGTGCAGCTGAACAGTAGGCAAGCTTAGGAATGGTGGAGTACACCTGAGCTTGGATCCTTAATCTAAGATACTTTACCTGTTAGAATTTTATTTCATTGTGCTTATTTTTTCACTCAATACTTGAACAGAACAGAGCATTCAGGACAAAATATCTAATCAGAATAATTTTCCTGGCCTGTGTATTCTTTCCAGTTGAGTTTGGGTCGTCTACTGGGGAAATGGTGCCAGGCAACAGTGGAACAGGGCCATCATTTGGGCTCTCCTGGTCCTGAAAGTTGAATCATGCTGGTGGCTAATATGGATCAAGAAGTGCAGTGAAGAGTGCAAAAGTTCTCCTGGCTGTATGCACGTGATGGACAAGCTGTTGAGGCATCATTGAGCTTTGGGAGAGCTGCAGGGTGGTGTTTCTGGTCTCTGAGCCTTTGCAACTCTGCCTTTCCTTCCTTCTCTCTCTCTCTCTCTCTCTCTCTCTCTCTCTCTCTCTCTCTCTTAAACATTTATTCATGTGAATGTCAGAGTAACACACAGAGAGAGGCAGAGAGAGAGAGAGAGAGAGAGGGAGGGAGGGAGGGATCTTCCATCCCCTGGTTCACTCCCCAGTTGGCCACAAAGGCTGGAGCTGCGCTTATCCGAAGCAAGGAGCCAGGAGCTTCTTCCGGGTCTCCCACATGGGTGCAGGGGCCCAAGGACTTGGGCCATCTTCTACTGCTTTCCCAGGCCATAGCAGAGAGGAGAGCTGGGTCAGAAGAGGAGCAGCCAAATCTTGAACCGGCCCCCATTTGGGATGCCTGCTCTTCAGGCCAGGGCGTTAACCCGCTGTGCCACAGAGCCAGCCTCTCCTTCCTTCTCTTGTTTGGTTTCCTTCCTTCCTTCTTCCTTCCAGTTGCTTTCTTTTTCCTCTTCCTTTCTTTCCCTTCCTTTTCTTCCTCTCTCCTTTCCTCTCTTTCCTTCTTCCCCTCTTTCCCCTCTTTTTTTCCTTCCATGTTGGGCTTTTAGTGGTGACCTAAATTCTAATATTCTAATTTAATCTCAAAAACGTAAACAAATTTAAAATCCTCTACCTGCATCACACCTTTTGTGTCCTCTTTCTAGTACAACATGTGTAGTGTTATGCAAAATGCACTAGGTACCTAATACAGAAAGGATGAATTACACATTATTCCCAAAATTTTCCATATAATTATTTGGTGAAACAGTCTATAGTGTTCAGATCAACTCTAAAGTTAGTCACATGTATCATGTTTGTTAATAAGGAAGGAAATGTTGCATTTTGTGAGCATTTCTCAAAAACTTTAACTTTTGGCATTTTCAAATCTACAAAAGAGTAAAATAATTTTTTATTCTTAAATTCATCAATTGTTAGTATTTATACACATAATTTACATCTATTGATTTTTTTTCTTTATTAATTATTTGATATTGACTTGCAGATATGTGACACTTCACAACAAAATAGTTTAATGTGTATCTCTTAAGAATAATGACTTTCACCATAAGGCTATTGTTATCATGCTAAGAAAATTAATATTGCTTCAGTAAAATCATCTAATGTGTACTCATATTTTATATGTATATGCACACAGTTAACCCCAATAATGATTAAATGTCAGTGTTTGAATTTTTCATACAGGAACCAATCGAAATTCATTTGGACACAGCTGGAAACTATTATACTTAGTTAAGTAAGCTGGTCCCCAAAACAGATACCATATGTTTCCTCTGTGGTAACTGAGAGTACCTTAAATGTAATGTATCAGAGTGAAATTGACATTCTTAAATTCCATGATTGTTTACAGTCCTTGTCTCTACTGTTGAAGAACAGTGTTTTTTTCTTCATACTATTTGTTGAACTCTTTACTTAGTGTAGGGTTAACCCTTTCAGTATAAAGTTAACTGAAAATAGGTCTTTGCAAGATTTAAGAGTGGGAATAGGAGAGGGAAAAGAAGTAAGGGTGAGAGCATGGGTGATAAGGAGGGTAGGGTAGGAAGTATCACTATGTTCCTAAGTCTGTATATATGACATATGTGACTTTTATATACCTTAAATAAAATTTTAAAAAATCATGAATATTCTATGAAGGTACTTCAAAAGTGCTTGTGGAAAAGTAGAATTAAAATGTGAGTTTTTTTTCATGCAAAATTTTTTTTAAATAAATGTGTTATTTTTGAGTACCCTCATAGTCTCTAAGTCTTCACTTTGTCCCACAATCTATTTTATTTTTCATGACAGTGACATATTTCAATGACACTCATTGTATTTTTCCTCATAATCATTCTATACTTGTTGGATTATCTTCTCAAAGATCAAGTAAAATGTTTTTGGCAAGAGTATTATTTAGGTGGTGCTGCTTACTTTTATCTAGAGGCAAGTAACATCAATATTTCTTATTATTGATGATAATATGTACTTGAACACCTGGGTAAGCCAATGTCTATCATATCTTGTCCTTGAAAATATACATTTTTCTCTTAATAATTTGTAAATTAACTGTGGAGTGAAATTTTCCAAATATTTTAAGATAGGGTGGATATTCTGTTTCCTGGCTTCCTTGATAATCTTCAGTAAACAGATCTTTACATAAGAGGAGTCACAATGTTGGTTTGTGAATCCCTTTGTGTTTGTGATTCTTTTTTTGAGCCATTCAATCTTGTTGTAGTAAATTAGAATCATCATGCTTTCTTATATTCTTTCTTCTAAAATGGGCCACTGGAAGCACCTTCAGTTAAGCTTTTACATGTCCTTTAATCCCATTAATTTCTGAGTATGTCTTCTGGGACTAATTGCATGAAACCCAAACTAAAGCATTACTAAAGAAACTCCCACTTCTGTAAATGGTATATAACATTTTGAAATTAAAATATTCATGCTAGATTTGATCCTTGCTAGTGGGGAGACATTTATCTAGATGAGAAATGGGTAAAACTGGGTGTGTGAGTCAAATCCTATCTCCTTCCTGGTTTTGTAAGTAATATTTTTATGGAGCAGTCATATTCAGTTGTTTATATATGATTGTTTCATATTTTCACACAATGGCAATGTTGGGTAGTTGCAGAAGAGACCATAAGGCCTACAGAGCCCTGTACAGAAAGAAAAAAAATTAACAGGCTCTTATCTAGATTTTTTTCCATGGACTATTAGTAATACATTTTTAAATTATTTTTATTTTTATTTTTTATTTATTTTTTTCACAGGCAGAGTGGACAGTGAGAGAGAGAGAGACAGAGAGAAAGGTCTTCCTTTTGCCGTTGGTTCACCCTCCAATGGCCGCCGCGGCCGGCGCGCTGCAGCCGGCGCACCGCGCTGATCCGATGGCAGGAGCCAGGAGCCAGGTGCTTTTCCTGGTCTCCCATAGGGTGCAGGGCCCAAGCACCTGGGCCATCCTCCACTGCACTCCCTGGCCACAGCAGAGGGCTGGCCTGGAAGAGGGGCAACCGGGACAGAATCCGGCACCCCGACCGGGACTAGAACCCGGTGTGCCGGCGCCGCTAGGCGGAGGATTAGCCTAGTGAGCCGCGGCGCCAGCCCAAATTATTTTTATTTTTTTAACAGGCAGAGTTAGACAGTGAGAGAGAGAGACAGAGCTTCCTCTGGGTCTCCCATGCGGGTGCAGGGCCCAAGCACTTGGGCCATCCTCAACTGCACTCCCGGGCCACAGCAGAGAGCTGGACTGGAAGAGGAGCAACCAGGACAGAATCCAGCGCCCCAACCAGGACTAGAACCTGGGGTGCCAGCGCCACAGGTGGATGATTAGCCTAGTGAGCCACGGTGCCGGCCATAGTAATACATTTTTTTAAAACTTGATGAAGGGGCTGGTGCTGTGGCATAGTAGGCTAAGCCTCTGCCTGTGACACGGGCATCGCACCTGGACTCCCATTCATGTGCCAACATTTCCTCTTCCGATCAAGCTCTCTGCTATTGGCTGGGAAAGCAGTGGAAGATGGCCCAGGTGCTTGGGCCCCTGTACCTGTGTGGGATATCCAGAACAAGCTCCCAACAGCTGTTGTGGTCATTTGAGGGGAGAACAATTGGATAGAAGACCTCTCTCTCTGTCTCCCCCTCTGTCTGTAACTCTACCTCTCAATAAATAAATAAATCATAAAAAAATAAACTTGACAAAGTCACTTTTCTTCTGGCCAAATAGAATAACATTGACTTGATTGATTCCTGCCTGAAATACCCCACCACCCACACACAAAATCTGAACTAAATATAATACATTAGACAAAGCATGTGAAACAAGAGATTTCAAGACAATGGATGGGAAACAATGAATATGAAAAAGCATAGTCTCTGAGAAACTGAAAACAAAGTAACCTCTTCAAGGGTCCTGGCTTATTACCTTGAGAGAATTTCCAGATAGCAGCCTAGGGAAGAGAAATCCAGATGTAGTCTGACTTTCAGAGCTGGGGAGATGGAGTCCTGGAAACTGTGGTGGCCGCACAGCACAAGGTCAGACAGCTGTTCCGACGAAGTGGCCCAGAGAGCTTCAGGGGACCTCCCTGGAGTATTCAGCACTGTAACTTAAATATGGGAGTGGAAAAACATCTGAGGCCAAAATTATGAAAAGTAGCAGTGTATGATGCACACACAGGACAAGAACCAGTGTAAAATCCTAACAAGCTGAACAGGTAAACTCATAATATATATATATATATATATATATATATATATATATATATATATATATATATATTTTTGTCAGGCAGTGTTAGAGAGAGAGAGAGAGAAAGGTCTTCCTTTTCTGTTGGCCGCTGCTGCTGGCGCGCTGCACCAATCTGAAGTCAGGAGCCAGGTACTTCCTCCTGGTCTCCTATGGGGTGCAGGGCCCAAGTACCTGGGGCATCCTCCACTGCACTCCCTGGCCACAGCAGAGAGCTGGCCTGGAAGAGGAGCAACCGGGACAGAATCCGGGACTAGAACCCAGGGTGCTGGTGCCGCAGGTGGAGGATTAGCAAGGTGAGCTGTGGCAGTGGCCTAAGATTTATTTATTTATTTGAAAGGTAGTGTTGAGAGAAAGAGAAAAAGAGAAGGAGAGTAACAGGGAGCTTCCATCCTCTGACTCACTCCCCAAATGCCTCATTGCCCAAAGCTGGGTCAGTCAGGAGCCAAGAGTTTCTTCTGGATCTCACATGTGAGTGCAGGAGCCCAAGCACTCGGGCCATCCTCTGCTGCTTTTCCAGGAGCATCAGCAGGGACGCAAAATGGTGTCCTTATGGGATGCTGGGACTCCAGGCGGTAGCTTTACCTGCTATGCCACAGCACCACCATAAACTCAAAATTTATGAGGTATCTGCCAAAGTACTGAGTGTATTCCACTTCAGTGTGTGAAAGCACTAGTCCAATATGGAGCTCTGCTATGTTTTCAGGAGAAGTGAAAGCCAGAAAACCAAGCTCAGAATGCAGCTTAAGAATATTTATAGAAATACAAACAGATTCAACACCTAGTAACATAAAATTTAAAATGTTACGCATTCAACCAAAGGTTACCAAGTATACAAAGAAGTGACAAAGATATTAGAATGAGCAGATAAGGACATTAAAGTACTTATTATAACTGTATTGCAATGTTAAAATAATTAAATTCAGACACAGAAGATATAAGAAGATCTAGATCTAATATCTAAACGTGAAACTTGCAACAAATAAGAAGGAAAATAAATTGAGTTGTGATTATGTCAGGCTAGCATTGCAGAAGAAAAGATGGGAAATAGAAACACTTGAAATAAAACAGACAAAAAATTTTTCAAAGAATTTCAGATTGCTGATCTTTGAAACAGAGAAGAAAGATTTATAGAAGAATGTTAAATATAACAAAACAGTCATATTTAACAAACCGAAGAAAGAATTATAAAAGTGTTCATTGATTTCTCTCTCTCTCACTGTCCACTCTGCCTGTCAAAAAAAAAAAAAAGTGTTCATTGAATCCAAAGGTAGGCAGAAAAAGAGGGAAAAGAAAACACAAAACAGATGGGACAAATAGAAAATATTATAAGAGTGGAACCTAACTGTATCAGTAATCACACTGAAGACAAATGGTCTAGATTTTTCTATTAAGAAGGCATAGCTCATCAAACTGGATAAAAAAGTTAACATTTTTGCTGCCTAAATGAAACATTTTAATGTAGAAACATGTATAGACTAAAAGGATGGGAAAACATACATGTGTGTCATGTTACCACTAATCATAGAAAATATCTGATAGCTTTGCTAATGCCAGTTATATCACCAATATTAATTTCTGAACAAAGAATACTACTTTGGCTATATGAACAAGTTCATTTCAAAATGATGGTGTTAATACAGACAAATGAATCCTGAATATTTACAACTATAATATGCTTCAAAGTACATAAATCAAAAATGTGAAATTTTAAGGAGAAATAGATAAATCTAAAATTTTAGTCAGAAATTATATTCTTCAAATAATTGATAAGACAACTTTAATAAGAATCACTTGACATAACTGACATTCTACTCCCACCGCCCCCCCCAAAATAAAACAGAATGGACATACTGTTTAAGCACACACAAAGCATTAACAAAAATTGACCATATTCTGGGTCACAAAGCAAGTCTCAATATATTTAAAAACTCAAGCCATGCAATGTATATTTTTCTGATGTTAATGGAATTATATGAGAAACCAATAAAAGAAAGGCTCTGGAAAATTCCCAGATGTTTAGAAACTAAAGCACACATAGCTCATAAGCTAATCAGAATGAAAATTCAAAAGTGTTCTAAACTGATTGAAAATGAAGATATATCGGAATTTTTGTGCACACCCTAACACAAACTGTAGGGTAAAATTTGTAGCACTGAACTTCTATAGTAGAAAAGAAGGTCTTAAACCAAGATGCCAGCTTATACTTTATGAAACTAGAAAAATAGGAGTAAATTTTACTCATGTATTTTCAAAGCATGAAATACTTAGGAATGAATCTAACAAAAGATGTTGAAGACCCCTATTAAGAAAACTGAAAATCATTGTTGAGAAATTAACAAATAATTGGAGATTATCATAGTCATTGATGAGAACTATTAATTGTTAACTTGTCAATTTTTTTCCAAATGATTTGTGGATTCAATGCTATTGCAATGAAATTATATGCAATTATTTGGAAGATAAAGTGGGGCAGAGAATGACAGATATCTATCCATTTGTTCACTCCCCAAATGCCTGCAACAAGTGGGGCTAGTCCAGGCCATAGCCAAGAGCCAGGAGCTCAGTCTGACCCCCTACATGTGTGACCAGGACAAACTATATCTGCTGCCTCTCAGGGTGCACATTAGCAGAGAGCAGAAATAGGGAGCAGAGCCTGTACTCAAACCCAGGTCTTAGGCATCCTTAGAGGCATCTGAACTGCTATGCCAAACGCCTGTCTCCAAACTTTTTTTTCTTTAAAGAAATTGATACCTGGTTTCAAAATTATATGGAAAATCAAAGACTCTGTAATTCCCAAACGAGTTTTGAAAAAGAACAAAGTAGAATAACTAACACTACCTGATTTCAAGAAAAAATTTGATAAATTGGGATTCACCAAAATTTAAAACTTGTGCTCATTAAAGCTCCTGATGAGGAAAATGAAAAAGTAGCCACAATATTAAGAGAAAGAGGGGTTAATGAGGGGAGGCAGGTAAGAGATTTTTCATCTGCTGGTTCACCCCCCAAATGCCTGCAATGGCTGGGACTTGGCCAGGCTGAGACTAGGAGCCAGGAACTCCATCCTGTTCTCCCATGTGGTGGCAGGAGCCTGATCACTTGGGTCATCTGCCACTGCCTTCCCAGCATCACCAGGAGCTCATCAGCTGGTACGGGAACCGGTGTTCCTGTGGTATACCAGTGTCACCAGTAGCTGCCTTGCATGCTGTGTCACAAATCAGACCCAGGAAACCATTTCCTTAAGTGTATGTCTGGGAAGGATTTATATCCAGAATAAGTATAAAAATTCAAAGCACAATAATAGAAACCAAGACACAAAATAAGAACCTGTCAAAATATCTGAACAAACTCTTCACCAAAGATAATAAAGAATGAGAAATGAGCACTTGTGACGATGTTCAATATCGTTAGTCACTGGGGAAATACAAATGGAGACAAATTGAGATACCACTTCTCAGGTATTAGAAGAGATAAAAATACTAAGTGTACCAACCCAAAAGAAGTTGTGGGAAATCCAAACTCTTGGATATTGATAGGAATGTAAAATTACACAATCATTTGGAAAACAGCTGGGCAGATTCTTAACAGTCTTAAGATACAGCCTATATAATTAAACCATCCCATTTGTTGATATTTAAGAGATAAAACACATGTCTAGTGAGAGACTCACATGCAAATATTTATTTGTAAAGTCTTTTTGTATTAGCCTAAAATCCAAAACAACCAAAATATCAAGCAATAGATGTACAGATAAACAAATTGTAGAATCAAAATGGAATATTACTCAGTAATAAATTATTGATAGAAGCCACAGCATGGATGAATCTCACTAAATGAAAGAAGCAAGACTGTTCTTGATAAAAAAAAAAAAAGTATAGATAACTATATAACATTTTAGAAGATATAGACCTAAAATTAGAAAAGAACATGACTAGTTTCTGGGAGAGAATACTGGAGAGGACCTATAATAGAGAGGGATTGCACAAAGTCTGAGAAAACTGTTGGGAGAGAGAGACGCATATACAAGCTTGAGTGTGGTGCATGATTCTGTATCTCAGACTATGCATATTCAGTATTTGATATTTATTGTATGCCAATTACACCTCAACAAAGCTGTTAAAAATATTGAGTTCACTTTGTTATTTGAAATAAAGAATTGCCACATGATTCTTTCTCAGCTTCCCACATTCTGCAATTGTATTGTCCTCCTCTCAGTAAAAACTGGTTCCTTAACAAGATGCAAATATGTACTATTTATTCTATTTCACAGTGCACTTGTGGGTGGGAAGGAGAGACAGGGTCAGGGAGAGAAAGGGAGGAGAGGAGGGAGGAAAAGTGAGCATGAATTAGTTTTAAGATGATATCTGGGCCGGCACCGGGGCTCACTAGGCTAATCCTCCACCTTGTGGCGACGGCACACGGGGTTCTAGTCCCGGTCGGGGCGCCGGATTCTGTCCCGGTTGCCCCTCTTCCAGGCCAGCTCTCTGCTGTGGCCAGGGAGTGCAGTGGAGGATGGCCCAAGTGCTTGGGCCCTGCACCCCATGGGAAACCAGGAGAAGCACCTGGCTCCTGCCATTGGATCAGCGCGGTGCGCCGGCCATGGCGGCCATTGGAGGGTGAACCAACGGCAAAGGAAGACCTTTCTCTCTGTCTCTCTCTGTCACTGTGCACTCTGCCTGTCAAAAAAAAATATATATATATATGATATCTGTACTATGTATTTACTAAGAAATACAAGTGTGCTATTAAAATACACTAAAAGTATTCATATAGAAAGCTGTGTTTACATTACTCAAATTATGTTTTCTTTCTATGCCATATTTAGATAAAATGTACTTCCATTTGGATTGAGTTTTGTGTTTTGCCTCTTTGAATCCTCTTTTTAAAAATTTTTTTAATTTATATAAATTGAACAAATTTCATGTATTTCATATATACAGATTTAAGAGGATAATGATATTTTCCACTCTACCCTCCTTCTTGCCCACAATTTCACTTCAGTTTATTTTATAATCATAAACTTAACTCTCTACTAAATACAGACTTCAACAAGTAGTAAGTAGAAAATCTATTCATTAAGAGTATAGACAAGGGGCCAGCGAGCTCCGCGGCTCCCTAGGCTAATCCTCCACCTTGCGGCGCCGGCACACAGGGTTCTAGTCCCGGTCAGGGCGCCAGAGTCTGTCCCAGTTGCCCCTCTTCCAGGCCAGCTCTCTGCTGTGGCCAGGGAGTGCAGTGGAGGATGGCCCAAGTGCTTGGGCCCTGCACCCCATGGGAGACCAGGATAAGTACCTGGTCTCTGCCATGGGATCATCGCGGTGCACCGGCCACAGCATGCAGGCCGCGGCGGCCATTGGAGGGTGAACCAATGGCAAAGGAAGACCTTTCTCTCTGTCTCTCTCTCTCTCACTGTGCACTCTGCCTGTCAAAAAAAATAATATCTCAAAATATCAATTTCACTTATATACATCACAAATCAGGAAAAATATATTTATCTTTTTGACATTGGCCTATTTCACTAAGCATAAAGGCTTCCAGTTGCAACTAATTTTGTTGCAAAAGACGATTTCATTTTTTTACATGTGAGTAGTATTCTGTAGTATATGTATACCACTGTGTTACATTTAATTCATTGACATTTTCCTATTCATCTTTCAGGTGCATACTTCTCTGTCAGGTTTCTTTTAGCCAGGTCAGTTTCCTACAGAAGCATCTTCTGAACAGTTTTCACTATTTGCCTTTGTTAATAATACCACAATGAAAAACAATTTTGCATATTTTTGGAGGCTAATCTTCAATGTAAATTCTTAGCTTTGAAATGAGTTTTATGGAGTGAAAGCTATTGCCAATTTCGTCTCAATTGACATTGAGGAGTTCATGCTTTCTCCAGCTGTCTAAGCCTGTTTTGCCACCTACAAAAGTGCTGTTGAGATGCTGAAGTTTTGCAAATCAGATAGATTAGGGATGGTATTGCTTTGTAAATTAAATTTGTAATTGCTTTATAATGAGATTGAGCACCTTTTGTTATGTTTGAAGACTATTGGTCTTTTTCTTTGTCAATGTTTCATCTCTGTCTAACTCTGGTCCCATTTTTTATGATTTGTTTATATATTAGATACAATGATTATCTATAACAGAAATTACAAATATTCTATTCTAGATGTCTTTTGCCTTTTATTTTTGCTTATATGATGTTCTAGAACAAGGTTGATTTTTTTAGGGTAGTTGAACTCAAAGTTTTATTATTTCTATATATTTAGTTATGTTTAAGAACACTTTTTTCATACGTACTTTATCAAGGAATGTATCCTCCTGCATTCTTCCTAGCGTCTGTATACTTTACTTTTTTATTTTCATTTGCTGTATATTACAGTGAATAATAAGTAGACCTAGTGTGTTTTAAGAATGGTTATCCAAATGTCTTAACATAATCTATGACAAAAATCTGTCTTTCCACAGTGATTTGAGATACTACCTTTACTATACACTGAATGTTCACAGATTATTGAATATATTTCTGGTCCTGTAGTGTGTTCCATTGGAGCAGTATCAGATGACTTTAGTTGCAGAGACTTAAGAGCATGTTTTCTTATCTGGCAGGACTGGTACTCCCATTGTTACAGTTTTTTTTTTTTTTTAATGATTTTCTAGGTATTCTTATATGCATATCCTTATGTAAACATTTTTAGCTCAAGAAAATGAAAACTTGACATTTTAATGAACATCTTGTTCAATTTATATATTGGTGTGGTTGACTAAAAAGAGCTGCAAATTCTTTGCTATCCCAGAATGGAGACATGGGTTCCAATTTCCCTTCCCTTAAATCTGGGCTGGCTGGTGACTTACTTGTCCAAAGACATATACAGGTGGGACATTCTGAGATTTAGAAGCCAGGGCAGAAAAAGCCTCAAGATACTTCCCAAGTCTTTTGTGACCCAGACAGTCATGCTGAGAGGAAGTCCAGATAGCTCAGTAAAGGACTACATTGAGGAGAACAAAAGCTCCTCAACAACAACCTTGGCTGGAAGTGGCTCCTGCATTCAGGTTATCCCTGCTGATGCTGTGTGGAGCAGAGGTGTCTCATCCATACTAAGTCCTACCCAAGTTTGAGATTAGTGATAAAAGTAAATGAACATTGAAGATGACTGTTATTTTAAGCCAGATAAATTACCTTAGGGGAATTAAAACCAGATAGATAACTTTTTAACTTCCCACCTTGCACTAAAATATCATTGTCAATTTTACACACTTTTAACCTGACCTATTCTAATAAAAATGTTGAGGGTATTGTAGTGCAATCTATTTAAATAAGCATTTTACCTTAAACACATCACAATACTAGTAAGATTTTTTTTAAAAAATATTTTATTTATTTGAATGTCAGAGTTACGCAGAGAGAAGGAGAAGCAGAGGGGGGGGGGGGTGTCTTTCATCCACTGGTGAGAGAGAGAGAGAGGGAGGGAGGGAGAGAGAGAGTCTTTCATCCACTGGTTCACTCCTGAACTGGCTGCAATGGCTGGAGCTGTGCGGATCTGAAGCCAGGAGAAGGAGCTTCTTCCAGGTCTCCCACATGGGTGCAGGGACCCAAGGACTTGGAAGATCTGCTGCTGCTATCCCAGGCCATAGCAGAGAGCTGGATTGGAAGTGGAGCAGCTGGGTCTCAAACAGGCACCCGTATGGGATGCCGGCACTGCAGGTAGCGGCTTAACCCACTACACCACAGTGCTGGCCCCACTAGTAGTATCTTATAAAACACTGATCCTGAATAATATAACATTGGAATTGTCTTAATTCAATGAATACTTTTAATGATTAAAGTTAATTTGTTTGTTTACATTTGTCTTACCTGCTTAAAATAAGTATTGTTATAAACAAATAGGAGACTGCTATAAAAATATTCATTTTGTTGTTATTATAACAAAATAGAAAGCTTTTCAAAGAAATATGGATTAAATTGTTACATTGTTTTTCTTAGTTCTGAGTGATATCCTTTTAGCAATTTAATATTTATCTGGTTGGATGCTCCTTGCGATTAAGATATTTTTGATGCAGTGTTTCTCTCCCTCCAAAAATTTTTCAAATAATCAAAAAACCCTCATGATTATGGAACTATATAGATTATCTTAAAGTATTTTTCTTTTCTTTCTATAATAAAATTAGATCTATAGATAGATGTGCAACAACTACAAAACGATTCTTTAGGCATGACCAGTGTCAATGGGTCAACATTCCGATTTACGGAGCAGGTAAGGGATTAATGGATGGCGCTAGTCATTTTCCTCTGCTAAAGCACTGACTTTTTCAGAGATGTATGAGAGGTAGCATAGAGTCAGCAGAGTGTGTAGTGGCTGTGGATGCTGCCACCAGACTGGATTCTGATCCCAGCTGTTCCAACTGGAAAATGTGTGACCTTAGGGAACTTTGCCTACACAGTAACTTGCTGTGAGTATTAAATGAGCTGATACTCATAAAGCACACAGAAATGTAATTGCATACAGTAAGTACCAGTAAACAGTTTGTTAAAATCAAAAGGAGTGGAGGATCTGAGAAGAGGAAAAATAGCTAAGTGTTTTAAGAGAAAGAAAAGAAAAGCAGGACTCACCACACTGAAGCCAGATTTTATTTAAGTAACTGCTGTTCCTTTGTGTCTTCTCTGTTCCCTTACATGTAATGACTCTGAATGAAAGTGTGATATGTGTTTCTGAAAAAGTTTTCAAGCTTTTAGAAAGTTCCAAAGCCTAAATATATACGAACCTTGCAGTATTGCAGCAAGTTGTTCTGTTATGTACACATTTTCGTACAGATGGCTATTTTGAGAGCGTGTAAGCAAAACTGGTTATAACAAATGAATTTTGTATTCCTGAGATTTGTTTTTCTCTCAGTATGTTATCATTTTAAGCTACATTTTTGGAAGCACATATGACAGGTGTACTTACCAACTGTGCCTGAAAGAATTATGTTTTGAAAAAAAAAAAAAATTCTACCAGTGCAAACCTCTAACTCTCCATCCTTGCTTCATGTTAAAAATTATTCCTGCATGGATTTATTTACTTCAGATTTCTCAGGGGTACTAATTTTAAGTTTTACCTTGCCTACTTCTCAAATGATTTTAAGATAGCTTTGTAAAAGTCATGTATAATAGGACAATTAAAATAAAAATATTGCAAATTCACATGTATATGAGTATATGAGAAGTCAAGGTTTTCAGTGGAAAGGTGAATATGCCTAAAATTTAGGCATGAACAGATTTAGTTTTTTGTTTAAGATTTATTTATTTATTTATTGAAAGGCAGAGTTACAGAGGTTGGGGGGGCGGCAGAGAGTGAGCATCCATCCACTGGTCCACTCCCCAGATGACCACAACAGCTGGAGCTGAGCCCATCTGAAGCTAGGAGCCTTCTTCTGGGTCTCATGTGGGTGTAGAGGCTCAAGCACTTGGGGGCCATCTTCTGCTTTTTCAGGCGCAATAGCTGAATCAGGGTTGGGGGGAGCAGAACTTGAACTGGCACCCATATGTGATGCTGGTGCCGCAAGCAGTGGCTTTGCCTTCCATGCCATAGTGCCAGCCCGTAAATTTAGTTTTAAAGTTCCTAGTGGGGGGGGGGGGCAGCACTGTGGCACAATAGGTTAATCCTCTGCCTACAGTGCTGGTATCCCTTGCCTCTTCTGATCCAGCTCTCTGCTATGGCATGGGAGACCCAGAAGAAGCTCCTGGCTCATGACTCTGGATCAGCCCAGCCCCAGCTGTTGCAGCCATTTGGGGAGGTAAGTCAGTGGATGGAAGACCTCTCTCTTTGTCTCTCCTTTACTCTGCAACTCTACCTCTCAAATAAATAAAATCTTTCAAAAAATTTTTAAGAAGTTCCTAATAGTCAAGATATAAATGGAACAGTGATTAAAAGCTAATTACTTAGAACTGCTATTTTCTTTTCATTGTTCAGCATTCTAAATAGAATTTATTGTGTGATTCCTATCTAAAAGCAATGTCTTCTACAGAGGTTTTGCAAAAGATTCAGAGATGTTCTTCATATCCCAACCTGCTCTTGATAAAAGTCAAAGGTGTATCTTGCCAATATCATTTAGTGGAAGTAGAAATGTGTCTTTGGTTTTAAGTTATTTTGAGTGTTTTTGATATTTGGCCAACAGGGTCCAAATATCTTGACTCTGCTTTCATGACAATTAGAATAGTTAATGAAGTGTTTTTTTAAGACCCATACAAATTGCCTTAGAATCCTCTGAAGAAATTGTTAAAATGTGTATTCCAAGGGGCTCATCTCTGTCTTAATGAGAATCTTTCAGATTGGGTTATTTTAATCAAAGACCTGAAGGCCTTATTAAGAAGATGGTAAATCCTTTAGCAAAGTAGAATTTTAAGAAGGTATCAAAGGGCAAACTAAGCTAAAAGGAACTTGAGATTTGAAGCCTTTCAGTAACACTACACAAGGTTTTACAACTGATCAGTTGATGCTTTCATTTCAGTTTCTTCCTCATCTAAAATCAGTTTGTCTTACCCACCAAAGAGAATTGTTGTTAAGAATTTCACTAGGCAACAAATGTAAAAACACTTTAGAAATCATGAAATGAAACATGAGAATTGTTTTTTGTTATTACCATGGAAAACAAATCCCTTCATTAACTAGAGGTTTCACAGAATAGGAGCTTTAGCAACTCCCGGTGTATTTGACTCTTGGATTCCACTCAGTATGGTATGTGAAGTAGGGACGTTACATTCTAGGGCTAAGGGAATCGTAGAGGTGGAGGTAATCCAAAGTTGTTGCTTTGAAGTTATTCATTTTAAAATGTAAATGTCTTCTCTTTAAAAATTAGTTGGGAGGCCAGTGCAGTGGCTCACTAGGCTAATCCTCTGCCTGCGGCGCCGGCACACCAGGTTCTAGTCCTGGTCGGAGCGCCAGATTCTGTTCTGGTCGCTCCTTTTCCAGTCCAGCTTTCTGCTGTGGCCTGGGAGTGCAGTGGAGGATAGCCCAAGTGCTTGGGCCCTGCACCCGCATGGGAGACCAGCAGAAGCACCTGCTCCTGGCTTCGGATCAGCGCGATGGGCTGGTCGCAGCGTGCCGGCCGCAGCGGTCACTGGGGGGTGAACCAATGGAAAAAGGAAGACCTTTCTCTCTGTCTCTCTCTCTCTTACTGTGCACTCTGCCCGTCAAAAAGAAATTAGTTGGAGACTTAATTCAAATTCCCAATTTAAGTTATTTTAAACTGTGGTACGTATATTTTACCTTGAGTTAAAAAAACCAGCATCCTCCTAAGCACTCCAAAAACCCCAGATCCAGTCTCCTCATTCTCAATAACAATAAATAAATAAGAACATGCCAGGGAATACAGATATTAATTTTCAAAAGCATTGGATGGTGATTCTTACTGGCAAGGAAGGTTCTTGTTCTTCTCAGAAGTTTCCTATGATGTCACATTGTTTCGTAAAAGTGTTGATAAATGTGACAGCAGGTGTATTCTTGATTACACTGTAAACCTAAGTTTGTAGTGCATAGAGCCTTTCGTCAAGCCAATTAAAAACCTAGAAAACCATTAGGTTTTAGTAACCCTATTAGTAAGCATATATAATGAAGGAAAGTAAAATGACACAACTTGTATATCTAGATGGATTTAATAGATTATAGATTATAGTGACAGATTATATTATTAGTAGATGCTGTGGCTATATATATTTATAAGTCTGACATACCACCTAATATAACTGCTGGTCGTCAGGAGGATCTTGGGTCTTTGCAGACACATGTCTCGACAGCTTCTCATTTTCCATTGTACTGTTATTATCCAGTGTATGATTAGGAAACTATAATAATCCAAATTATACTTTCCCTGACTGTGTATTGAATGTAATTGCTTCACAGAAGAAAGAAAATAGCTTGGGATAGACAAGTTTTGATGAGAAACAAGAAAAACAATCTATGGCTGTAATAGCATGTAGGGTATTGGAATACAAAAATAATACTCTAAATTTTTACTTATTTATGAAGGCAATGCTATCTCTAATCTCCATAGCAAAGCATTATGGCTACTCCAACCTTAATTTATAAATAGCATAGAAAGCTCACATTCCTTAAAGTAATATCTGATGTGACCAATGATTGTTCATAACTGGCAGCAATCAATCAAGTTGAAACAGGCATTAAAACTCTCTTACACCTTTTCTTGGTTTAAAGCTAATGGTGGTACTTAACCTAAGACTTTTGTGTGAGTTTACCTTGCTAGTCCCTCCCCAGGGCTCTATTTCCAGGGAATGTAAGTGGAGGCCCCAGATGATTCACTGGGATAAAATATCTTTGCTCGGTTTATGATGTATATTATTGGCTACTTTTGGAGTGCTGCATCAATATGTTTTATACACATACATCGAATGGAAGTTCATCCTCAGATGGTGTGTAAAACTATTCTATAAAATAAGGTGGTTATTCAAAGAGAAAAATAAATCTACCAAGTAGTTTTATTTGATGTTTCTGTGAAGACAAGCATGGAATTATGTAATGTACTATTCTCCAAGAGTAAGCTAACTCCAAGAATGAGACAAAACAACCTCCAAAACTGATTGGCGGAGTTGCTATGAACTCCCAAACTGGGTCCACTCACCTGACACACAGAAAGCCAACACTGACATCTAAGTTGTGGAAGAAAGAAGTATTTATTGCAGAGTGCAGAGCAAGGACCCATCCAACTGCTGGTTAATTCCAGGGATCCCCTAGAGGTTAAGAGTAAAGGTTTTTATAGGTTGAAACTGGCACTTGGAGGTATGTATTCCGTTCATGTTCAAGTTTCCAGTTGGTCTGCAGTGCTCGTGGCCCTGCATCAATTGGTCAGCAATATCATGTGCTTTAGGGAATTTTGAGGATACCATAATGGGTTCCAATCAGTCTAGGGACTTCATGCAGATGAAAGTTACATTTTGCATGGGACCTGATGATACTGGAAAATAAACTCCTCAAAACAAGACATCAGCATGTTGTCTGCTGGAGAAAGAAATGACTTCATGCGTCCTGTGAGTAAAACGTTGTGGGGCTAGTGATTAAGAACCTTGTAGGGCCAACTACACCAGTCTCTCAATTCAGTGAATTAATTCTGCCATGGGACCTGATGGTACCTGGTGTCTGCATTCAAGCCACTGTACAGCAGCTTGGCTTCAAGGACTGGAACCCTACATTAACGTTTAGTAGGCAGGCAAGGTTAACTTCCATTGCTTCTGATTTTACATTTTTTGCCAGTGAATCTTGGCTTATCATGAGCATCATTGTGGGCAATAACCTATGCAAATAATAGTAAATTATCCAGTCAAAATATATTGTGAAATTTTGGAGTTCAGAAAATTGTCAAATTGAGATACATATATTCTCATATGATATTTAGTGATGTATAAGAGACTAAAAATCAAGTTAACTTTTTTTTCAGAAAACAAATTTTATTTAAGTGCCAAGAGAACAAACCAATGAAGGATTCACTCAGTTGTTGATAGATAAAACTCAGGGAGTTGCAAGGACTACAAATGGAGAGTTTATCATGGTTATGCTACTTATTTTTTTAGCTTTTATTTAATTAATATAAATTTCCAAAGTACAGCTTTTAGATTACACTGGCTGTTTCCCCCCATAACCTTCCTCCCACCCACAACCATCCCATCTCTCCCGCTCCCTCTCCCATCCCATTCGCAACAAGATTCATTTTCAATTATCTTTATATACAGAAGATCAATTTAGTATATACTAAGATTTCAACAGTTTGCACCCACACAGAAATACAAACTGTAAAGTACTGTTTGAATGCTAGTTATACCGTTAATTCACATGGTACAACACATTAAGGACAGAGATCCTACATGAGGAGTAAGTGCACAGTGACTCCTATTGTTGATTTAACAATTGACACTCTTGTTTATGGTGTCAGTAATCACCCTAGGCTCTTATCATGAATTGCCAAGGCTATGAAAGCCTTTTGAGTTTGCAAACTCCGATCTTATTTAGACAAGGCCATAATCAAAGTGGAAGTTCTCTCCTCCCTTCAGAGAAAAGTACCTCCTTCTTTGATGGCCCATTCTTTCTGCTGGGATCTCACCCGCAGAGATTTTTCTTTTAGGTCATTTTTTTTTTTCCATAGTATCTTGGCTTTCCATGACTGAAATGCTCCCATGGGCTTTTTAGCCAGATCCGCATGCCTTAAGGGCTGATTCTGAGGCCAGAGTGCTGTTTAGGACATCTGCCATTCTATGAGTCTGCTGAGTATCCCGCTTCCCATGTTGGAATGTTCTCTCCTTTTTAATTCTATCAAGACACTAGTCTTGTTTATGTGATCCCTTTGGTTCTTAGTCCTATCATTATGATCAATTATGAACTGAAACTGATCATTTTGACTAGTGAGATGGCATTGGTACATGCCACCACAATGGGATTGAATTGAAATCCCCCGGCACATTTCTAACTGTACCGATTGGGGCAAGTCCAATTGAGCATGTGCCAAACTGTACATCTCCTCCCTCTCTTATTCTCTTATATTTAACAGGGATCACTTAAAAATAAAGTTGATTAAAGAAAAGGAATTTCTGTAGTCTTTTGCAAATGAAATTGTCACTTCTAAGATGACTCCATTGGCTGACTCCTCTTTTTGAGAAGTCTCAACTCTCTCTGACAGCAGCAGTGACAATCACTGTGTGGCATAACTATCTTACCTAGTGTGTACAAGGATATGTCAGAAATATTAACCTTGTGGGAGTCATTTAAGAAGCGAGTAAGTATGACCAAATTCATTTAATACTTAGAAACTTTCAGAGCAGCCATTTAAAAAATTAGCCTTGGACCACAGGGTCGTCTTTGCTGGAAAACGTATTGTGTTTATTATATAGAAGAAACATTGTGCTGCCTTGATCCCTGATTCACAAATTTCCGAACATTGCATGCTTCAAATCTTGATATGTGACTTATTGTTCCTTGTTTGTGGCTCTCTCGGCGTCTAAGTGTGCCTTTTTAAAGTGTAGTTTTTTCATGGCCTTCATCATTTGCATGCTTGTGTTTTTAGCTAGGAGTTATATGTTTGGGAATCTATATTTTATCAAAATTCTTTACCACTGTAGTCATCCACCCCAATATCCACCTTGCAGTGTAAGTGTGGTACCTGAAAGTCTCATGTGTTTTGTTCTGAATTTCCTTACTTGCTCTTAATTGATAAGAAGGTTTCTTATTCCTCTGCTCTGTTGGTTGCTGTGGATCTCCTGTCCTAAACATACATGCAGAAAAAAATGTGGTACATGATCTAGTAAAATGAGTGGCTATTCTTGCCATTCTGTAGAAACTTCTATGGCATAGAGTCAGTGCAGGCAGGTGAATTATGTTCCACTGTGTCAGCCCTAAGCTAAATAGAGCTTTATCTTTTCCACACAGTGAAGACATCTAAAGGGAATGCAAAGTAGTTTCCATTGTGCAATGAATCACTCATTAAAGTCAATTGACATCCATGGAACACTTGTTTCAGTTTTCACAGCTATTGGAGGAAAGGCTGGTTATCAAAGGAAGTCAGGATACCACATTGGACCAATTATCCCTTTATTTTCTTTCCAAGTGGAAAATATACTTAGGAAATCATTTAATGCATTTTTGGATATACAAATTGAAATTCATGTGCCCCAATTTTCAAATGTTGTGTTATAAACTTATGTAAATATTTGCATTATTTTAATCTCTAAAATTTATTGAAACAATTAAAATCCCTGAATGATTAAAGCACTGCAATTAATATAGAATGACATTTTATGTGACCTTTCAGAAATGTTGCATTATGTACTAACAGCTTTAAAAACTGGAGGTAAAACCCAAACAAATTATAGGACAAAACTACATAAATTTGTTATTGATGACACAAGGGTTAAAATGCTCAAACCCTATTAGTTTAATGTTTAGTTCATGTTTCCATCTAACGTTTCTTTTGTGAGAAAATACTAGTTTATATTGTGTCTCAGTGTCCTCAGCCTATCTTCTCTGCAATAAACATTGCCATAGGTTTGGAAATATAACTGGTTCAGTTTCAGACTCAGCCATTTATTCTTCATTTGATCTCAAGTTAATAAACTCTTGAACCTGAGTTTCCTCATCTGTAAACCAGGAGAGTGTGGGAGTGCTCATAAAACATTGTTTGAAACCACTAGAAAGCAAGTCTAAGTATTGTCTAGTTGAGGATCTGTAAAATAGTTCATGTGAGAGTGTGCCTTGCAGTGGGGGTGCTAGCAACAGAGATGGAGTTACATCATCTGAGTATAAAATTAAGATGAATGGTTGAATAGGAACTAGGAAATTCAAAGTAGAGTAGTGAATGAGTTGAAATGTGTTTTAATTCTCTAGTAATCTAAGAGATAAAATTCCATGGATGACTCTATGAAAATAATAATTACAGTTATTAAGAGTATATTACAATGTGTCTTAATAAGAGGTGCATGGTATTATTTACATTTTTCAGATGCAGGAATTCAGGTCAGCTTCTGAACTTCATGATTCATAGGTCAGAACATCTGGATTTGCACTGATTACTGAAGGCATTGGTGGTCAGAACTCAAATGATAAGATTCATGCAAGTGTTTGTACCTGGTGAATTCCTTAACCGTTTCACTCTTCTTTGCAAGGCTTATATGCTGCTACCCTTCTACTGACGCACGTTTCAGTTACCTTTCCCTTGATCCTGATTGCTAAAGCCTCTTTTCAGCTCACTTTCATTCATGGCAGAGAACATGATGGCATCTTGGGAAATGCTATTGCGAAATAAGCCTTTGAAGACCTCTGAAGGGATAGTTATATATTTATAGAATTCTAAACTTAATGTAACAAAAGGAATATTAAATGGGAACAGATAATTTGCTTCTAAGCATAGTTGTACTGCATTTTCGTGAAGTTTCAACCTGGACCACGTCACATTATCACAATTTTGTCACATATGGAATGAGATCTTTACAACTTGATACTTTTCAGTCTTGATATCCTAAGACCTATTCATTGAACTATGTTTATTTCATGAAATATATTGACATTATTAGAATAATCACTGCAGTTTCAGGTTGACTCAGAATTAATCTATTGGAGATATCTTGTCTTTCAAGATAGCTACCTTCTTTCCTATCCTGACTTATTATTTTTGAAATAATAGATATTTAATTCTCCATAGAGAATTGGAGTCTTATTCAGTCATTCTTTTCATAATTTCATTAGTTAATTCAATCATCAGTAGTTTTTAATGAGAGATGTCTCGCACTGTCTGGAACATTTTTAATTTTCACAGATTGGGGGATGCCACTGGTATCTAATAGGTAAAGAGCAGGAGTATTTTTTACATTATAGAATTCCCAAGATAACCCCATAGCTCCGGCAAAGAATTATCTTGCTAGAGAGTAAAACCCTAACCTAAATATATACAATATTAAATGCAGGGAAACTAGTTTGGAGTCTTAATATTTTGAACCAAATATTATAAAACATACTATATAGGGAATACATAAATCATTTTATTCGGGACTCTAAAAACATAAAAATACAATTGTAAATAATTTTAATTTCTACAGAAGGATATTTGGAAATCAGTGAGATAGCAGGTAAGGGCATGGACTTGGGACTAGGCATCTTGGGTTTATATCCAAGCTTTATCATTTGATAATTATTTAGTAGTTGTGTGACCTTGGACAACATATTTCTTTCTTCTGAGAGTCAATTCTCTCATCTCAAAAGATGTATAATTATATTTTCCTTTCATTTTTGTCAGATAAAATAGAACAATAAGTGCTTCTAACTAAGAGCTATTTAAAACTGACAATGATTATGGTAATGACAATTTTAGTGAAGAGTATGGTTTTTTGACTACTTTGCTAAAATCTATGAATTAAATTTTTGTTTGCACAAAATTGTTAAACTTAAGGTTTTACAGAAGAAAAGAAATACTGAGATCTATATCTGTTGAAACAAGAAGAAAATAGGACAAGAACAACTTTTTAAGAACTTTTCTCCCATTTAAAAATATATATATGGAAAAAACAATCTCATATGCTATAAAAAAGAAAGTACTTGCATATATAGAAACTAGTGCCAAAATAATAAATAGCATTGGAAAGATACTGTAAAGAACTGTGCTGAACAAGAGAAGCTCCTAAAGATATTAAAACCACCCACAAATGAATCAGAATAAAAGCTGCAGTTGAAAAAAAGACTAGAAATGTATTGATATCTGAACAGGGAGCAGTTTTCAACATGCCCCATTTCTAAGCCTTCCATTGTTTCTACACTAATATGTCTGGTAGGGTCAATAATGATAGAAAATGGTCAATTATAGTGCAGCGAATTCATGACATCTGAAGGCCAAGCTCCTTGAAATCAGTTTAAATGGGTACTACCTTTCACTGATACGAACATCTTTTTCCCAGAGAAATCCTGCCTGATGAGTAGGAGTACATTGTTTGAAAGAACCACAGAAGTACTTCTTAGGTGTTTTTCCCATTTAGCAAACTGTTGGATACTTGGAGGAGTGTTCAGCATGAGGTATGCTGTCATTATATTTATTCTGGGCCTTTCAGCACTGTAATTTATTTCTGTGCCAAAACAATATGAATTGTTAAAAAATGTACTTCTCTACAAAATGAAACAATTGCACTGAATCCCTATTGAATTATGCACATATCTTAGCTAAAAGAATGGTATTTTCTGAATAATAAAAATCACACCCTTTTAGAAAAGCAAAACACTTTAAAAAATATTTATCAGTACATTTTTAAGGACTATTCTCCCAGTTGTACCTAAAATGAACTCTTGAAAATTTTTAGTGATTTTCTGATGATCCACCATATTTGTGTAGAACAGATTGTAACCACCATCTCTCATCTTTTTAACTAAGCTAGTCCTTTCTAGAAATGAACATCCAAGTGGAACAGCCTCCGATTTTTAGAAACAAAGACTCATTATATCATCCATGAAAACTCTTATAGAAGAAGTGTGGCCTGAGGATCCCCCTTATGATGATGAAATGGACAATTTGGGAGATGAAATAACAGTTTAAGAAGTAAAAAGTAACAGTAGTCAGCATTCATAGTTCTCCGAGCTCTGATACTAAGGCAAAGGGGAAGGGTGTTGCCGTTCACTGAGTACCTACTGTAGCTGAAGCACTCTTCTAGTGCCTTCCTGAGTTTTCTCATGGAGCCCTCAGAGCCACTGTGCAGGGTGAGTGGAACTATATTGTGAGTACTGTAGAGGAGGAGACTGGTTACAGAAGGTTAAGCTCATTCAACTAGTAGGTAGAAGCTGACTTTGAATCCAGATGTGAGTGTCCAAAGTTTGATGATCCTCCAAGTCTCACTGTTTATACTATTTATTATTATTTGATTTTTTTTCTGTTTAAATATTTCCTCTGTACACTTTTGAATTCTGTTAATCCTTCAATGTCAAAGGTAATAATTTCCACATTTCTACACTCTATGAATATTCCATTTTTTAAACATTTATTTATTTATTAAAAAAGGCAGAGTTATAGAGGGAGAGACAGAGATATTCCATGTGCTGGTTCACTCCCCAGATGGCCAGAACAAGCCAGGGATGGGCTAGCCTGAAACCTTGAGCTAGGGTATTCATCCCTGTCTCCCACATGGGTGGCAGGGGCACAAACACTTGGCCCATCTTCAGGCAGAGTTAGACAGTGAGAGAGAAAGAGAGAGAGAGAGAGAAAGGTCTTCCTTTTCCATTGGTTCACCCCCTAAATGGCTGCCACGGCTGGCGTGCTGCGCCGATCCGAAGCCAGGAGCCAGGTGCTTCCTCCTGGTCTCCCCTGCAGGCCATCCTCCACTGCCTTCCCGGGCCACAGCAGAGAGCTGGACTGGAAGAGGAGCAACCGGGACAGAATGCAGCGCCCCAACCGGGACTAGAACCCGGGGTGCCAGCGCCGCAGGTGGAGGATTAGCCAAGTGAGTCGAGGCGCTGGCCTCTGCTTCTTTTCTCAGGCTATTAGCAGGGAGCTGGATTGGAAGTGGAGCAGCCAGGACCCGAACTGGTACCCATATGTGATGCTGGAATTGCAAGAGTTGGTTTTACCTACTATGTTACAATGCTGGCCCCAATATATTTTTTAAAGTTTATTGAGAATATAAGCCCCAAAGAAATGTTATTTATACCATTTAAAAAATTAATCACTGCGCATGTGTTAAATCTTACTGTTGTATGTGTGTTTCATAGAGTAATTTTGTGGGGGGGGGGTGTTCTAAATTCATATTTCATCACTGACCTTGTGAATATTCTGTATTTGTGACTGGCATTTTGTTGGTGGTTAGTATAAATGCTTGTTAAATAGATGCTGATATAGAAAACATAAAAGAAATACATTTTCCTTTGTCAAAAAAGGCACTAAAATACCCTGTCAAAGTATTTAAATGTTCTGAACATTGATATTACATAAATGGGTAGTGATGAGGTTGACATAGCTGACACTGAGAACTCCAACATGTGTAAATAGTGCTTAACTTCTTTCTATTTTGAATCTTTGCTACCAAAAATGTATTATCCTTTGGTATATGTTCCTAAATGATTGCCTAGGACAATATAAAAAAATTGAAAAGATATGCTTTTCAATGGGGAACATTGCAATTTATTTATGTGCTCATATGTATTTCTTAATGTCCAAAAGGAAATATAAATAATTACTGAAAGATCTAAGCTAGTAGTGACCAAGTCCTTTTTTCAATAATTTCCCCACTCTGAGGTTTACTGTAATTATTCATGCCTTATCTGGAAAGTTGCCATTGGCTCTGTATCATTGAACCCCTGCACGTGGCTATTGGGTCAATTCATACTTTACGAAGTGGTTGTATGTAATTTTTGAGGTTGCAAATTGGTACACAAACAAGAAATATACCTGGAATAGAAGCTCTAGCTCTAAATTTCTTAAATGCCTTTTCATTTTAAATATTTCAAAAATAATAAACAACAGCATGAGCTTTTTCCACTCCTAACAATGATATTCTGTTGACATAGAGAAACGCAAGTATAAGAATCCTCTTTTAAAAAACAAATTTCTTATTAATAGACAACTATTGATGTAATTCCTGACTAAACCATAAGCCCTGATCTATTTTCCCAAAATGTGTATTCTTTTAAAAACTGAGTTCTATTGTGTGAGAGTTAAAAGCCACAGAGTTATGGAGGGGGGGGGGTCAAAGCATACATAATGCATCAGTGTTATAACAGCTTATTGTTTTTGAAGGAAAATTTGTTGTTGGGAATAACACAGTTATGTTTTAATCAGGGGATGTCAGAGTTTAAGGATCTTTCCTCCTGCACAGAGATATGATTAACAGATCAATCATCCTGTAACAGGGACTCTCCTGATGATGCTCTCTGTTGTTGAAAATGATCCCAGGTCTTTTTGGATGTGGCATAGCTTCATTGTTGTCCGGAGGGTGAAACTCAGCTCCAGTTACACATTTTACAAAAATATCATTTGCATGAGCACTAACTAAAATGCCAGTGAAGATTGGAAGAGACTTTGTTTGTTTTTCCTAAATTCAGAAAACAACATAATGTTGAATTACAGTATTTGAATGATTGAAAATACAGATTAAAATTCACTCATTATCCTAACTCACATGAAAAGCAAATATGAACATTTAATTGTATATTAGTTCAGATCAATTCCTATGTGCATATACAGAAATGGAAACTTTTTGATATTAAAATCCAAAAAGTGAAACCAAAATAAATGCACATGAAACAGTAGGTTGTAATTTTCAAGTATTTCAATCTGCTTTTATTAACATAACAATAGATTGCAAGCATCCTTGTGTGTCAGTAAATCTAAAAGGATCTCCAGTTTTTTGGCTTCATATAGCTTTGTGTAGATATAACAACTTTATTTGTTGGACATTGAGATTATTTCCACTTAACTTTTAAACATTGCAAAAATTCAGTATACACACACACATACACACACAGATTCACACAAATGCATGAAAAGAGTTTTGTGGGCTTTTATGATTATTTGCTGAGCATAAATTTCTGCAGATAGAATTGAGACATCAACAGGTGTATCATTCTTCTTAACATTTTTTGTGATATCTAATTATAGACTTGCAGAAATATCACAAAATAATACAGATTTCCCGACACCTACCACCCAACTTCTCCTAATGTTAATATCTATATAACCATATTACAATGATCAAAACCAGACTAAGCTATGGATGTAATACTATCATCTAAACTGCAGAACTTAATCAAATTCTAGAATTTTGTTTCTGTAGTATCTGCTTTTGTTCCAGGATTCTATAAGTTCCCACAATTGCATTTGGTTACTATTTTTTCCTGAGTTTTTCCAATTTATGACAATTCTTCATTCTTTCTTGGCTTTCATGGCTTTGATAATTTTTGAAGAGGAAAAACCAATTGTTTTATAGAATGTTTCCCTCAGTTTGAGTTTGTCCAGTGATTCCAATGAGATCCATCTTCAGCAAGATAGAAGAGAAATCTTGTAACCTCCTCCACAGTGCACAGCATCTATGGTTTTGTGAGCCCTACATGTCTTATCAATTGTGATAGTAAGCCTGAATATGTGGTTAAGGTAGTAACTGCTTGATTTACCCAATGCAAAGCTGCTGTGTTTCCCTACATAAGCAGTCAGTGACTTGGAGAAGAGCTAGTTTGATGCTGTGCTATCTTGTTTCTCCTCATCTTTTGTCCATTCATTTTAGCGTTCAAAGCAAATCTCAGCATCAATCTTTAGCGTTATGTCTACCTAAAGGTACTTTTAAGACACTTCTTTTTTTCTCTACATTGACACTATACTTTTAAAATAATTTGCTTTTATAGAATTATATATGTATATGCTAAAAAATAGATGTTTATGCATTTCACCATTCAATTATAATAGATGGTAACAATGAGCGGATTAACTGCAGATCTCCGATTTACATGTGCATTTTTATTTTGCTATTTCTTTCAAGGCTGGAGAACATCTGGCTCGTGGGCTGTGTAAACCCTGTGAAATCATTTGCTCTGGCCCTGCCAAGGCAACCACAGGCGGGACTAGAAATTCAATAAATCTATAGTAGTCATATTTTTTAGGTTGATAATTTTGTATAGCCTGCAAATGAGATAAATATCCAAATGGGTGTTGGTAGGAAAAAAGGTTCCCCAACTGTGAAAGAAGACAACAGATATATTCAATTCCCTTCTCCTATGCCTTATTCTCCATTCTTTCTGAGAAGTTATTTTTATCATTCTTATGGATTTTTACTTATTCACTTGCATATGTAAGTACTTATAGATACGACAAAATAAGGATTTATTATTTTTATCTAAATCATATGCATTGTTGATTTATTTTCCCACTTTTTTAAAAAATTTTTTATTTGAGAGGTAGAGTTACAGACAGAGGGAGAGAGACATAGAGAGAGAGAGAGAGAGTTGAGTGTGTGTGTGTGTGTGTGTGTGCTTCCATTCACTGCTTCACTCCCAAAATGGTTGCAACAACTAGAGCTGGGCCCATTGGAAGCTAGGAGTTTCTTCCTGGTCTCTCACATGGGTGCAGGGACCTAAGCACATAGGCCATCTTCCATTGCTTTCCCAGGCCATTAGCAGGGATCTAGATCAGAAGTGGAGCAGCTGGGATTCGAAATGGTGCCCATATTGGATGTCGGCGCAGCAGGCAAAGACTTAATCTACTATACCACAGCACTGGCCCCTACTTTCCTAGTTTTTTACATTTCAACACTAACATTATATTTTTTAGATATATCAATATTGATATGTATAGTATATTCATTTTAACTGCTGGGCAATATTCTAAAAGTTCAAGGAAGAGTCAACATTTTTTCAGCACATTGAGCAACTATTCTAGGCTAGGAAATAGTGTGAGATGATCTGTTAAAGAGAAGGAGGATTTACATTTCAGTAAAAATTTTTCAGCATTGATTGTTATAGCATAAGCCTAGAAGCATATAAAACTTCTTTAGTAATTTATATCTCATTAATTTATTCATGTAACCCACAAATGCCTTTTTATCATGGTATAAGCACAAGGGATGTAATGTGCTTTCTTTAAGAAGATTTCAGTCTAGTAAGAAGAGTTAGACTTGTGACTAGTATGACTGACCAGATGCTGCAATTGGCATCTTTCCAGATAATCATGAATTTACAAAAGAGGCAGTGTTCAAATATTTCTAGACAAAATCTAAATAGACTTCACTAGAGAGAAGACAGTTGCCAAGTCTCAAACATGAGAAGTAGTTATGTAGTTACCAGTTTGATTGGAAGCAGAAACAAAGAAAGGTGCTGGCACAGGATCTTCAGAAAGTTCATGGGAAATGTGTATTATAAAAAGGCATCTTAAAAATGCTACACATGGATTACAATTTTTTTTACAGCAAAATAAACAACTTTTAATTCTATTCTTTTCATGAGCCTTTTTAGGTAACCTCGTAATATACAAGAAAATGCCAGCCCACCTAAACTAAGAGGCTTATAATTCAAAATAGGTACATTTTAGGATAACACAATGGTGGGAAAGGTTGTTGTAAATTAAAGACATGAAACTGAATTACAACACAAATGGAATGCATACTGCAAGGTATTTGGAGTTACTGTAGCTTTCACGTGGTAGCTAACTCTGTATGCCTTCCAGGAAGACAGTGCTGAGTAGGAAACTCTGACTTGACCAGTCCTTGTTGCTTAGTTTCTTTGTATGTTATATGGGGATGATAATACTTAGGTCAAAGGGATTCTATGAGTACGTAATGCACATGACAAACCTCCAGGAATAGTCCATAGTAGTTATAATAAATTATGAAATTTTAATGGTTCTATTTGCAGGCAATTTTTAATTATTTCTTATGAACATTAGGTAGTTCTGGCAGAGTTATAAGCAGGAGAATAAATAGTTACAATATTTTTTAAATATCTTTCTTTTTTAATTTTTGTTTAATGAATATAAATTTCCAAAGTACAGCTTATGGATTACAATGGTTTCCCCCCCATAACTTCCCTCCCACCCGCAACCCTCCCCTTTCCCGCTCCCTCTCCCCTTCCATTCACATCAAGATTCATTTTCAATTCTCTTTATATACAGAAAATCAGTTTAGCATATATGAAGTAAAGGTTTCAACAGTTTGCTTCCACATAGAAACACAAAGTGAAAAATACTGTTTGAGTACTAGTTATAGCATTAAATCACAATGTACAGCACATTAAGGACAGAGATCCTACATGAGGAGTAAGTGCACAGTGACTCCTGTTGTTGACTTAACAAATTGACACTCTTGTTTATGGCATCAGTAATCACCCTAGGCTCTTGTCATGAGTTGCCAAGGCTATGAAAGCCTTTTGAGTTCACCAACTCTGATCATATTTAGACAAGGTCATAGTCAAAGTGGAAGTTCTCTCCTCCCTTCAGAGAAAGGTACCTCCTTCTTTGATGACCTGTTCTTTCCTTTGGGATCTCACTCATGGAGATCTTTCATTTAGTTGTTGTTGTTGTTGTTTTGTTTTGTTTTGTTTTGTTTTTTGTTTTTTGTTTTTTGCCAGAGTGTCTTGGCTTTCCATGCCTGAAATACTCTCATGGGCTTTTCAGCCAGATCGGAATGCTTTTAGGGCTGATTCTGAGGCCAGAGTGCTGTTTAGGACATCTGCCATTCTATGAGTCTGCTGTGTATCCCGCTTCCCATGTTGGATCGTTCTCTCCCTTTTTTATTCTATCAGCTAGTATTTGCAGACACTATTCTTGTTTATGTGATCCCTTTGGCTCTTAGTCCTATTATTATGATCAATTGTGAACAGAAATTGATCACTGGGACTAGTGAGATGGCATTGGTACATGTCACCATGATGGGATTGAATTGGAATCCCCTGGTATGTTTCTAACTCTACTGTTTTTGGCAAGTCAGCTTGAGCATGTCCCAAATTGCACATCTCTTCCCTCTCTTATTTCCACTCTTATATTTAACAGCAATCACTTTTCAGGTAAGTTTCAACACTTAAGAATAACTGTATATTGAGTATAGAATTCAACCAAAAGTATTAAATAGAATAAACAAAGAAAAATACTAAGAGGGATAACATATTAATTTGTTCATCAACAGTCAGGGCAAGGGCTGTTCAAGTCACCATTTCTCATAGCGTTCATTACACTTTAACAGGTTTCCTTTTTGGTGCTCGTTTAGTTGTCACCGCTCAGGGAGAACATATGATATTTATTTCATTCAGCATAATGTTTTCCAAATTCCTAGAAGGGATCACTTTTCAGTTAAAATTTAAACACCTAAGAATAATTGTGTGTTAATTACAGAGTTCAACCAATAGTACTATAACAAAAGAAATACTAATGTGGATAAAGTATTACATTGTACATCAACGTATACTTTTGGGGTGGTGGTCCAGAAAGAGACAGAGAGTGAGAGCTAGAGCTTCCCTCTGCAGAGTCACTCCCCAAATGCCTGAAACAGCCAGACAGGACCAGGCCAAAACCAAATCAGAAACCACAAACTCAATCCAGGTTATTTACAAGGATGGTAGGGACCCAATTCCTCGATCCATTCCATGGATCATTCAGAATCTGCACTAACAGGAACCTGGAATCAGGAGCCAAGTCCAGGAAATCAGATTCAGGTACTCTGATGGAGGATACAGGTATCTTAATTGCAAAGTTAAACTTCTATTCCTACATTCTTTTTAAGAAAACTTATTTTTAAAATTTATTTGAGAGGCAGAGAAAAAGAAGGAGGGAGGGAGAGAGACCGACTGATAACTGCCCCATGTGCTGATTTACTCCCTAAATGCCTGCAAGGGCTACAATAGGGCTGAGCTTGGAGCAGGGAGCCAAGAACTTAATCCAGGTCTCCCAAATAGGTGTCAGGAATCCAATTACTAGAGCTGTCACCACTGCCTCCCAGGCTCTGTATAAGCAGGCGTCTGGAGTCAGAACTGAAACCCTGTATTGAATCCAGGTCCTCTGATGTGGAATTCATATGTCTTATCCATTAATCTCTACATTCTTAATTTTGGAAATATGTGGTAGGTGTTCCAGGATTGATCTGAAGGGATTTAAGAGACACTAGGAACTTTTAAGAAGGTGCTACATTGTCGGAGTGTGTAGACGGTGATGTAGTACAGTCTTGATCTCTCTTATTATTTGCCCAGTGCTGTTGTAATGAAATACTACCAACTGGGTGGCTTAGAACAACAGGATTTATTGCCCCACAGTTCTGGAGGTGTAGCAGGGCCGGGCTCTTTCTGAAGGATCTCTTTGGGCCTCTCTCCTCGCTGCTGGTTTTTCCTTGGCCTGTGGGAGCTCAACTCCAGTCTTCCTATAATGTTCTCACTGTGTGTGTCACATTTTTTTTTTTTTAATATCAGCTGTAAGATTAAGGGTTTACTCTGCTCCAATACAATCTTGTCTTAATTTGGACCACTAAATCTGTAACAACTGTGTTTCCAAATCAGGTCACATTCTCAGATGCAGGTGAAATATAGGGGATTAGGATTTCAAACTCACACATTTTGGGGGAACACAGTTCAACCCATGGTACTATTACTTCTGACGTCAGTTTAGATGGTGCTTTAGAAGTATCCCAAGCATCATGGAAGCTGTTACAGGTGAGATTTCTTACTACATTTTAGTTAGGAGTTTTATAATAGAACTAGCAGCTTTGGAATGTTGGTACTAATCCATACCAACCCACCTTCCAGTACTAGGCAGGTGTGCGAGTTGTAACTTCTATTTACTTAAGTGTTTATTCTTAGATAAGGCACTTTTTTTTTAATTCCCAAGATACAAGGTTTTCAAAAAACAAAATGCAAAATTTTGTTCCATCATAATTAGAATCATGTAAGGAACATGCATCTCTACACATGAAACTTCACATACACAATAAAAAGGAGCCGAGGTAGCATTATGAATTTTTTTTCCAAACGTCTTTAAGCTGATATTCCTGTAAATAAGGGGAAACCAGATAAATCTAAACCATCAACTGATTGAAAGCTTTCAGTCCTAAGTCTTAATTCCCTGAAGTTTAAAACTGTCATCAATATTATGAGCACATAGAGAATGCATCGAGTTCTTAGCAACTTATTATGATACATATGGCATGGAAACTGAGCAGAGCACTGATCTGTACTGAATCTATGTCATTTTGTTGTTAACATTGGCCTGCTGCTTGATGCTGAGAGAGTTAAGTTTAACCTCACTTAGCTGTATTTTAATTTAGAGGAAGGATAGAGAAATGATATTCACCTTATTCATTTACAGGAGGTTTATGAAATATCATGGCAGGTTATTTTATGGAAAGATAATTTTAAACATAATAAAAATGTAGTTCTTTTGAGTGTGATGAGAAATAAAAGAGTACCATTTGTTAATTATGAATTACTGGTGATTTTTTTTCCCAGAATTTCTGCAAGTAGCTCTATTTAAAAATACAAAATTGACAAAATATATGAAGTTATTTAGGGAACAAAATGTCAACACTGAAGGTATACTTTTTCATATTTTGAACTAATAAATAGTTCAGAAAGTACTTTGCAAATTTATCAAAATGTCATCTTCAGGAACTGGGTTGGAAAATTAGTAACTGCTGGAGTGTGTGACTCTTGAAAGGTGTCACTAGATGCAGGGGCCTATCAGTTTTTAGCTTCTGGCATAAAGTGAAGATGTTAATCATTAGTATTGAGATTTAAAATGTCAGAAGTTCTTAGCATACCAATGAAGCTAAAAATTAAGCATCCATTGTGCTGTAAATCCAGATGTACAAACACAAACGTCAGTATTGAAAAAGTATTAGAAAAGTACTAAAATAACATTACTGAAGAATGATATAGGTAGCAAACAACTTTATGCAGTATAATGGCAGATTTCCTAATTGTAGTTTTATAAAATGGTCTGTGTTGTCTTTTAATTACCATAGTTCAAAGAATGATGTTACTAGGTTTTCACACACATGCTAGTCACTTGTAAGTGTATATGTGATTATTAATATAATTGGACAAGTATAGGTTTGCTTTCTGACAAGATTATTAGCAACTAGAAGCATAAAGCTTTGTGAAATCACATAGGAATTGGATCATTTTGTCTTAAAACGATTAACCAAATTGGAAGAAAGAACTTGATCTGCAATAACTCTGTGATTCGCTTTACTTGTAATAATGCTTCTCAGGCCACTCTACATTTGGCTCTAACTCCCAACACTTTCATGTATGCTTCACGTGTTCTCTCCTCTCTAGGATGCAGATGAGGGAGACAGGAACTCTAATTTGACAAATGAGGGCGTTGAGGATTGGTTACTTTAAGACTAAAGGGAAAACACAGGCTAATGCTTGAAAGCCATGGGCTTAGAATTTGGGTCTTCCAGAAGTCCATGTCCCATTGCACAGATTTGTTGATAAAATGACCCATTATAATAATTATTATCAATTATTATATAATAACAATTGATTATGTATTTTTTTTGTATTTGAGAGAGAGAACTATATCTGGAATCCTTGGTTTTACTACCCCAAATGCCACAAGAGCAGGGGCATGGTCTGTCTGAAGCCAGCAAGCAGGAACTCAGTCTAGCTCCCCCACATCGATTGCAAGAACTCAAATATATAAGCCATCATCAGTTTCATCCATGGCTGCAATAGCAGGAAGCTTTAATCAGAAGTGGAGTTGGAGGGGCCGGTGCTATAGCATAGTAGGTTAATCCTCTGCCTGCGGTGCTGGCATCCCATATAGGTGCCAGTTCTAGTCCTGGCTGTTAAACTTCCAATCCAGCTCTCTGCTATGGCCTGGGAAAGCAGTAGATGATGGCCCAAGTTCTTGAGCCCCTGCACCCACGTGGGAGACCAGAAAGAAGCTCCTGGCTCCTGGCTCCTTGCTTCGGATCCACGCAGCTCTGGCCACTGCAGACATTTGGGGAGTGAACCAATGGAAGGAAGACCTTTCTGTCTGTCTCTCCTTCTCACTGACTGTAACTCTACCTCAAATAAATAAATAAAATCTTAAATAAAAAAGTGGAGCTGGAGATGTATGTGTCCCCAAAATGATATTTTTAAAGTAGGATAAAATGTTAATGTTTATTAAAGTCAGAAAAGAAGGAATAGTATAATTGCAATCATGATTTTAGCAGAGTAATGTTTGGGATTTGTGAATTTCTTCTAAAGAGAATATAGGACTTTTTCAAATATTATTAATATATACCTTTGAGATAGCAGATGATGCCATCACAGCAGATGAAGACTGGCCCAAATGCTTAAGGGATCTGCATAAAGTCACTATTTACAACGGGGTCTGTTCTGATGGCTGATGATGCAGACTAAATCCTTGTATAGGTGAAGATTAAATCTGGCTACATTCTCCATGGCTTTGAATAAGTTATTAAACCTCTAAGAGCTTCTGTGCCTCCTGAGTATGATGGGGATGCTGGTAACCCCTCCTGAATAGAGTTGACTTAAGGATTAAGTGGGACAGACATATTAATTGCCTAAGAGAAGCCTGACACATTCAAAAAACAGTCTCCCCTCCCTCTTCGCTCATTACCAAAAAGGGCACTTTATTATTTCAGCTTAGGTAGCCTCCATCAAACCTGGTTACTATTTATCTCATTACCATATTTATAGCATTTTACAGTTTTTCTTCAAGTTGAATTGCCATTTAAAATGTACCTGTTTCGACTGTATTGTTTTATTCTCCTTGCTGAGAAATAGAGGTCAATGCCACTTTATTACAGGACAAATGATTATATACATTACTCATAATTTATGGGAAATTTTAGCAGACCTTTTGCAGATTTTTTGCTGGTTTAAGCCTTGTCCAAAAGCAATTGATCACTCAGAGTAAAGGGGTTTGGAATGACTGAGTTATAGTTAAAAGAGCTGTAATAGTATGACAAGGGAGCTAGTTTGGTATAAAGCTTGAATATTTTTAAAGCACTGAGTAGAGAATTTTGGGGAAAATTATCTAAGTAATTTGAAAATTTATGTTAACAGTGTCATTTTCCCGTTATGAATAATCTGGAATAACTGCACATGATCAAATAGCATTTTCTTGATGCTGTGAAATGTACCCCCTGGGAAATAGTAAAATGCTAAAATAGCTTGATCATATTTCATGTTAAGACATTCCTTCAGCAATAACTAGGTATCATTTCTATGTAATCCCTGGTGAAACTCCAAATACATAATAATATGGTAATAACATCACCACAGAGGAAGATATTGCCTTCGTATTTGCTGTGATACTGTACTTGTGCCTTCATCTTGAAGTCAGCATCAAGAGAATTAGGGTATATATTAAGATAAGATGCCTTAAAATATTTCCTGTTGCACTACTTTAGAAATCCTGGTCTACTTTCATGGTCTGGTGTGCCAACAATATTTGCAGTGTTAATAAAATACAAATTTTGCAGAAATGGATGTATCAAACATGGTGCCAAATATCTTACCTACATGATTGCATTTAGTTCTTAAAATAAACCTCTAAGCCTAACTAAATTTCTTTGTTTATTTCTCAAATTCCACAAATCAATGTGGTAGCAGTATTTCTCCCATGCTAACCAGTTTTGATTGGAAAAGTATGTGCTTTCAATTTATTGAATTTATAACATACACTGATTATAAATGAGTTAATTCATCATTAAAAATATAACATTTTAGGCCCCCAAAATAGTTGATTTTCAGAATACCGAAATCCAAGGCTCATTTCATTACATATACGTTCCTCAGTGACCAAATGATCAGTCTCAAGAAATGATCATTTTTAATGCTGTGTTTCAGGTAGGAGATATAAACTAAGAATTTATTGGAACAAACAAATGAGAACAGCTCTGAGATGTTCTTCCATAGAAGAATTCATCTGGGGACTGGTGCTGTGGATTAAAATGCTGCCCACAGCACCAGCATCCCATATGGATATCGGTGCCCTGGCTTCTCCACTTCTGATCCAGGTCTCTGCTAATGTGCCGGAGAAAACAGTGGAAGATGGCTCAAGTACTTGGGCCCCTACATCCACATGCAGGACCCAGATGAAGCTCTTGGCTCCTGATTTTGACACGGCCTAACCCTGATGTTCCACTCATTTGGGGACTGAACCAGAGGATGGAAGATAGATCTCTCTCTCTCTCCTCTGTCTCTCTGTCTCTTCCTCTCTTGTGTAACTCTGCCTTTCAAATAAATAAATAAAGACATAAATAAGTAAATAAAATAAATTTTTAAAAAATTAAGCCAAATATCAAATAATAGATAAGGAGAAGGTGGTTACAAGAATAATGTCACTTTACCCAATAGTTTTTAGTGATTCTAATATGCTGTGTTAACAACCATTTATTGATGTCAGGAATCATGATAGACATTTGGTAAATATCTTATTTAATGTTCCAAAAATCATTTCAGGTTGATGTATACATGAAAAGAATATGAAATAAGTTTTACAAGGTTACACATCTTGGAACTGAATACAAACTTGTTTAATTAAGAAAAAAAGAAAAAGCCCTGTGATACTTCTATTATATCCCTTTTCATTTTTATTTTATTTGTTACTGATTTATTTATTATTTATTTATTTATTTAATTATTTTTTATTTATGTATGATTTTGAGGAGGGAACCAGCAGATGGAAGATTTATATATACATAAATAAATCTTCCATCTGCTGGTTCCCTCCTCAAAATCATACAAGGGCCAGGGCCGAGCCAGGTTAAAGCCAGGAGCATGGAACTCTATCTGGGTGTCCCATGTGAGTGGCAGAGCATGTTAGCAGGGAGCTAGATTGGAAGTGGACCAGCTGGAAGTAGACCAGCGGGAACTTGAATCAGCACTCATATGGGATGCCAGCATTGCAGGCAGCAGCTTAACCTTCTCACCAAACTGTTGGCCCCTATTATTGTCACTTTTAAATATAGTTTACTAAAAATTATGGTGGTGGTAGTGCTGTCATGACATACCACTCAGCAGTATTTTAAAAAAATGAATTACTGAAAAATGAATTATTGAAAGCTACAATGAAATGGATCTCAAGCTTTGTACTTGGTGAAGAGACAGTAACAGTGTGACTCTGTTCTTATAATGTTCTTTTTTTTTTTTTTAAGATTTTATTTACAGCCGGCGCCGTGGCTCAATAGGCTAATCCTCCACCTTGCGGCGCCGGCACACCGGGTTCTAGTCCCGGTTGGGGCGCCGGATTCTGTCCCGGTTGCCCCTCTTCCAGGCCAGCTCTCTGCTATGGCCAGGGAGTGCAGTGGAGGATGGCCCAGGTGCTTGGGCCCTGCACCCCATGGGAGACCAGGAAAAGCACCTGGCTCCTGGCTCCTGCCAGGATCAGCGCGGTGCGCCGGCTGCAGCGGCGGCCATTGGAGGGTGAACCAACGGCAAAAGGAAGACCTTTCTCTCTCTGTCTCTCTCTCTCTCACTGTCCACTCTGCCTGTCAAAAAAAAAAAAAAAAAAAAAGATTTTATTTATTTGAGAGGCAGATTTACAGACAGTGAGAGGAAGAGACAGAAAGGTCTTCCTTCCATTGGTTCACTCCCCAAATGAAACCAGGAGCCAGGTGCCTCTTCCCGGTCTCCCACGTGGGTGCAGGGGCGCAAAGACTTGGGCCATCTTTCACTGCTTTCCCAGGCCATAGCAGAGAGCTGAATTGGAAGAGGAGCAGCTGGGACTAAAACCGGCACCCACATGGGATGCAGGAGCCGCAGGTGGAAGATTAACCCACTGCCCCACGGCACTGGCTCCCTATAATGTTCTTGAAATGATAAGATTACAGAAATGGAGGACAGATTGGAGGTTGTTGGTGGTGATACAGGAGTGTGTGTGAATGGCAGGAGGACGGTAGATATGGTTAGGGAAACGCAGCATGTGCAGTCTGTCCTGGTGATGAGATTGTTCTTGTGTTGACTCTAGTTGGTGAGTACAATATCACCGAAATCCACACACACACACATACACACATAAGTACAAGGGAAATCCAAATAAGATGAATAGATTTCATTAGAATCCTGGTTGTGAAATTATCCTATAGTTTTGTGAGATGTCAACACTGAGGAAAACAGGGAAAAGAGCTCAAGAGATCACTGCAACGTGGTGCATATAAATATCCCAATATTTCAGAATAAAAAGATTAGTGACATGTAGCAAGAGGAACCTAGAAAGAACTTCACTGAGTTTGGGGCTTCTGGTTTTCTGTGCTTTGTAAACAGTCTGAGAGCTGCTAGATGGATATTAGAACAAATAAGAGCTGCCAGGGGACCTGAGTTCTGCTGGCTTCCAAATCTGAGCGAACCCCACATGAAGCGTTTTAGCCAGTCTGCCCTCACTGGCCCTTGATAGTGGCCATTCAGCAAACAGTATTTGTGAAATATAGACAGCAGTAGATGTTTTCAGATAGTATGAAGGTTTTATTTTTTCTTAAGCAAGGTAATATATTAAATGAATAACTGATTTTACATATGCAGTTTTGATGTAACTTTCATATAATTTCACAAATTGGAAAGTGTGTTTATTTCATTAAGGTTTCAATTGTGAATGTAGATTCAACTGCATACTGGAATTATTAAATAAAAATGTATCCTTAGTCTTCAAGATCCTTAAAGTTACTCTGTACACCTCAATATATCTAAAAGAAATTGCCGTGTTTTCTGTTTTCTTTCATTTTAAAATAGTTCATATAATACCTACATTTAAGCCTTTTTTTTAAACTTTTATTTAATGAATATAAATTTCCAAAGTACAGCTTATGGATTACAATGGCTTCCCCCCCATAACGTCCCTCCCACCCGCAACCCTCCCCTTTCCCACTACCTCTCCCCTTCCACTCACATCAAGATTCATTTTCGATTCTCTTTATATACAGAAGATCAGTTTAGCTTACATTAAGTAAAGATTTCAACAGTTTGCTCCCACACAGAAACACAAAGTGAAAAATACTGTTTGAGTACTAGTTATAGCATTAAATCTCAATGTACAGCACACTAAGGACAGAGATCCTACATGAAGAGTAAGTGCACAGTGACTCCTGTTGTTGACTCAACAAATTGACACTCTTGTTTATGGCCTCAGTAATCACCCTAGGCTCTTGTCATGAGCTGCCAAGGCTATGGAAGCCCCCTGAGTTCACTGACTCTGATCATATTTAGACAAGGCCATGGTCAAAGTGGAAGTTCTCTCCTCCCTTCAGAGAAAGGTACCTCCTTCTTTGATGGCCCGTTCTTTCCACTGGGATCTCACTCATGGAGATCTTTCATTTAGGTTTTGTGGTTTGTTTGTTTGGTTTTTTTTTTTTTTTTTTTTTTTTTTTTTTTTTTTTTTTTGCCAGAGTGTCTTGGCTTTCCATGCCTAAAATACTCTCATGGACTTTTCAGCCAGATCCACATGCCTTAAGGGCTGATTCTGAGGCCAGAGTGCTGTTTAGGACATCTGCCATTCTATGGGTCTGCTGTGTATCTCGCTTCCCATGTTAGATCGTTCTCTCCCTTTTTTATTCTATCAGCTAGTATTTGCAGACATTATTCTTGTTTATGTGATCCCTTTGGTTCTTAGTCCTATCATTATGATCAATTGTGAACAGAAATTGATCACTGGGACTAGTGAGATGGCATTGGTACATGCCATTTAAGCCTTTTAAACATTTTTTCATATTTGTTCCACATGTAAATATTATATATAATGCACATTCACACTTATTTGTTTGCATGCATCTTTCCCAAGAGATGTTGTGTACTAAGATTGTGAACAACTCTTCATTCCTCTGACTGTAATGTTTTTGTTTATTATCATGCTTGTAATTCAGGTCCCAGTGTCTCGCAGAATACCATGCAACTAATGGATGCTTAATTAATATTTGTTGAATTAAGAGTGAATGGAGTAGGGGAAAATGGTAATATAGAATGGGCACATTTCCATAGTAATATTACACTTCACAGAAGAAGACATGAAGGATCTGAGCTCTGGTGAAAGAATATTTGGGTAGCTATCAGAGAGATACTTTGTCAAAGGCGGGATGTACAGATATTCTAGTGACTGTGATGTGAAAGTTGGTCAGAGGAATGATAGAGACCAAAATTCCTATCCAAGGGTACAATAGAAAGCTGATTACATTATTTATGGTCTTGCACCAGACTTTTGAATTTACTTGGGCTAGATATATATAAAATGTGAATTTTTAAAATACATAATTTCATGTATTTCACCTTTATCTTGTCTCATTATTTGATTTCCATTTGCCTTAACTTTGTCATTTAAATCCTTGATGATGTTTATAAATTATCAAGGCAAAAACTTGATTTTTATTTTCTTAAGAAAAATTACCGAACATATTAGCAGTTTATCCACAGATGAAAATTTGTTGTTTTTTAAAGACCAACATATAGATTTTTTTTAAAAAAATATTTATTTATTTATTTGAAAGGCAGAGTTACAGAGAGGCAGAGAGAGAGAAAGGTTTTCCATCTGTTGGTTCACTCCCTAGATGGCTATAATGGCCAGAGCTGAGCCAATCTGAAGCCAAGAACTTCTTCTGGGTCTCCCACATGGGTGCAGGGGCCCAAGGACTTGGGCCATCTTCTACTCTTTCCCAGGCCACAACAGAGAGCTGGATCGGAAATGGAACAACTGGGACTTGAACTGGCGCCCATATGAGATGCTGGCACTGCAGGCTGCAGCTTTACCTGCTATGCCACATTGCCAGCTCCAAGACCACCATATAGATTTGATAATTATAGATTTGATAACTGTTATTGTTTTCATATTTTTTCTTTCCAAATCTACTTTACATTTTGATAACATTTATTTGAAAACATATAGATTTGATAATCTATGAAGCTTATATGTTTCAAATTTGAAATAAACTATTTTAAATACAAATAGATATATACATAGGTATGTAGGTAAGTAGGTAGTTTGGTGGATGGATGGTGAATGGAAAAAACAGCTACCATAAACAGTCTATCTACAATCAGCCAGGCAGTCTGTTAAGGGGTCACATAATTTCTGTAACAATCCTACCTGTCTGGTATATTAATGTCTACATTTGGTAGTACAGCAATCAAACCTTGGAAACATTAAGTAATTGACTGAAAGTCACACGAAAATACTGGAGATTGGATTAAATTTGAAGGCTGACAAAGCCCTAATCATTCTGCGACAAGCAGGCAGCTATTTTCAGAATGAAAGGAAAAAAGAGTCCTAGTGTCATATAATTTAATTTTCAGTTATCTACAGTTTCTGATGCAATTTTCTTTATTTCACTCCAGTTCTGTGTATGTGTGATTATGTATGTGTAATTTCTACAGTTTGCTCTTTATTTTCCTATATATGGAAACAGTTTCTGAATTGAAATAAAACACATCTAGTCAACTTGAGTGGTCATAGGCATTTGACATGATATGGGCAGTTCATTTTCAAAGTGTCTCTGATATAAGCATTCAAAATACACCTATTAAGGGCTTGCTGTTTAGCAGGACTGATCTTATCTACTGGGAAAACTAAAATTAATACTACTTGGTTCCTGCTTTTAAGAAATGCATGGACTGGTAAGATGTGTAAGAAATGAGGACCACGCAGAGAGTGATTCTGTGAAGCAGTAGAGGAAAAAGAAAAGGCCATTTGTTGTACAAAGAAGAGGGAATTGAACTTTGCTTAGTCATTATGAGGCCTTCAGGAAGCTAGAGGGCAGCCTTCTAAAAGGAGGTGATGCTTGAGCTCCATAACCCATTGGGAAGTGGTAGGAGTTATCAATAACAAGAGGCTGAGGTTCATTCTAAAACAGGAAAGCCCAGGTTATGGGGGTTTTATGGGTAGTACAGATAGTTTATTATTGCTGTGGTAACTGTATTATAGAGCAGTTGAGCAAGTAGCTGAAAATAAGGCTTAGAAAAATAGACTGAGGTCAGATTTTAAAAGATTTACACAGTAGACAGGGAGTTAGACTTTAGTCTTTTACTAAAGAAATCTACTTAAGAAGTTTTATTTTGGTTAGGAAAGTAATATGGTCATATATGAATCTCGATATGATCCCTTTGATAAAATGGAAAGTAGATTTTGAAAGAAAAAATATGAAAACACTACCAGTTAGGGGCCACAGGCTTAATCTAGATGAAGAATATTGAGAGCCTCATAAGGGAGTTATAGTGGGAATTGGAAAGAGGGTCCAATTTTAGAGATTTGCAGAACTTGTTGATTTACAACATATTGATACTGAAAAGGATATGATAACTGAGTGGTCCCATTAATAATGGAGACAATATAATAAGTGGAATAGGATATAGCCGGGAATGCAGTGAGTTGGTTTATTTATGTTGCCATTTGTATGTACTCTGGAAATTTCCAATAACAGCTGAGCAAGTCTTTTATGTAAATATTTTGTTCTATTCTGTTACACAGTCTATGTGCAAAAAATGTACAGGGAGAGTTTAATAGAGATCATACATTGATGAAAGATACATAGATGAGTTGACTGAATTCTCTGGTAAGAGAAAAAGCTAAGTGATTCATCAGGGCTAGTAAAAATGAGGAAGGCTGGGAAGTATCGGATAGATTGGCAGAAAATAAGTTGGTCGATAAATTAAAAGCTCCAAGATTTCGAAACAGTTAAGGGCCTGAAAACAGGTTAAAAGTTTTATAGGTCCAACTAATTCTGAGTTATATGGCATTCCATAGGTTAGGGTTATATAAGTGGGTTACTGAAATGGTTTGGGGATAAATGTTATTATAGGGGAGGAGATTAAAAAGCAAAGATAGAAGCTAGGAAATTGTGTGCAATCATCGATATTTTTAAATGAGTTAGGTTGCAGAGGGTGTCTATAAACCAAGATTTCTTTTTCTTTGAATGTAGAATGACCTGGATATCAGTGGAATGAATATAGAGATCAGTAGTGATATAGTAAAATAATGTTGATCTCAGGGAAATCTTATTTAAGAATGAGTTAACTACAATCTTTTTAAAAAGATTTATTTGTTTACTTGAAAGAATTACAGAGAGAGAGAAAGTCTTCCATCCTCTGGTCACTCCCAAGATGGCTGCAGCGAACCAGGCTGGGTCAAGCTGAAGCCAGAAACCAGGAACTTCTTCCGGGTCTCCTATGTGTGTGGCAGGGTTCCAAACACTTGGGCCATATTCCGATGCTTTTGTTAGGCTATTAGGGAGCTAGATGGGAAGTGGAGCAGCTGGACAGAAGTTGTACCCATGTAGTATGCTGGCATAGCAGGCAGTGGTTTTACCTGCTATGCCACAATGCCTGGCCCAATAATTACATTCTTAAAATTGGAATGAGCAGTCAGAAAAATATCCTGAGTAGTTCATTGACTGATTTCAGTAATTGCTATACCATAATAAAGTAAATACACTTGACTAGAATCTGGCAAAGGATGAATGAGACGTGCAAATCTGCTCTATGGCCTGAATAATATAGCCTGTCTTATGATAGAAGTTCTTTGGAAAGTATATTCTAGTGTAATAATTAATTTTTATTAGAAAAATTCACAGACTATTCTACAAAATAAAAATACTAGAATGAAGGTATATAAAGTTTTGAAGAGGGGAAAAAAGAGAAAAGAGTACAGAGGAAATATTTTTAACAGCTAATTTTTTAGGTTATAGTTTTTAAAAATGAAGATAAAAAGACTTTAACCTGTAGGAAAATGGTTTTGAAAATCTTTTACTTTGATTTTCTTAGCAAGGGTGCTATGTTGGGAATAGTAGTATGTATAATAGCATGTGAGATATTTTAGTTAGAACTCAAGAAGAATCCACTAAGAAATGCTGAGCTTTGAGCTAATTTATGTTAATATATTGAAGCTTTCTTAGGAATTAGCAGATACTTTTTCTTGTTGAAGTAATTTGCAAAACAGTTAAGTTTATATTAATTTTAAAAAGGAGATATAATTTTAAAGATGATCAGAAATATCCATTTAATATTAAAACCACCATTGTCATGGGTCTAGAAAATCCTCAAGTGAAAACAAAGCTTAATGGATAGTGATATGATCTTTGCATTGATTTTAAGTGTAGTCCATAATCAGTGTTTAGAAAAATGTTTTCAATGTTATGAAGGTGATAAGTGTTTGAAATTCTAAGAAAATAATTCATTTTCAGTTACAATTCTGTGAGTGCCAGCATCAAGAAGAGTCAAGCCAGCCTCTCTGAGCTTGCTCAGAAACACCCTTTTATGACAGTGATGTGATGCCAGCATATATTTGAAATGTGTAAATGGCAAGAAATTCAAAGAGAGGAGATTGGTTGACCATCAGGTTAGACCTCTGTCACCAGGGGGCATGTATTAATACTGAAATAACTTTGGGAGCTGAATAAAATATTTATTTGCTTTAGTTCTTGGTCCTGAAAACGTTAGAAAATGTATTCCTTCTAGGATCCCCTTATGCAATTTGATGCATTGCAATTTGAGATGAGGAAGACTGGTCATATTATCTTTTCTGGTTCAAACTGTATTAAAAATGCTAGAACAATTGAGTATTAAAGATTGTCATTTATTTCATGTAAAATCTGTGTGTTTCAAGAAGATAATATTTACCAGTAGGAATTTTAGCTACATAATATTTGAAAATTTTTTAGACTCTCAAATACACGATGATGAGATTGGCTATTGACTTTGTACATGTTCAGTCTATTCTCTTTTCAAAATATATCCAATGGTTTCTGTCCCGTGAGATAAGCTGAAGTTGTTTTATGTGCTGAACACTTTTTTTTTTTAATATGATAAGGAAGTAAAACATAAAATGTTTCATGCCAAGGTAACAAAATAACTTTATGGTCAGTGTTTGGATATGAAAGAGGAATAGAAGATTGATGTTTTGATGGATAATTGACTCGTAAAGGCAAGGATGGATTTGGACTGATGCTCCCTTGCTGTAATTCTAAATAACATATTTCCGAAGCTGTTATTGGTAATTGTTAAGTAGGTATTTTTGTGAACAGTCAGCCCTCTGGAGCTTCTGTGATGAATCCGTCCTTGGCCTCCCCTGTCCTGCCTGGCTGGTGTGTTTGAGGTTTGCCTCTATGTACTCCTTACGTCTCAGGCTGAAACTTGCGGCATCTCACTGGTACTGTTTTTATGGGAGAAACTCTCGACGAGAAGCATTTTAGTGCTCTGATTAAGCATTTGTACTCTAGGCTTAGATTGCTTATAACTACTCATTCGGTGTGTATGATTGGGCAGGTTGTTTAAGCTCTTTATAGCAGCTTCCTCCTGTGCAAATGGAAATACTGATGGACAATAACTTCTTCATAAGAACATTGTCAAATTAAATGAGCAGGCATACAGTGTCCTCAGTAGATTGCTAATAAGTGCTCAGTAAGTACTGCTATTGTATTCATACTTATTTTGATGTTTTGGGAATTCATTTAACTATACCAGTTGATCTTCTTATTTCTAGAAAGCTTGAAAATAATATTTGTAGAGTATTCTGAGGTTCATGAAATTAAGAATTGATAGAGGGTAAGCCCTATTTAGTAGGAATGTGAGTTGTGAAGTATGTTAGACCCAGTTTGAACTTAATCATACCACTTACCAATGTTTGTTGATAGACAGTTTTCAAAAAAAAAAGAAAAAGGTCTGTTTTCTCATTTTCAAAAGGCTGATAATAATAATATCACCCACTTTAGATTTCAAAGGAATTAGATGGAGAATACATATGTATAGATATTTTCATACAGAAGCCTGCCTATTGAATTCAATAAAAGATCAGTGTTAATTTAATGGTTTTTATTTTCCTTATAAAGTTGTCTCTGTCTACCTATAGTAACAATAGCTATTGCTATATAAGTCATGATTTTTTCATATCTAAGAACTTAACATCTGGAGTTAGTGTTGTGGCATACAAGGTTAAGCCACCACCTGCAATACCTCCATCCCATATAAGTGCCAGTTCAAGTCCTGGCAGCTCTACTTTGGATTCACCTCCCTGCTACTCTGCAAGGCAGCAGAAGATGGCCTCTGTACTTGGATTCCTGCCAACCAAATGGGAAACCCACACAGATCTCCTGGCTCCTGGCTTTGGCCTGGGTCAGCCTTGGTTGTTGCCATCATCTGGGGATTGAACCAGAGGATGGACGATTTCTCAACCTCATCCTCTCTCTTCTCTCCTCTAATCCCCCCTCCCTTTTCCTCTCTCCTCCCCATAACACTGACTTTCAACAAAAAAATGAAATCTTCTGAAAAAATAAAGTTTTACAATTACTGCCTGAGATGTGAATGAATTATGTAGGCAGTGAGGGATGTTTGCACTCAAGGTTTCTATCAAATTTAGATGTCTATTTAGTTGAATAAGGCCACCAAAGTTATTATAATTTAAAGAGTTTACTCCAGCATGAGAATATTTAGGAATTTTTAAAATTAATTTGTCATCCTCTGTAAGTTGCTGCTCTTGCAACTGTTGACAGAGAATAAAGCTGTGCTTTTCACAATGGGGCATTCTGTATACAGCATGTATTTCTTGGTTAGATTCACAAAAATAAATTTAAATGTTGCTTCCTCTCATTTAGTATTAATATGCAGCTGGTGTGTATTTATAAATGTATAAGTAGCTATTTTTTGCTCCTTTTAAAATAACGAAATTTCATTTGATTTGCTTTTCTTTCATTTTTATTCCCATGTGTTCTCAGTGGAAGAACTATCATTCCTACTCATTTCAAATCTTCCTTCCCTTCCATCTCCCTGATCCCATGGCTTGAATACTGCCTCACACACTCTGTGTTTGGAAATAGCCTGCTTAGTGGATGTGCTGTTATCTTCCTAGGATACAGAGTTCAATTTCTCCAGATCTCACTGAGCTCTCCTCTGACTGTCACTGTTGAGAATGTGGAATTGACTCCCGATCAGTGGATCTCCAAGAAACAGAGCAATAACCATTGCTGAGATATGTAAATTATAGAAAAGACTGGATTAGATACTGTATATCCAAAACTCAAAATATGACTTCCTCACTATTTTCATGTATTAAAAAGCTTAACTACTTAATTTCAAGTTAACCACTTACTATGAAAAAAATATTTACTCTCACTTAACATGAGATTGCATATACACAGCAAAGAAGAAAACATGTTAAAGCCCAAGATAAACTGTAGAGTTGGGAGAGGCATGTCAAGTGACCCTAGGAGATGCATAGTACTGCTATTTTTAAGATAAGATATGGAAAAAATGGTTTTGGGGCTAGATTTTAACCTATATCCAGTAGATCCTAATGGTTTTTATTTTTATAAATCACAATCTGAATATATACGATATTATTAATTCTATTAAGTGCGTAGTGTATATCAGCATTTTATTGAATAAATTGAAATTTAAGTGCTAAAACAAAGTATTTTGGACTGATTATTAATTTTTCAAAAGAATCCCTTGCTTTGCTTTGAAGACCTGATAATGCCTCTTTAAATAGAAACATTTTCTAGTGTAATTAAGATACAATTTAATTTTTTGAAAGATTTATTTATTTGAAAAATAGAGTAACAGAGAGGAAGGGTGAGGCAGAGACATAAAGAGAGACAGAGAGATCTTCCAACCACTGGTTTATTCCCTAAATGGTTGCTACAGTCAAGTCTGGGCTAGGCCAAAGGCAGGAGCCAGGAATTCTATCTTGTTCTCCCACATTGTCGGAAGGAGCCCAAGTACTTGTTACATTAGCAGAAAGCTGAATAGGAAGCAGAGCAATGAGGACTTGAACCAGCATCCTGGTATGGGATGCAGCTTTGCAAGAACAACTTAACTTAGTACCTCACAGTGCTGGCCCCAGATACAATTTGCGTTTAAAGGACTGGTTTCTATACAACTTTCCAGGAACATGTTGGTAATAGATGTAGAAGACATTACTCTAAATTACTTCTAAACCATTAGCTTTCACACATCTGGGCTTAGAAGAACTAGACCAAAGGAAAAGATGCTTGGGTTATCCAAAGAACCCCATATGTGAAATGTGTTGACATAGTTCCATTAGATCCTTGAGCTCATGTGATGTCTAATGTAGAACATACTGGAATTGTTATTGAATCAAGTTTTTGTTTGCTTTTGGTTTAAATTAATATATTATTAAGTTACATGAAACAGGTGTGTCATGGTGAAGATATTTGAAATTTGAAAATTATACAGTTATTTGGTGGATTATATATATATATATGTTCATCTCATATTAGTGTTTTCCTTACTACAGCAATTAAATCATAAGTAATCTATTTTAAAACTTAATAAATGAACAAGGGCATATTATTCCAAAAGGCTTATAGTACATAATCTTCACCCTGTATCTTATGATTCAGAAGTTATTGTTTAGTAAAGTTCTTTTGCATTGCAGATGATACATTCTTTCATATGGATTGAATCCAGTTTGTGCCACCACTTTATTTTATCATGCCCCAGTATAGTGCCAGATAATTCTCAAAATGATGTTAGTACTCATTAATAGGACACCCAATAGCTTTTATCTTTAATAATGGTAACTCATTTAACATTGTGGGAAATAAACCCACATGAGCCCAGCTACCCCCCCCAAAAAATGGACTTAGAAACACAAAGGAAGCAGAAATGAGGTGTTTATTGATTCTTGGTCCCCATACTGATGACCAGCAGTAGAAACAGGCATTGCCCTCAGAAATCCAGCTCTTTTTTTATCTGTATCATGCAGAGGAACCAACATGAAAAGTGTAGTCTAGACCCATTGGCCTCCTAAGATGTGGTAGGGTGATAGAGAAGTGGGTACCTAGATTATTTGTTGGCAGATAGGAAAAGGAAATTGTGGTGAGAGCAATATCCAGGTGGAGGGACTTCTGAATTGTGCACTGGCTAAATGTTGCCACCATGATGGCAAGGTGATTGAGCTCAGCCCTGCAGTCTGAGGTGTGGGGAGGAACTGAGACAACCCTGTCTGTGTCCCAGGGCACCTGATCTGGCTGCTAGAGTGCATCTGCACCTGTGCCTGAGCCTCTTCCCATCTATACCAGGTGGGGCTCCACTCCTTGCTCAGAAAGCACAGTAGCATGCACCTGCCACTGTGACCACAGAATCTAGAAAATGCCCCCTTTGAGCCAAACATTCTGGTAACCTTTTAAAAGCATTCTTTCACATGTGATATTGAGGATTTCAATGAAAACTGCCCAGTTAGCAACATGTATTATAATTTCTGGATGCTTTTTATTTACATAGGTTAACCTGCGATAATTTGTACATGTCTCTGCAGGAAACCATCTCCATCTTCTTGGTTAGTGTTGGCCTCTAAACCCTGTGGCAGGATCCCTTTGTGCCTTGATTCCTTTTTTTTAAAAAACCCTTTATTTAATGAATACATTTCTCATAGGTACAACTTTAGGAATATAGTGGTTCTTTCCCCTATACCCACCCTCCCACCCTGACTCCCATCCCACCTCCTTCCCCTTCTCCCTCTCCCATCCCCTCTTCATTATGGTTCATTTTTAGTTTGATTTTATATACAAAGGACCAACTCTATGTTAAGTACAGATTTCAACAGTTTGCACCCACACACACACACACACACACAACATATAAAGTACAGTTTGAGAATAATATTTGTAGTTAATTCTCATAGTACAACTCATTAAGGACGACGTCCTACATGGGGAGTAAGTGACTTCTGTTGTTCCTTTAACAATTGACACTCTTATTTATGATGTCAGTAATCACTTGAGGCTCTTGCCATGGGCTGCCAAGGCTATGGAAGCCTTTTATGACCACAGACCCCATCAGGATTTGGACATGGCCATAACTGGAAGTTCTCACCTCCCTTCAGAGAAAAGTGCATCTCTCTTTGATGGCATCTTCTTTCCACTGAGGTCTCACAGAGATCTTTCGTGTAGGATATTTTTCTGCCAGAGTCTTGATTTTCCATCTGTGACTTGATTCTTACAGTTACAAATTTATTTGTGTAAAACTATTCGTTATGTATTATGAGGATTATTATGTGAGCATATCAGATGATGTGACAATCGAACTTGACAGAGAATACCAAATCCCAACAAATTACTATATCAAGCATGAATCTGCATGAACGACCAGGATTTCTCCCTCCTCTTTTCTTGTGTTCCAGATTTCTCCCACCCACAGAACATTAGGTTTAGTATGAACAGCGGGCCATGTGTTTGGTGCAGTGGTTAAGGTGCCATTTGAAATGCTCAAGGCCTACATCCCATATCTGAGTTCCTGTTAGTACATGGGCACCTCCAGTTTCTAAAAGAAAAACAATGTTCTGACAACTGTTGATTCAGACTAATACTGACAACACAGGCAAGCAGAGGTCCTATGGTTTTTGATTATAGACATAACTGGGGGCATTGGGTACAAAATCAAAAAACAAGGTGCAGGGCCTGTGAAGCAAGTTGAGAAGTTAACTATTTTGAGGTTTTCATGTCTTCCAATCCTATGTGCTACTGAGGCCTAGTGTCATGCTTGTACCAGGCTAAGCTGAGCTCTTTATGAAAATACATAATTGGATAATTTCTCATAACAATATATGGTTTTTCTTACATTCAAGGTAATTATAGGATACCTAGTATTTATTCTAGTTGAAAAATAATTTAAATCAATTGTTTCAAGTGTTATAATGGACACCAAATAAAGCTTACCAGTAGCTACTAATTATGATATAAAATCATTCAGAACCCTATGGACAAGAGAAGAGATTTGAATATTTTTACGTGGTTAAGTCATGTTTCTGGTTTTTATGAGCTATGTGGTTTGGGGTTACTAATTTGTTATGAAAATCAATTGCTGAATGTGTGTGAAATGCAAAATAATTCAGAGTGTTCTAAACATTATTTTTAAATTTCCCCGAAATTCCCACCCAAAAAAGTATTGCTGAATGTTTTCTGAGGCTTTGAGTTAAGAGTTATCAGTGTCGGCAAGCGCCGTGGCTCACTTGGTTAATCCTCCGCCTGCGGCACCGGCATCCCATATGGGCGCCAGGTTCTAGTCCTGGTTGCTCCTCTTCCAGTCCATCTCTCTGCTGTGGCCTGGGAAAACAGTAAAAGATGGCCCAAGTGCTTGGGCCCCTGCACCCACATGAGAGACCAGGGAGAAGCACCTGGCTCCTGGCTTCAGACTGGCACAGCGCCGGCCGTGGCAGCCATTTGGGGAGTGAATCAACGAAAGGAAGACTTTTCTCTCTGTGTCTCTCTCTCTCACTGTCTAACTCTACCTGTCAAATAAAAAAGAAAAAGAGTTATCACTGTCATCCTTCAACCCCTATGTGAGACAAGGGCTACCAGACAGTCATTAAATCTAAAGAAGAGAATATATTAGGTTCCAATTCTCTAAGATAGGCTAGAAGTGGATGATGCAATATGTAAAATTGTAAATTGATAGGAAAGATGATAGCTGTGTCCAAAAAAGACTAAAATCCTAAAATCTTTCTGTTACCAAGTAAAATTATCCTAAAAATACAAATTTCGGGCATGCAGGGTATGTTGAAGCAGAGACTCAGACTTTGTTTATGTTGTGTCAAGGAGGGTAGCATGAAGAGAGTTTAATGTGAGCTTGGGCAAATCAGCTACTAGTCCTCAACCTCCGTTATCATCATACAATTATAATAAATTAATATTCCTCTTGCTACTATAGTCTCAAGACTGTACAGTTTTGCCATGCACAAAACCCCTCTCACAGTTCTATACACAATTCAGATTTAACATGAAGACCTTGTGAGTCTATCTACATTCAAGATATTAGGTTTAGAGTTACTGGTTTTGTCTATATGGCTGGTAAAATGTGGTAAGCGATGTTATATCCACGGTTAGAAAGTGGTAAAGATTCATTGTAGTATGAATTAATAATTAATAATTAATACCTGAACTCATGAGGTAGAGCAGTGGGAGTAATGGATTATAGGAGCTACAAGAAGAATAAAGGGAAGAGAGGAGAAAAGACATGACAGATTCCATCAATGACTGAACAGCTTATTGTGAATGTAATCAATGACTTCCAGTTATTTTGAAATTTAAAAGATTTTATAGGAAATACATTGAGCCAACAGCCAAGGCCAGAACTTGTTCTTTTGGTCACAGTACAAAATTGATTTTCATAGCATAATTCTGAAACAGTTCTGAGATAACCAAGGGATTGGAGGAATTTTGAATCATTTTTGAATTGCTGAATTCAGAGCTCTCAAGATGAGGCATTTGACTTAAAAAAAAAAGTCAAAATAAACAAAAAACAAAATAACTCCAATAGCTTAATGAATGGAAATTCTTTTTATTTCTCCTCCTTTCTTTCATTTCCAAAGGGTTTTTTAACTTTCTTTTTATTTTATCGTACTTTTCCAAATCATAATTACTCTGTCAAAGTTTTTGAAATTCTGAGACCACATCTGAAAGGAAAAAAAGGGGTGATGGTGACATTTCTTCATGAACTAATCAAACCACATCCCTTAAAGATTTCTAAGTATGGTTAACTTTGGTTTTCATACTACAATGAATCTTTACCACTTTCTAACCGTGGATATAACATCGCTTACCACATTTTACCAGCCATATAGACAAAACCAGTAACTCTAAACCTAATATCTTGAATGTAGATAGACTCACAAGGTCTTCATGTTAAATCTGAATTGTGTATAGAACTGTGAGGGGGTTTTTGTGCATGGCAAAAATGTGCAGTCTTGAGACTATAGTAGTTTATACCTGTTGGGTTCTCCTATTGCTATAACTGAAACCCAGAAAGAACCCACAGTCAGGTGATTCGCCTTCCATTTTGGCCTTAACTGTACGTTTGTAGAACAGTAATGGATTCCCCTAACATGCTGGATCTCAATATGATCGAGCTGGTAACTTTAGGGACAGAGACGATGTTACTGGAGGGTATTTCAGAAATAACCAATTTTGCCCATGAGACTTTGAAGAATCGTTTTGAATGCTAAGTCTTGTGTATGTGATCATATCTCACCTAAACTTGAAACTAGACTGGATACTTAATTTTAAGCCATAAAAATGGATCAATTTTCCTACATACGGAATTAGAGTAAGAACTAGACCATATGACTTGTCCACAATATCTTCATAACATAGTGCCTGGCATTGGCTTAAATAGGTTTATTTTAATGATGGAGACTATTAAAAGGCTTTCTAATTAGCTATGATTCTTTGATTCTGGTATATTTTATGATTAAAAAGAAAATGTGTATGACTTTTCAGTCACTCCCTACTGCCCTGTTGTATAGCACTCCAAAGAATACAAAGTCCTAAAGACAGGGTATTGTTTGGGGGCTAAACCTCAAGACCTCATGAATCAATAACTTTGCCTAAGCTTAACTAAACTTACTACCCCAAGAGAGCAAATGAAGTAAGAGGATCCCATTGCTTTCTCAGGATCTATTAACACATCTTTATGTCTGTCTTTAAGGAAATCTCCAAAATAGAATCGATAATCTTCATAATTTACTCAGCAGTTTATGAAGCATATTCACACACCCTGTGCCATGGAGTCACAAATAGGAAGAAAATGTAGCATTGTTTAGCATTTGAAAACAAGGGCTTTGAATTTCAGGTTACATAGCTGCAGTATCTCACTCAGTTGGAATCCACAACTCAAGTGAATGTATACATTTTTCCATATGTACTGCACAATGCCCAGATGCAAGGCATTTAGATGTTAGCATATCTTATTACTTCTTAGTCTAAAATTCTAAATGATGTTAGACTTTTCTTAGCGAACCAATATCTCCTGAAATTTAATCAAGATTTAAAACCTGGTACACAACAGTTCTCAGCTACAGTGTTCATGTTCCATAGCAAGCTTTGTTTACTTGCTTGCTTTTGAATTTGTTTGGCTCTTTCATTTATTGTCAGGTACTACTTGCTAGCTGTTCTGCATTCAAAGAAATGTGAATAGAAAAACTCCCACATCTGATATAACATTCAAATATCTTGATGGGCATATATACAGGTGGAAAAAAAGCATGCATAGTTATATGAGCCCATAATCCAACTCAGTTTATATATCAATATTTAAACATTTTTATAAAAACAACTATGTTATAAATCCAGGGAAGTTTTTACTTGTTTTTGAGAACACTATTAAGAATTAATTATCATTTTGGAAGACCAACGATTGACAAAAGAGATGTTCCTGGCATTTCAGTCCCCAACACAGCACTCCTATATTGTCTACATTTTAGCCATTCCATCTTAGTGATTTTAGGTATTGGTTAAGCTTCTGACTACTACTTCTACCTTCTACTGAAGTCATATGCATTCATCTACATAATAAAGTACACTATCATTGTTAAGTTACTTTCAAAAATTTCATGTGTGGGAAAACAATATTATTAGCTTCCTTTTAATCAAACTCGTAAAAGATTCTGGACCATCAAAGAAGGAGGTACCTTTCTCTGAAGGGAGGAGAGAACTTCCACTTTGACTATGACCTTGTCTAAATAAGATTGGAGTTGGCAAACTCAAAAGGCTTCCATAGCCTTGGAAACTCATGACAAGAGCCTAGGGTGATTACTGACACCATAATCAAGAGTGTCAATTTGTTAAGTCGACAACAGGAGTCACTGTGCACTTACTCCTCGTGTAGGATCTCTGTCCTTAATGTGTTGTACAATGTGAATTAATGCTATAACTAGTACTCAAACAGTACTTTATACTTTGTGTTTCTGTGTGGGTGCAAACTGTTGAAATCTTTACTTAGCATATACTAAATTGATCTTCTGTATATAAAGAGAATTGAAAATGAATCTTGATGTGAATGGGATGGGAGAGGGAGCGGGAGATGGGAGGGTTGTAGGTGGGAGGGAAGTTATTGGGGGGGGGTGAGCCACTGTAATCCAAAAGCTGTACTTTGGAAATTTATATTTATTAAATAAAAGTTAAAAAAAGATTGATCCATTTTCTATGGCTTAAAATTAAGTATCCAGTCTAGTTTCAAGTTTAGCTGAAATATGATCACATATACAAGCCTTAGCATTCAAAACTGTTCTTCAAAGTCTCATGGGCAAAATTGGTTATTTCTGAAATACCCTCCAGTACCATCGTCTCTGTCCCTAAAATGGTGCCAACGGTATCAAGGAATGAGTTCCTATGAAACTGCAGTAAGCTGTTGCATTTGTCTGTTTCAGCATCTGTTATCACATTTGGTCTCTGCACCATCCATGTGGAGCTACCAATTACTTTTTAAAATCATTTATTTATTTATTTAAAAGACAGAAAGACAAATACACAGAGAGAAACAAACAGAAACTTCACAGTCTTCTGTTCTATTCCCAAATATCCACAATAGTCAGAGATAGACGAGGATGAAGCTGGGAGCCAGAGACTCAACTGCAGTTTCCCATGTGGGTGGGTGGCATGGACCCAAGTATTTCAGTCGTCACCTACTGCTTCCTGGGTTGCATATTAGCAGGAAACTGGAACCAGGACAGGAGCCAGGACTCAAATCCAAGCACTCTGATAAGGGATGCAGACGCTCTGCCTGGCATCTTAACTGCTGTACCAAATGTTTGCCCCATACCAGTTATTTAATACTAATATATCTAGTGAATCTAGCCGATTTCTGTCCTGCTCTAATGAACCCTGATCTTCTGTCACTGGCTGCTTTTGCCCCATTCATGCCCTTGGAAGTCAGACCCTTGTTTCCTTCTACAAGTCATTTCCAATCTCTATTTTGGATTTCCTGGTGGACTACATACTAAATGATTTTAAAAAGTAATGGATACCTCCAAATGAATGGTGCAGAGACCTACTGTGGCATTTTTCACATGCTACAGACATTACTTTTTGGTTTTTGGTTTTTCACTGATTTGAAGCCTTTCTTGTGGTCCAAATAGTATATTCTATAAATTTCTATAGTGCTCTGCTCACAGTTATCAGTAAATATTTGGTGAATGGATAATTCATGAAATACAGATGAAAGCCCAAGATTCTAGATTCTGTAGAAGCTTCTAGTGCATAAATGGCTCAAGGATGTCACAATCTAATCTAGTTAATGAAGGGCATAGTTTCTGCTTCTGTTTACAGCAACACTGAATGCATGTAAGAATAAAAGTACAATGAAGCATAGATTTAAAAAAGATTACAAAGCACAAGAAACAGACATGGGACTAATTACAGTTTGTATATGGGGAGATCAGAGCCAAGTGTGTTTAGTGAAGGGAGCCAAAGGCACAATGATTTGAGTTTAAACCATTTTTGAAGTACAAGCTGAACAGGTTGTGGTGCCTTAGGGAAAGTGCCTTAGGAGAAGCTGTAGAAATTGCAGAGGTTGTAGAAGGGTGAATACAGTTCTGTATAGTGTATATTAACTTGATGTGTCTGACTGAAGTATTAGCTGGGGAATCTAGGAATAGGGGAGTGGAAGCTTTGAAGCCTATGATTAGGAGTCTTAATTATATTCAAAGTATAATTGGGAGCCATTGTTGGCTCCTAAGAAGGGGAACTTGAAAAAACATTTAAGGAATACTCCTACTCCTGTCCTTTGCTCATGCTGTTTTCCCATCTGGAAGATTTATTTTCCTTTCTTCCCAACCTCTCTTTAGCCCATTTCTTAAAGGATTAATTCATGTCCCTCCATCTTGCAAGACTTTCCTATGAATCTAGTCAATGCGTATGTTTTTCTCTCTCTTTCAACACTCTCATTATTTATTGCTCTCACAACAAAATTATCACACTTCTTAATTTTTTCTTTTTAAAATTTTATCACTCTTTAATATAATTTTTAAATTGCTGTCTTGTTTTGTATTCCGGAGGTTCTTATTTCCATCATATGTAAAATAATGTCTTTCCAGTCAAGGACTGTTTATTATGTTCTTATATACCCCATCTGGCAAAGGTCTGGGTTTGTGTGTCTTTGTTTTGTATCTTACTTAAAGTAGAAAAACCTTTGACCCATGTATCAACTCAGAGCTAAAGTTTGTTTTAGAAGAAACCACAGAGGTCCTTTCAAGTTAAATCAAATATGAAATCAGTACTAATGGTTTAAATAATAGTTTTGACCCTCAGTAGTGTTTTCTAGCTTGATCATGTACTATATTTGACACATATGGTTCTTAATGATATTGATTTACCTCAAAAGAAATATAACATTAAACAGTTAACAACACTAAGAAATATTTCCTCTAAGTGAAATATTTTCGCTATTAAAGATTTTTGAAAGAAAATTATTGACTTATGTAAGATAACAAAATATAAGCTAATCATCATTTTTGGAGGGATGTTAGAAATGTGAAAGCCAAGATTATAGCTCAATGTTATCTTTATGTAAAAATACAAACTTGCTTTATTATATTTATGTACAATTTATATCTTAGATCCATGAATCTAATAGCCTCTTCTGTAGGCAACAGTAACCAGGAAATAAACTTCAGTGTAATACTAATCACATATGATAACATTATTATTTATATTTAGTTTTAGAGATAGGAAATTCTCATTTGAAATCAACACTTTGTGAAGCCTATTAATGTTTGAAGAAGGAAATTGTTCTGGTATGACATCACTGGTTCTTCAGATATAAAAGGAATAGGCTATAAACCTTATTTGGCAGTTATCACTTCTCTGTGCATGGCAGAAGTCCATCTTTACTCAATTAAAAAAATCAATGATCTACTCACATTCGTTGCTTGAGGATTAACTGATAATTATCTCTTCAGCCCCCCAGATGCCCTGTGACTGCTGTATAATAGAGCAAGTGATCAGTTATGCATTTGCAAATATAAAATATGATATAAATGCAAAATGATTTTTCAACTGCATTTCTCTGCAGTACAGAGGTAAGATTGGACTTATCAAATATCTGCAGTGGGTGTCGAAATCCTTGGTAACATACTACTTTCACATTTATATTGAGTATTTTAGGAATGCATTTGATAGTTGAGATTTGGAAGTGCACAGAAAGCTACAGAGCCCTGAAGGCAAAGATGAGCTGCTTAAATTTAATATGAACTAAAATGATAATACCTCATACTTAAAAGCTAACTTTTTTGCAAGACACTTAGAAATCTTTAGCAGCATTAGCTCTAATCCTTGGAGTACATATGTGAAAATAGTCTGTGATAGCAGAGTTAAATGCATTGGAAAGAACATTGATGGAAATAAGGATAGGTTTCATCCCTATATGGTACAGAATCAAAAGCAGGCACCAGATCTCAGAAAGTGCTGATCACGCAAATGTCTTCTCTGCTGATGGGAGAGTTCAATCAAATGAAGTATTTTTCTGTTTTGCATAGTTGTAATGTGAGGCTAAAAGAGCTTTGTTACATGGTTTCCTTAAGAACACACTGTGAGTGAGAACATGAATTAGAATTATAAGAAACTGGGTAAGGGATCTTTGTAACAATTTTGTGGGAAAATAATAGAACAAATGATTTTGTCCTCTCAAAGCACAGTGAGATGAAGTGCCAAGGACCCTGTGAATCTGGATGCATTATTCTGGATGATGGGTGAATCATCTGGAACACTTTTTGCAATACATTGTGGAATGTGGGAGTTTGTTTTAATCATGAAATTCTAGAGGAATTGAAATAACATTTACCTATCAATAATGGAAAACATCAAATTCTTTCTCAGATACGCTTCTAGCATGAAAATGTAACTTGTGGGTGTGAATAACAGTGAAGAATAATAGGTGATGTGGAAACAAGATGAAATTTTACCAATATCTTCAAATAACACATAAGGAATTACCTAAAGCATAAAGATTATATTCTTAAATTGATCTTTTTCATCAGAGAGAATTTCCCTTCCTAAACATCACATTGATGATGTGGTCATGTTCATGTTTAATTAGAACTGTAGTTTATTTACCCTTACTCTTTAAATTTTATAACATGAATGAGATTTTTTTTCTATCATACTTGTTGTAGGAAAGAATCACAACTAAGTAGTTTTGGTGGGAGAAAATAGTGCAGAAAATAAAACTTTGGTAGGGAGAATGAAAATCAAAGGATGAATTTACCAAAAATTTACCAGGATAAGAATCCATTTCTTTTGTTAATTTTGAGTCTCTGATATCCAGAGCAAATATTTTTAGAGAAAGTTGGAATTGATGGATTGGGAAAGAAGATTAAAATGACTTAGAAGCCATTTATATAGACACGTTAGTTTAATGCTGCAAAAATGAAATTTGGAGACAACACACTTTAGGGATAATATACTGGTGATGACAGCAAGAAATACCATGAGAATATATATAGAAAAATAATAGGAGGAAAATAATCCTTGGTAAGCATGAGATCTCACAGAAGACTGAATCCCAAAGTATCAACAAAGAGTATTTTGAAACAGGGTGATTCCATTAGTGATTCTGTGTGACATATATTGTTGTTACAGGTTAGAGTTGTTATGAAACTCAGCTTTTGTGCTTTGAATTAAATAAGCTCAATTGTCAATCATAATTCTTCTTCTACATGTTTAAGTCAGTTATGTATTACAGGCAACTTAGACTAAGATATGACAAGATGAGGCATCAAATATGATATTACATAATGTAGAGGTGCTAAGATAACTGAAAACAGTTTGGACAGATGGGAGCCAACTGTGGTGCTGAAAGCTTGTGAACAACGACAGTGTCCCACTTAATGCTTCTTGTGTTTGGTTCTTTGGAATATATTGATGTATACATCATTGAGAATTTCAAATAAATGAAGACATAAATTCATTCAGTGGGACATATTTTGCTATCATGGCCTTTTGATACAAAAAGAGGCAAAATTGAACAAAGTTATGTTTGTCAGATTGTACATTTGGGCAGGTAAGACTTGCTTTTGTTCATCTCTTCTGGTAGACTCTATTAAAAGTATTATTTGCATTGTAGGTTGCAGCTTTGATTCAAAAGTAAGATTATAAACCAGGGGCCCACAACATATCTGTGCAATCTCTTAATTTGAAGATTACTCATATATGCATTTTTGACATAGCACACAAATACAGTATATGTATAATAAATTTCTAAAAAGAATAACAAATGAATTCCCAAGGGCCAGAATGAAATATGGACTACTGTCCACACTTGACTAAAGGGTGGGCAAATAGATGACTTGTTGAAAACTTGCAGATTTATCAGATTTGACCAATAAAATGCACATTTATCTGCATTTATCTTTGCTTTTCCAGTATTCACATTGAGACACTAAGGTTAAATATTTGAGACTTTTCAGGGGACTTTTAATTACATATATTAAGCTCTTTGGACATGGATTTCTAGTTGAACTTTCAAATTAATTTTTTAAAGATTTATTTATTTATTTGAAAGTCAGAACTACAGTGAGAGAGAGGGGGAAGAGAGAGAGAGAGACAGAGATACCCTGTCCACTGGTATATACCCTAGAGGGCCACAATGGGTGGGGCTGGATCAGGTCAAAGCCATGAGCTTTATCCAGATCTCATACATAGGGGGCAGGGGCCCAAGAACTTGGACCACCTTCCACTGCTTTTCACAGGCCATTAGCAAGGAGCTGGATTAGAACTGGAACATATGTGATGCCAGTGTCAGAGGCGACAGCTTTACCTGTTACAACAGCACTGGCTTCTCAACTTAATTTTTTTTGCAACGCATATTTCACGGCCCAAATAAAGTCATCAGTATTTTATTTCAATAAAAGTTGCTTGTTGTGGAGAAAAAAAAGAATGTCTATCTTTAGTACTGAGAAATACTTTGATGATACGGTACTATAATTTTAAATATTCTGTCAAACTGAACATTATTAATCCAGTCAGTCGCCAAGTTTCAAAGCAGTTGTATTCTGACATTCCCTTGTTAATTGATAGCTGGGAAAGAACACTCATATTTTTATGTTGGAAATGGTGGTTAGGTTCTTGTACTGACCCAAAACATACCCTTAGAGTACAGTACACCTGCACACAGGGCTATGTTCATGCAGGGCTATATTCATACAGAGGCTTTTTTTTTGAGCACCCATTTATTGTTGCAAGTGTATTTATATCCAAACTTGAGTTCATATTTGGCATCGTGATGCCAACTCTACAAGGTTTTACTTGTATTCTCTTTTGTTTTCTAAATATTATACCTGTTAGCAGTCTATAGAGTTTTCTCCAAATTCCGCAAACATATCTCAACCATGTCTTCACTTCTTGTGGTAAAACCTCTGGCAATTTGCTCTCCATGTCTTTCACTGCTTCTCTACCTGTAAAGTGTGGTGATGAGTAAGTAATACCTGTGTTTCTGTGGGTAACATCTTGACTTCATTGCTTACCTGAGCATCCTAACCTCTGCCTGTTATATGGTGGGAAAACAGTCATTTTACTTGGCAAATTTTATATTTTATAGCTGTGGCCACAAGCATTTTCCTTTCATCATTCCATTTCTTTAAACCTTTGGAGAGGACTTTGAGTGGTTGTGTTAATTCACTACTCGTTATTTGTGGTTCACTAATGGAATATTTCTGAAGTAAAGTAGAGCTCCATGTAGCAAATGTCTGTGAAGAAACTGAAGTTTCCATACAAGAGTGTCGGGCAAACAACCTGTTTGCTAGGCTGTTTCTTTCCTTTTCTTCACCAACCTTTTTTTTTCTTTTACCCAACAAGAATCTGGCCCATTGAAAAATGAAAAAAAAAAATACCACTTAGGGTTGTTTCCTTATACTATGACTAATAAACAGATTGCCCTGTATATACAAGACTGTGTGAATTTCTGCAAACTAACCACACGTTCATAATTAAATCACAATCTTCAGTATTCTTATCAAGGTGTTCTGCAGATATCATAGTATAAACACTTGAGCAGAGTAAGATGTTTCATAGGGTTTATTGCCAGATAAGGTGAGAATTTTCATAAGGAAAAAAAATATGTCTCTTTGGAAAACAATCACAGAGTAAGCCATCAAGTAATAATAGTTATTATCTAGCTTTTAATACTGATGCTACACTTCTCATAACATTTTAAAAACATCATCAGATGGAATATTGCCTTTTGAGTTTTTATCCTTGGGAGAGTTAAGTGTTTGCAGTTTTTATGTTGCCTTCTAGTGACTAACATATGGATAATTTTTTCAATTATTGGAAAAACCTGATGAAAGGTAACATGGTTATGTGTTAGAGGTACAGGTTTATTTGGGGGAGGCACGTATTTTCAGGATATGTGTTCTCTGGGAAATTACATTACCTTTTGAAGACTCAGTTTCTATCTCTGTTAAAAAAGAAAATAGAGATAATACTAGCGTTTACCTCCTAAGATCTTCCATGAGAATTCAAAACATAATGTACATAGTGTTTAATAGTACACAGTGCTTCCATAGAGGTTAGTGATTAGAGAATTGATTTTTTTTTTTTTTTTGACAGGCAGAGTGGACAGTGAGAGAGAGAGAGACAGAGAGAAAGGTCTTCCTTTTTGCCATTGGTTCACCCTCCAATGGCCTGCACGGCCAGCGCGCTGTGGCCGGCGCACCGCGCTGATCCGATGGCAGGAGCCAGGTACTTATCCTGGTCTCCCATGGGGTGCAGAGCCCAAATATTTGGGCCATCCTCCACTGCACTCCCGGGCCACAGCAGAGAGCTGGCCTGGAAGAGGGGCAACCGGGACAGACTCCGGCGCCCCGACCGGGACTAGAACCCGGTGTGCTGGCACCGCAAGGCGAAGGATTAGCCTAGTGAGCTGCGGCGCCTGCAAGATTTGATTATCAATACATTAGTAGGCATTTTTAATTTTGTTTGATTTCATGTAAAATTTAATATAATCAAGAGAACAACGTGTAAGTCTCTGTATTGCTTTTTAGAAAGAGGGCGAAAAATATTTTGATTCTAATACTATATTCACGCACATTCTTTTTAGGTCAGACACTTTCTGTGACTAGAGGGTGAATCTCTTACCTTTATAGTGGTCCATTAATTATTTTCTGATTACTGGGGTCATTTTGAAAGTATATTCTCCTGTGGATTGAATGGTAATCAAATCAGTGGCCTAAAAGCAGTAAGATAAGGCTTAAAACATGAGAAAAACTTCTTTCTTTATATTCCATTTTCAAGATAGCTTTAAAACTATGTTCTTCTACACTTTAGTTTATCAAGCCCATAAATTCTTCGGAGAATTGCTGCTTTGTTGCAGAAGATGACTGACTTTTGGAGCTCTATAGTGGATTTTGCAGCTATTGGAGTCTCAAATGCTACTTGATGGTAATGATGGTGCTATTTTTTTTTTTTCAAAGAGATGAAAATTCAGGGAAAAAGGCATTACATTGCAATAGTGAATTATCAAATAGAAGATTTTTTTTTCTTTATGTAAGTGAAAACAAAATCAGCACTTCTTAGGGTGTTCATCTAAATCTCTATTCTTCCACTGATAAGAGATAAGAGACTTCTCAAAGCATTACATTAAATAGATTCTGGTCAACCTGTAGACTCATACGTCTAATGAGAGAACAATCAGTATTCCTGTTTGATGCATGAAGCTCTACCCACTGAGGGTAAACTGCTTTACTATGATGAATCAATTGACCAACTTATTTGTTCCGTTCTCAGAATCTATCCTGTATGTTATGTTTTCTTGAACAAACAAAAAAGTCATCAAATAGTAAGATTTTGCTTGACTTTTTTTTCTATTTTATGAAAAAAAGCCTTAAATTTTAGTGCTGTTGTTTATACATACACAAGGCAAGTTTTCACATATAAATCAATTATACATTTTTAATAGTCTTTATTTTGGGGGCCGGCTCTGTGGCATGGAAGGTTAAGCTTCCACCTGCAGTGCTGGCATCCTATAAGGGCAATGGTTTGCATCCTGACTGCTCCACTTCCCATCCACTTGGGAAAGCAGTTGAAGGCCCAAGTGCTTGGGCTCCTGTACCCACATGGGAGACTTGCAAGAAACTCCTGGTTCCTGGCTTTGGCCTGGCCCATCCCCTGCTGTTGTGGCCATTTGGGGAACAAACCAGCTGTGGGAAAATCTTTCTCTCCTTCTTTTTCTGTATCTCTGCTTTTCAAATAAATAATTAAAAAGTCTTTTAAAATTAGCCTTTATTTTCTTCTTTTGTGGTATTATCTGCCTATTTGTAGTTTGGACAATATCCGTGAAGAAATCAAGAGACATGTTAGACATTGCACACTTGGAAAGCAGTAGGTTCTTAAAACCAGGAGACTAGGACCCCCAACTCTCCCTTAATTACAGCAAAAATAGTTGTTATTTGATCTACTTGAACATCCAAAAACCTTCAAAGGCCAATCTTAGGAACATCTGTTTATTGTACTCTTGTGTAAACATGGGACAATTAAGGCAAATGCCTAATTCCAGTTATAAATAACTGTTTTATATGAATTACCTTATACAGTGAGAAGGCTGAATATGTGTTTTCACATGGTTTATAGAGTTACCTCACTTGTCCTGTTTATATACTTTGATGATAACATGTATGCTTTTGTCAAAATATTTCTTAAAATTGAGGATTAATGCTAAGTGAATCTAAGCTTTCTTTTATTTGACTTAAGATTATATAATTTGTTAATTCAACTTTACTACTGTAGCCTGTAACATACCTACTTTTATTTTTGCATTTATATGTACCCTCTGGCCTATTTTAAGTCTAGTTTAAATAAAATAATAGTAAAATATTTCCCCCTCCTAAAACATGGTTTGAAAATATAGAATGTCTTATTTAGAAAAACTTCTTACAAAAATGACCTCAAGATGGACATGTAAGGTGATTTCAAAAAGTTCATGGTAAATGGAATAAAAGATAAATTTATTTTGATGCAAAAAAAGTTTGGAAATCCACGCATAGTTTTTAAATAATAATCATTTTTCATGAGCTTTCTGAAGACACCAGATATATATGATTTTTAAAAATTCTTGCACCAAAATAATTTCTTTTAATTCCGTTTTCCATGAGCTTTTTGAAAACCCATCATATGTCTCATTTACAAATGTATGACAATTCTTGCATTATACATCTGTACATACATAATATTTTCAATAACTTATAAATGTTTTAAACTACTAAATTTGATTTTTATTTCCATAGTATTAATAGTCAGTTTTCTTTAGCTTTCTAAAAAAAAGGGAAAATCTAGAAGTAGGCATCACCTTTGTCTTAATTTTGTTTAGTATCCAATCTGCCTTGCCTATTTTTCCCTTTCCAAACTTGAGTTTTATGATGATTTATAAAGCATAGGGAAATCAAAACTAAATGTTACCAATACTGTTGTAAAGCATAGATCTCAAGTTTTAGGGGAATTCAAGACCAAGTTAACATTAAATATGTTAGGCTACTCTTGTCAAACTCTTCTCTCTTGGTTTGTTTTGACCTAAATTTCCAACCTGAATTCTTATTAAAATGTGTCATGAGGGCAGCCAGAGGGCCTGATTTTCCAGGGCAGCAGTAAAAGCCATCCTGCTTTCTTGTGGATCATTTGAAATATGTCACTCCCCCAGTGAGTGCAAATGTAAGTTCCCTGCCTCTGTGACTGAATCAACAGAATGGGAGTTTTACAAAGCACAAGTCTGAGTCCCTATATCTAAATCCTGAGCCCCATGCATCTCCTCTGGCCTTGACTTCTTGGCTTCTACTCCTGAGCATGGGAATTACACTGTTAAATATTATTTCATGTTCTGAAGTTTGAGAGGCAGGAGGATGTAGAACGTATAGGGGTAGCAGAAATAATTTTTGAGCACTTGTTAATGGAAATGCTGAAACATGCCTCACAGATGACGAACTCTCCTTACCCACCAGCAGCAAGAAAGCTGCCCACCTTTGGGAAGTGAGAGAAAGAGAGGGAAAGAAAAAGGGAAATAGAAAAAAGAACTTGGGTGGCCATAAAGTGTGATTTTGCATAGTGCACTGGAGCATAATTTATTAAGTGGCCCTTTGTGGCTAAAAAGAGCTAATTTACCCACCAAACTGAGCAAATTTGCATCCTCCCCTTCAGAAGGATGAAACCCTGCATGGTTAGTTACTCATCTTTTGGGAAATAACTGGGTAGGATATGGGCGATAGAGTAAATCAGCAAAATGAAATGTATTCCCTAAATGCCAAAAACCACAGGCTCTGGGGGAAACTTACTAAAATATTATTGTTAATTGTATATCTGCAAAAATCCTTGTAAATGCAATCATGTTAATCACTATTGCAGTAGTGCTATATTTTCATACTTTTTGTAACATTCCATTTCTTGGAAAAATACAAGATAATTTTGAAAGCAATCAAAAGAAACTGATTAGTTCATTTTTAATTAAATCTTACAAAAAACTGCCTCATTATCTATGTGAACTTTGGTTACTGACTTTGTCAAGGTGAGAAAAGATATACCCAGATCTCTGTATTACTATAATGTACTTTGTACTTCATAGGCATAAACAAATGAATACATTATCATTAAGACTATATAAAGAAAGCAAAACAGCACTAGTTTATATTTTCATCATGAGTTTCTTGTACTGAATGTGGAACTTCTATCATGTTTTCATGGAGTTTTTATAGCATTCATACATAATTAAATGTCTATTTGTTCCCTTCTGAAGCTTCATCCTTGGGCAGAAACTTGTATTTGTGTTTGTCGTGTACAACTATTACCTGACTGTAATTTCTATATTTATTTTTGCATGTGAATGATTTTTTTTTTTGACAGGCAGAGTTAGACAGAGAGAGAGACAGAGAGAAAGGTCTTCCTTCTGTTGGTTCACCCCCAAATGGATGCTACAGCCGGCGAACTGCGCCGATTTGAAGCCAGGAGCAAGGTGCCTCCTCCTGGTCTCCCTAAGCACTTAGGCCATCCTCCACTGCCTTTTGGGGCCACAGCAGAGAGCTGGACAGGAAGAGGAGCGACTGGGACAGAATCCGGCACCCCAACCGGGACTAGAACCTCTGGTTCTGGCGCCGCAGGCAGAGGATTAGCCTAGTGAGCTGCGGCGCCGGGCTGATTTTTTAAATAAATAGAGTAAGACATGGCAGCAAGTCAGTTATGCAGAAGCTAGAGTAGAAGAATAATGTACAGGTTTGGGAGCAGTCAGTACACATCTTAAGCTCCAGACCTCTCAAAGGTGCCAGAAGATCCCTCTAACATCTATCTAAAGGTTTTCTGAAATGTCTTGTTCCCAAGTTGTCTATGTTCTGATGAACATATTACCCAACATAGCAAAAGGGATTGTGCAGTTATGATTACATTGAGTATCCTGATGGGGGAACATTATTCTGGTTTATCCTGGTGACCCTAATGTATTTGGAAAGGTGGTTATAAGCAGGAGGCATGAGGATCAGAGTTAACAAAGAAAATGTGATGACGAAAGCAGAGGTCAGAGGAATGAGGCCACAATCCAAAGAATTGGAGCAGCCTCTGGAAACCCCAAGGACAGGAACTGATTAACCACTGGCATCAGAGAGAACGTAGTTCTGCCAACAAGAAGTAGATGGGAAGTGAAAGGGCAAAAAAGATATGTGCAAATGGAAACCAAATGTGAGAGTATAATAACTATACTCATATAAGATAAGATTTTTTCTATTTTAGATTACAAAACTCTGAAGTTTAAATTAGAACATGGCCACACTATTAATCCTCTCCTCGTAACAGACACACTAGAATATATCAAAGTGATACAAGTCTGTTGCATTTGAGTAACTGATGTCAGAGGGGATAAATGACTAGCTCCAGTTGGCACAGCTAATTAGTGACAAAGATGAGACCAAATTCAGAGCCACATCAGACTCTCAGATCACTGGATTTCATTTTTACCACACTGCCTGTGTTATTTGATATTAAAATATTTTCATATAAAAAGTCAGTGTTTAAGAAGTGTTTTCAAATGTGATGAAGAATGGGGTAAAAATGAGTGTGAAAAGGGTGGAAATAGTACTTCACAGCAAGAATTTGTATATGTCCTGCCCAATTGAACCCAGACAATAGGTAGTGAAGCAATTAGGCATGGTCTCTCCTTTCTTAGCACCTGTGCAAGAAGCATAAATACATAAAACTTAATAAAATATTTGAAAATATATGAAAAGATGGCTTTAATCATCATATGCAAGGAATTTCTTTATAAGGACTATGAATAAACTGATCAAATAACTGATTTTCATTAAGAGATCATCATAGGGTTTGGAGCTTTTAGTCTCATTCTATAAAGATGTAATGAGTACCTTTTACTTTGGAGGAGGATGTGTACATGTGCTTTTCATGTCATTGGAAACATACTTGTGTACATCTTACAAGCCCAGGTTTGTTGATAACACTCCACTGCAATGCCGTCAGTTTCTATGGAGATCCTAACTATTGTGCAGCTAGGAGGGGAAAAAAGACTGCTCGGCTTCCCTGTGGCTTTAAAACAGTTTTTACATGTCTTTTTCTTCCACACGTTCAGAAATGAAATTACAATTTTTTTTTCAGGAAATATTACTTGAATGTCAATAGGATTCCCTTTTGTTTCACAAAGACTATAAACATTTATGAATTACATGCAGTCCGACAGAAAATGAGATCTTCTTTGGCCATCCCTTTCTAGTGACAAAGATAGTGCTGCCTCTGTGTAAAGCCTAAATCTAGAATATTTTGGTATTATGTTGCTTGTGATTTTTAAAAATAACTTACACATTAAACACCACCAATAACTTCAGCTTCAGTCTTTTGCACAGCTGTGGTGTGTAGATAACTTCCATGTCTATTAACTGAAGTTATATTTGCATGCTAGTAGGAAAGTACTCGTTATAGAACCAAATTGGTGAAAAGCCATGGGACAGAACAAACATTTTCTACTTAGAAGAGCCATGGCAATTCAGTTTAACAAAGAAATTCTGCATTAATGTTTGTTTCCTGGATTCTGATGGACCCATTCTGCCCTCTTTTTCATAGTAAATATGTTAATTATTTCTATAAATATATGTATATTAGCTTTAAATATATATGAAACATAAATATTTAATATGTAGTTATCAACAGACAATATTCCCTAGCCTGAGCTCTTTTTTATTATGCTGGCTTTATTTACTGATTACATCTTTTGATTCATTTTAATTTCCCTCTAAGTAGGATTCCTTGCCTTACTAAGGTGTTTTTTCCTCAGGTCCCATAGATGCTGAATTATATACCTACCAGTAAATATTACAGTGGGCAACAGCTCAAAACCACTTCTAAAAATAGTTTCAATAAATCAAAAACATAAAAAACCACTTCTGAATTCATATTTTTAAGTGTATCTTAATATCAAAGTTAAATATTAAGTATTAACAGTGATTCCATGGAGACAGCATCATACTTTGTGGTCTAAGTACTTTTAAGCAGCACAAGGTCTCTCAACATAATTAGCACAAAATATTGAACCCCGCCAGAAATATGGGCTTCGTCATTAAATTTACAGGCTTCTTTATCTCTCCGAGTCTAATCATGTGTGCAGAAGACTAATTGTTAATGGCGTGGTCTTTATTGCTCATAGCTTTCTTTTATTTTAAATGGAATGGTCTTCTTTGTGAGAAATAATTAGGTTTTATAGGCCTACCTGCATAGAGCCTTTTGTTGAATGTCTTATGGTTTTGCCAATTTCGATCCTGAGAGCAATTAGAGGCCGTGGTGAAGCTGTTCCTTAAATCACACACATATTGTGTTATTGTCTTCTATTTTTTTTTTTTACCTGCAGTAGCAGATGCAGAAGCGTCAGTTACTTGCAAGTACACAGACTAATTGGTAGCTAATGCACAAACTTGGTTTGGGAGACATAAGCTACAGAGAAGAACATGTTATTATACAAGTCTGGCACATGGCACAATGTCCTTATGTCTGACACTGTCCCCAAAATAATTATGTTCTCAATTGTATGAGAACAAGTCTGTAACCAAAGTGACACAGTGGTTTTGTTGTTTAAAATGAAAATGGTCAGAGTTGGTGACCAAGCTGTAGTCTTTTGGTATGTATAGATTTTAATCAACCAGAATAATTGATTTGCTTCCCATAGTCAATCAGGAATTATTTGTTGCTCAGTGAGGAATTCTTTTCAGCAGTGTTCTTAACAGCTGTAAAAATCTCATTCTGAAAGAGTTCAGTTTCTGAATTGAGTCGGCAACTCAGCTAGTGCGATCTGATAGAAGTGCTGTCCAAGGTCTCATCAGTGCAAACATTGGCTTAATCATTTGGGTCATTTTGCTAACACATCTTCTCCAGGACAAAAAGAACTCAATGAGAATACTCTTAATTAATTACGATAATAAAAATGATTGTCATTTCTATATTAGAACAACCTTATAAACTGCCTTCTACCCTGAAGTTATTTGGCACATTCTGGTAATGAGTTGGTAGTCACTTTTCCAGCATGCTCTCATCAAGTTATAGTTCCATGTGACTTGAGCTTAACAATTTTGTCCTTTTTGTATCATCAACATGTTAGCCAGTTACCATTTGCTGAGGCAACTATATTCCTGCTACCTAGTAATCAATCAGTCAGGTTACACTTAATCTTGACAGTTTTCTTTGGTGGAAAATTACTTTGCATAGGCTTTTTACCATTTGAATGGACAAGCCATCTTCATTCAGATCTACAGAGTTAGGCATTATCAATCTCCAAAGACTATGACAACCTCAGAAATATGCATGTAAAATCAATACCTTCTTTTCCAACCAATATACTTTTGGAATCCTTTTTTTATTTTTCATTGACTAGCAGAAGCTAGATGAATCTGTGACCTACATCTAGTGGCAAAACTGAAGCTAAGTTTGAAAAATGTCATATGAAGTTGCAGGATCCACAATGAAATATACTGGTGGGAGGGTATCATTTTTGATGTATAAAATTAGGTCATTGTGAAAATGTTTGCATAGCAACAAACAGACAAACAGTAAAAGTATGTTTATTTCCTGAAATTTTTTTTATGCTTCCCCCTGGAATGGGAAGAATAGGAAAATGCTTTTATTTTTTTTGCAAGATTCCAATTTTTGCAATATTTGATAATGTATTTCAGACAGACAAAAATGCATATTACTGCTTAGAACTAGAAGTTTTTGAAATCTTAGGCGTTCCATAATTGTTTTAGAAATTGGTTAATTAAAATATTGCTGAAAGGGACTATTCCATTTTATGGAAAAGATTTGGAAGAAAATAGAAAACTCAAAAATGATCTGAGCAGGTGGAAAGCTTATTTTAAATAATTTGATTATTGAAAACTTATTAATTAAGGAAACCCTTATTTTATCATCACAGAAAAACCCCAGCCTATGGTTTCTTTTCATATTTTTCTAATATGCAACAGTGTTTTACATTTATAACATGATCCTTTATACCTATTCATGGTGTTTTGGACATTTTGAACACACACATGCATACATGTAGCCTTTAAAAAAGTTGAGAATATTTGGTTAAATTATCCCTAAGTTCATTGTTTGAAGAAATATATGTGTTTGAGTTTATGATAACTTATAATAATTAAAGTAATTCAATAATTAAATTTAAAAATAAATGATTAAGCTTCAAATAATTAAAACAGAAATAATTTGTACATTCCTTGCAATAAGAATGTTAGTGTTATATAGGTCATGAAAGTCTCATATAGTCTTATTTTCAGAGATAAAAATTGCCTGTGATTTGATATATAAATTTCCATACTTCTTTTGCTTATGTAAGTATATTTTACCTACCAAATATAGGCATACTACATTTATAGTGCTATCATTTCTTCTATTCTTTAACAATATTATGAGGACTTATTAATATCAATGAACCTACCACTTTATAGAAATGAATATACTGTGATTTATTCAGACAATACCATCTGATTAAGATTTGGACTGTTTTCACATTACTTCATTACAAGCTTCATCATAACCAATACACTTATTCGTCTATCTTTCCAGTTATCTTACTAGTTTAAATCCTGGAACTAGATTTACTAGCTCACCGTATACAGGCAGATAATCACATTTTACTTTCACATCATCAAATGTATGAACATTTTGGTTTCTGCAGTAACATTATCCTTAACTATGTTTTTTTTTTTTTTTTACTATGTTACTCTGATAAGTTAAAGAAATCTAACTGGTTTTTGAATAAGTCTTTAGTTATCAGTAGGTCATTCTTCTTTTCAACCATCAGATTTAGCAGCATTGCCCAAACTTTAGCTATGACCATCTACCTATAGATATCAATCTACACATATTAATATATAGTTAGAAATATGTATGTAGATATATACATAAACATAGACACACACATACTCACATGTCTTCCCATCTTAAAGTCCTTGCTTAAACTATTTATCAACCTGTAAACACTGATTTTTCTATATTCACCTTGATCTATGCTGAGAAGCTAAGCTCAGATTTCATTCTCTTTTGAGCCATAGCTGCTTTTTATTGTTTTTATCAGAAATCTTTTTATTTTTAAATTAATTTAGTTACTCAAAAAGCAGAGAGACAGAGGGAAACAGCTCTAATCTACTCATCATTTCCTAAATGCCTAAAGTGCCAGGGGTAGGCACTGCTAAATCCAGGAATCTGATGCTCATTCCCTGTTTCTCCATGTGGATGGCAGGAACCCAGTCACTTGAGACATCACTTCTGCTTCTGAGGATCTGAATTAGCAGGAAGCTGGAGTCAGAAATTGGAGTCAGGAATTTGGACCAGGCACTCAACCCTATGACTCCAGTGTGTGATTCAGGCATCATTGCTGCTGGTGAAATACCTGTCAGATATCTTATTTCCTCCCTTTGAACTTGCATGGCACCTAGTACTCCTCTCTAACACTTATCCTATTTTCTCTTTAATTTGACTAAAGCTCATATCAGCCTCTGTGTTTGTAGGTATGCTCCTTATCTGTAGAGACTGTCTTGTCTATCTTATAAGACACCTTATGATTTTGCAGTATTTATTAATTTGTGGAAGATTCTAAGTTACTATTGTAAACATGTGGATTCCCAATTGTTTCCTGCCATAAAGGAATAATTTTGGAGAAATATATTCTGGAAAAGAACATGAGCCTTACAGTAAAAGAATTTGCCACTTAATTGCTGTGTGACATTGAGGATGTTTGTGTCATCTGTGAACTTCAGTTTAATTTATCTGTGAAATGAAGGGAATAATAACATACTTCACAAAGTAGTAAGCATATCACAATGTAGTAATGAAGAATAAAGATAATGGCTCGACAAGTGCTTTGTAAGTTTTTCTATAAATATATTATTATAGTTATGATTTCAACATTTTTATGTCACTAGAAAGTAAATAAGACTAAGTTCCACTGTCTCATTGTGCACCCAATGACACGAATCTTAGGTAACTGGATAGATAACAAGATTCCTGATGTAAATGTTTGGACCATATGCATCCATCAGAAATTATTTAGTAAGAGCAAAAAGAAAAATCAACTCACAAATACAGTTATACTCTTACTCCTGTATTATGGAATAGTTAAATTAATGGCTAAATCCAATTAAGAAACTGAAAAATTACATTACAGCCTGCTAACCAAATACTAAACCCAGTGGACTGTGAGATAGGGATATGGTAACACTAAAAAATTGCCTCACTGCTGTTGAATATTAAGGCAATTTTGCTACCTATCCTTAGAAAGAAAACAGCCCTTGCAATTGCGTTTGGTAATTCATTATTGGTTAAAAAATTAACAGCTTTTACTGTAATAAATGGATCATCACAGGTGACAAAGCACAGTTTTAATTAACAGTGACAGGTAAAGTGCTTTATAGTCAGATTGAATTTATATTAGCAATTATATAAGAATTTATATTTTTATCAGCACAAGTTTTACATTGAGGCAAAGAGTACTTATCCTAGGTAGTCCTGCCCTCAGCATTTTGTAGTGCTTGGAGAAATATATAAAACTTATGAAATAAGATAACAAACTATTAAATGTGTCATGCCCCCCGATCTTGATAGATATGCTTTAGCAAAAATCGAAAAGCCTAGGTTTAGGCTTAGAATTCCTTGGCTCTTGGAGTTCTACATCACACCTGGGCAGAAGAGCTCAACCCCTTACTTGCTGCCTCATCCGTTTCCTCTCTTCCCTGGTTCAATGCTGCTCCACAAGGATCTTGTGCTTGGCCTCTAGTGAGTTATACTTCAAACGCCAGTCACCACCATCTCCCAGTCTCCTGTCACTGTGTCTTGGCCAACTTCCTGGTCTAGGGATGCCTGTCCTAATAGTGCACTTTGTATTCAGGGGGATGTACTATGAAAGAAGCTTTCAATGTCCTTGGACTGGGCTTAGAACTATGAGGGTAGGAAATGTCAGAACCTGGTAAAGGTATTGTAAACTACAGGTGGATATATCCTTTTGGTCCGCATTGTCCCCAGAGAAAGGATACAGTATATCAGAGAGCCCTAGTGTGGCCTTCTAAAGTTCAGGGCCCAGGACCCTCCTTTGCCTAGTTGTAAAGATGGTACTAATCAGATATTAAGTACCTATATAAATTTCATACATGTTATTTAATGGCACAAATATCCCAAAGTTACTAATAAGTCTAATACATTGATTTGAAATTATATGCATTTTAGGAAAAACAAATCTTTGTGTTTAAACCAATGCAGTGTTTGGCATATTAATTTTGTTTAAAAACAAGATTCTCGCTAATACAATTTCTGATGTATTGTAGTATTGTTTCTATTTTAACTTATTTGTAGAGCATTTAGTTATTGGGAAATCTCAGTTCCATATGTCAGACACAAAGAATACCAAAAAAATTATAAATATAGCTACAGCCATGAATATATACATTGGTCAAGGGAATCAAAGTTTTGCAATGTTAGCAATCACACTAACTCAATGATTCGAAACAATAGAGGCTTATTTCTTATTCACACCATGTCTCTCATGAGTCAGCCCAAGCTGTGTTCTAACTCTGCCTGATGGAGCAGTCACTCTTTCGGTCTTACAAGTTGTAGTGAAGATGGAAAGAACAATGACAAGTTCTGTATTACCATTTATGTGCTTAGATCAGAAGTGACAATCATTTCTTCTGACAATAACTCATTGATAAAAATCAGTTACAGTGATCCAGGTCTTCCAGAAAGAGATAAAACTAACTTATCCATTGGGTAGGATTAATAACTGATCCTGTAGGTAGGTATGTCTATATATATATATATATATATATATATATATACATACATATATTTAGAGAGACATATACATATATATATGTATATAATAAGCATAAGAATCATCAGGAAACATATGTACCAATTTGTTAACAGTGATTTCCTTCAGGGTACAGTGAGGGATATTTATGTGTTATTTTCAGTCCTCTAGCAATATTTCTTAAACTAACATTACAAACAGACTTTAACAGTATAAGCACAATACCTATATATTGAAAATTAAAATATAGTGTTCACATAACATTAGTTTTGCTTTCATTCCATGCTAATCTGATAATGGACATACCTTAAATTTGAGGTTCAGTAGACACAAGAACATGCATTTTCTTTTTCTTTTTTTAAAGATTTTGTTTATTTATTTGACAGGTAGAGTTACAGACAGTGAGAGAAACAGAGAAAGGTCTTCCTTCCTCTGGTTCACCCCCCAAATGGCCGCAACGGCTGGAGCTGCGCTGATCCGAAGCCAGGAGCCAGGTGTTTCTTCCTGGACTCCCATGTGGGTGCAGGGACCCAAGCACCTGGGCCATCCTCCACTGCTATCCCAGGCCATAGCATAGAGCTGGACCAGAAGAGGAACAACTGGGACTAGAACCAGTGCCCATATGGGATGCCGTTGCCACAGGTGGAGGATTAACGCAGTGTGCCACAGCGCTGGCCCCAAGCACATGCATTTTTCAAATGTTATGGAATGGAGTGTGTGTGTGTGTGTGTGTGTGTGCGCGCGCATTTCAGATACAGTCAAAGAATGAAGATGTTAAAAGATATGGTAAGAGATATAAGGTTTATACACAATAGACAAGGACCAACAAGGTACTCAGTTTTTTCTTTACTTCTATGGGAGAGTGCAGATTCTAAAGCCTCACTACTACAATATTTAACATTTCATTTATACTTTATTATCAGCTATATTCCTGCTTACATTTGTAAAACCAAAGTCTCTATGTAGATTTCTTAGGAGTCACATGTGTCTTTCTTAGTTGGTTGTCTTAGTCTAAGTTTTCAGGTGTTAACTATATAACTAAGCTTTAAATGCAGTGTTATTTTCTGTTGTTACCTACTAAAAGTGAGACATGCTGCCTCAATGTAGTGTAATTTTCTCACACTTAGTTTATGCATACCTGAGAAGTCTGTGCTTGCAACAACCATTGAATGCCCCACAGCACACAACTGCAAAGTCTCTGATAGCAAGAGTTTGGTAAAATTAACAAAACTTTAGTAACTAAATTTTTAATTCGACTCATAAATTTTTCATTAACTGAAACTCTTTAACAATGAAGCTGGGGACACTTTGGAGGCAATACATGCTTGTGGAGTCATCTAATTCAGGCTTGGCAAGCCCAAAGCATAAGAAGAACCAATCAAGTATCATGAGTGTCTGTTGGGTATTCATAAAAATAGGGACTCATGGTTTCTGTGGTGACTAGGGAATTCATGCTCTTCTTAAAAGTATTCACTTAGAACTTTATCAAAGCAGCTCACACTGTGGCATAGCTGGTTAAGCTGCAGTATACAGCTGGCATCACATATGGATACTGGTTTGAGTCCTAGCTGCTCTAGCTGTCATCCAGATCCCTGCTAATGTGCCGGGTAAAGCAGTGGAGGATGGCCCAGGTTCTTAGACCCCTGCACCCGTGTAGGAGACCAGGAAGAAGCACCTGGCTTTGGCATGGCCCAGCTCCAGACCCAGACCATTGTGGCCATTTGGGGAGTGAACCAGTGGATGCAAGACTGACCAACCTCTCTCTGTCTGTCTCTCCCCTCTCTCTGTAACTCTGCCTTTCAAATAAATCTTTTTTTTTAAAGAGAACTATATTAAAGTATTATGGTAATAAAATTAAACATAATTATGGTGAAGATTTTAGTATTTGGCTCTCAGTTTGAGACACTAGAGCTCAGATCCTTGCCAACTACTAGTATTTATTCATCAATATGTATCTATGAAGACAGGAGGACCAAAATTTTCTATTTTCTAAATTTTACAATAGGGAAACATATACAATCAACAGTTGTATCATGGAATCTGTTCTATCTTTATTAATTCCATTAACTTGAGAACTGATGAGAAAAAAATGAGATGGAAAAATCCCCAGGAAGAATAGCAGTATAGATTTTCTGATAGGTACATACATTGTTGAATTCATCTGGCCATCATTTTGGACTTAACTGATCAGTATAATATTTTATAGGTATCCCAATTTAGATGTTTTATGATTAAGAGGCAACAGTGGGCTTGTTAGTTGATTGCTGGAGACAGTGGGAGAAAATCATCATGTGATTTGCTCATTAGGCCAGAGAGCAAAAGGATAATCTCCTAAGTTAAGGCATCCAGCACTACAATAGCAAGTCCCCAGTGAAACACAAACTGGTAAAGCCTCCTCCTGTTACACATCTGTGTTTCTTTGGCTAATGCATGAAATCAGCAAGGCTCATTATTTTCATATTTCTAGGTTCAGGTCAGCCAAAGGGTTAAAGCAAGGAAGGGAGTGAAAGGGACTTCTTTTGCCTCCGCATCCTGATCTCTTACCGACTCTTCAGGGACACTCACTGAGTAGAGTGGCTGCTTAGGCTTGTTACTGAAATTGTTCTGGTGAAGAGTCATGAGGAAATAGCAGCCCAGCCGCTAACAGAGAGAAGTTTAGAGACCAGAATCTGACTGGTAATGAGGCCATCTAGATGCCTCTCATCACACTGAGCAACAGCCTTTTACATTTCCCTGGAGTAGAGACACTACTTGTTCTAAGTCTGAAGTGGTACTGAGACCACGGCTGACCGCTAAGTGGGTCACAGTGAGCAATAGAAAATGGAGGGCACAGAGCAATGCAGGTCATTTGACTTTTCAATCTGACATTTGTTAAGAGCCATAACATGTTATTTGGTTGCTGTTTGCAGGAAGCTTTAAAAAGTGAACTGAATACAGATGGGTGGGAATACTTCCATGCCTCTGCTTGATGATAATAATGTGTGGGGTGCGTGACACTGTGTGGGCTTTCTTACTCATGCATGCAGTAATTCAGTGAGGTAACTGCTACACTCAGACTTTCAGACGAGGAAACCAGAACTCAGAGAACTAAGATGCTAGCCAGAATGTGGTAGAAGCGCAGTTTCCATTTAACTTCAAATCCTAGGCTGTACAACTCTTTCTCAGTTGTAGTTGAGTTAGCTATGCTCATGATTCTCAACCATTGAGCTTGTTTGGAACATTAGTGCAGTTGTTAAGATTTGGGATCTACTCAAGGCTGCCTGATCCCAAATTCTGGCTCTAATACGCATCCCTCACCTCTATGACCTGGAACAAGTTATTTTACTGTTTGGAATCTTAGTTTTCTTGGTGTACAATGAGAATAATTAAAGAATATAATTCCTAGGGGTCTCACTGATATTAAATGAGTTAACATAGGGAAGTGTTCAAATCAAATAGTGCCAACCTCAGAGTGAGTGCTCCATAAATTCTAGGTGTCGCAGCTATCATTATCATTGCTATTAATAATTATTGCATATCACTTGTCCTACAAGTAAGGACTAAACAATGGCTTTTAAAATAAATGGATTTTTCTTAAATATTGAACATTAAATTTTAAAATTTGAATATTAAAATTTTATATTTTTAAGTTTCAGAGGAGGACTATACAATCTTTTAAATAACAGGTCTGTTTTAAAACTTCATGACAGGCTAATAATGATAGAGAAATATAAAAGAGAAAGAAAAAATAATAAGGACAGACAGAAAGATGTGGAGGAATAGGCAGTGCAATGTCTGTAATAGCAGAGGACAGGCCAGAGAAAATGTTATACTTAAAACAAAGGGGCAAAGAGGCATTCCAAAGATGATTCTCATCAAATAATCAACTAGTTTGTTATTTCAAATGAACTATCTCTTTAAGTAAAGTTGGATTTTCATAGTTCTAGTCAGACATGAAGTTAAGTTTTACAAAAATTAGCTGCTACAGCATTAATCATTGAACACTCTGTGATAACGTGGAATCAGAGTAAAGAACAGAAATTAAGCCCAAAATCTTCAAAAAATAAGAAAATGGATGTTTTTTTATTGTTCACTTAATAAAATATTTGCATCGTTATTTCAAAGACACATGGCTTCATGACTTGGTTTTCTTTTGTCTTTAAAATTATATTTGTTTTTCTTTGTGTTTGGTGAACAAAGTGCTAATGAGTGTGATGGAAGAGTAGAACTACTAGGGGAAAGAGAAAGCACCAAATATTGGCTTTATATCTAAAATTTCATATATAGGTCATTGATAAGAATCCTCCGTTTTTCAGAAATTATTTTAAAAATTATAATAATCCTCTGCTCTACAGATTGCCTGGCATCATCACTTATTATGTGACTGACTTTGGATGACTATTTGACCTTTCTGCATTCTAAACCTTTAAGGTGGGATTAGTAATAGTACAGGATCCCTGTGGAAATTAAGTAGGCTATTATATCTCAGTGTTTAGACTAGAGCCATACCCTCATCTATACTCTATAAATGTTAACTATTACCAGTAGCTATTATGGACATGATTATATTCTTTAGCTTACTTTATATAAAACAAATTACATATATACCCTGTAGATATTATAAAATGCATGAATGATACCTTATATATGGCTTTATTCCTAAAGAGCTGTGATTTTTATGGCTTGTCCCTTTCTGACAAGTTCATGATGACTAAAGGATCAAAGAATAAGAAAAATTAAGCAAAAACTAGACAAAGGAAAGGCAAATAAATGTTTAAATGTGCAAAGAATAGGAATCTATTTACAACCAGAAGAAGCTACATTATAATAAAATAATATCATTTGAGGATATTAGCTTGTTAAGGTTCAAATTACGTTAAACTGGTTGTAATGATTGGTTATAACAGTAACTTCTGAAAATAATCCTGTTTTTCACATGTTGCCAGCTCAGCTGAGAATATTTTGGAAGTGGCACTGCAAGTGTTGATAGCTCAATGGATATAAACTTTCATTCATTTGTTTACAAATTCTTCATTATGTACATTTTAAATGTAGTGTTTAAAAGCGTGACTTGGTGTTCAAAATTAAATTCCAGAACTAACCATTTCAACTCTGGTAACCTCTCTGCTTCTTGCTGTCCACATTTTGAAAATAGGGCCAATGATAACACTTGTCATAAAAAGTTGTTGAAGGATTAATTGGATTAATGTAGGTAAAGGACTTAGAACTGTGCCTGGTGTCATGTTAGCATTCCATAAATACAACTAATAGTAATTGATCTTTAGGAGGAAAAACTAGTGAAAAGTGAGCTATTCCTGGTCTCTAGACTGCAAGTTGATTGGAAGAGACTATCAGGTGAATAGGCTCTCACGTATGGTTTGGTAGCTGTTCTGAAGCTGAGAGAAATATGCACAGGTGCTGGTAGACTAAAGGATAATGGAAACCTGTTCACCCTAGGGAATGAAGTATGCCCTTCTGAAAGTGATCTGCGTAATGGGTCCTGAGAGAGATTTGACTTGAGAAGGGATCAGGAAGGCTATCAGCAATTGAGGAAACTTCATGACACCATGATACTTTCAGGAATTTTAAGTCTCTAGCATTGCTAGAGAAAGTAGAGCAATTGAAAGAAGATAATGTGAGTGGAATAAGATCAAAAGATTTCAGTATGTGTTCAGAGAGTTACCCTTACAGATTCCTCGGATTGATCACATGATGGCTTCTATGCTGTAGACTTCCCTTCTTTGGTTTCCTTTGATACAACAGGGAGAGCAGAGTGAAGAAGGCCATGTCTCTGGCAAGGCAACAACATCGGCAGTGCTTCCTGAAACACATCAGGAGGTTATTGTAATCCCCTAAAAACAGAATGATTGTTGAGGGAGAGAAAAATAGGAGACTCTGCGAAGCTGGAATCAAGAGGACTGGATGTTTCCTAACTTCTATAAACTGGGATTCAGGCCTTCACTTAATTAAATATTTCATACACATTTCCACTTGACTACCAGAGTGCAGATATGGACATCGTGATTTGTGTCCAGTAAGAATTTACAATACCCATGTTCAATAGCCTCTGTATAAGCATCTTTCATGCCCAAACCACTATTATGTGAGATAGTCCCACTGGCAATTCTGTGACTCCAATACCAAGAGAAAACAAATGTCACTTTCCTTTTCTATGTTCCATAAATGATCAGTTATTTCCTCGATGTGATTTATCACATTTGTTAAATAAGTTTTATATTTGAGGGTCTTGTTTTGCACTGTGATAGAATGAAAGTCACAAAAAAAGGGACTAGGTGAACTGTTTCTCTGTGTCAGGAAGAAGGTTTTATATTTCTGTTATTGTAAGAAAACTTCACTGTTTTCTGTTTTTTTTTTTTTTTTTTTTTTTTTTGCCTATAGAATAGTGTATAGAAATTCTCATTGTGCTTCTTGATATTACATTGGTGATAAATTACTTAAATGAATAGCATCCATTGGTTTTGCAGATAGAAAGTTTATTAGTAATATATAAAACATTCTATCTCTGCTTTGCTTGATAGTTTAAATGAAAAAATTAAATCCTTGTCCTGTTTATACTATTTTTTTATATCATGGCATAGGAAAACAGCATTTCAGATTTCTGGAAAAATTTATTTCTTTATTTAGATTTTGATTATTGTATTTCAACTCTTGCTGAACAGAAAACATTTTAATAAATTAGTGCCGAGCTGTATTATAAATTATTCAGAAGACTTTTAAGATGCTTAATAAATAAGAATGTTTACAATAGCCAGAAATATTAATAAAACAATTCTACCATTAATATAAAAAGCTTTGAGTTACTACACAAAACAAAATTGAGCAAGTCTACCACTTTATTGGTTTCCTGTCATAACTGTTTGCATGTAAGAGCTGGTATTGACAGTGAATTTGCACTTTTAGAAAAAAGATATAAAGGCATTCATCTTTATAGCCATTTTTAATTTCTGACCTTAACTAAATTATTTTTCATTTTCTGGAATGGTGAGTCACAGATTTTGTAGATGTATTCAATTTATTTAAATCCATGAGTGCTTATCAATAGGATGAAATACCACATATACATCATGCCCACATTTCAATTTAAAGCATCATATATATAATCTCCAAGAATGTTATCCATTTAAACTGCAGTCTCTTTTGCTGAAGCCTAAGTGCTACTAATATACAGGAAGCGAGAGGCAGCAGGGTTCGCCTCCAGAAGACCTTTGGATTGAACCCCTTTGGAGCTCATCAGAGCCCATTCAGGTTTATCCTGAGGGGTCAGTTGATGCACTGCCTGATACTCCTTCTTCCTAGGGGTTGATCACATAGCTTCTGCAAGACACCCAACTCCTGCTGGCTTGAGAAAAGTGTTATTTTAATGATGATTATAATGAGCTTTAGTGTTGCTGGAAGCCAAATGTATCCTTAAGTCCAAGAGAGAACGCGGCAATCAGGGTGAAGTATAATGTAGCTTGGATTATTATTTGATATATTGGCCTTTTAATTAAGATTTTTTTTCTCTTCTATACTCCTTTATTGCCTATTGTTCTGAGGTGAATAATTGCCTTGTATCTTCATGAAGATATGATAGCAACTGGAACATTGAATACATAGAAGCAGGGGTGTGGCATCTGCCCAGACAGTTTATCGTGCTAAATTAATGAAACTGCAGCTCTGATCCCAGCACCTGAATTCATTTCTAGTATTTGATTCTAGCCCCGCCCCACCCCCCAACCATTACAAGTTACTGTTGAAAAAGTTACTCTACCCTTCACAGATGGCTTTTAACCACTTCTAAGCCTATCCTTGCACTGTATTATCATAGGCTGATCAAAGGAGCACCTAATAAAAGAAATTTCAGCCAGATGGTATGATGATGCCATGACATTATTAAAGTTAGTGGACTCTAAGAGTTAAGTTTGGTCTTTAATAGAATTTGATGTAATATTTTCAAATGGTTATGTTGATTTTTAACCTTCTCCCAGGCTTTAATATGATTGAAAAAATTATGGAAAAAATAAAGTTAAAAAGTTGTTCTTCAGTTGTTTAGATGTCTTATGTGTAGTTCATTGACTTGACATTTTTTCATTTCCATTTTTACAGAAAATATATATTTAACCAACCAATATTGGGAGTGCAAGAGAGATAGGGAACTGGAGGTATTGTTTCCAGCTTTATATATTACAAGTCTTTTTTTTTTTTTTTTTTTAGGATTGATTAATTGATTTGGAAAGCAGAGTAACAATGAAATAGGGGGGAGAGAGAGACAGACAGAGAGAGAGAGAGAGAGAGAGAGACAGGCTTACTACTTATGATCTTCTATTCACTGGTCAACTCCCAAATGGACACAATAGCCAGCCGGGAGGTCTGGATCAAGCTGAAGCCAGGAGCCAGGAACTCCATCCTGGTGTCTCAAGGTTGTGGCAGGGGCTCAAGTACTTTTGAACCACTTTATTCTGCCTTCCCAGGTGCAATAGCAGGTAGCCGAATTAGAAGCAGAGTAGCTGAGACTTGAAAAAGCTCTCTGTTATAGAATGCCAACATCACAAGCTGCAGTTTAAGCTGCCATGCCACAAAACTAGCCTCACTATGTAACAATTGACCAGTGGCTTTCAAACTGGTTCGACTATGAGCCACAGTTAATTATGTACTTATGTTTTTGAGTAAGTTCAAAAATGGACTGTAGTTTCACAAAATAATGCCCAAGTAAAGGCATTGCATTTCATTTCCTATTCTATATCGTTTCATTAGAAAGAAGGCTCACAATCCATGAATGGGTCTCAATTTTAAAACACTGCTTACTCCCACAAATTACAGACCTTGAAAATGAGAAAGGTTTACAACAAATTTTTAGAAGTGCCCTTCTGCTGAAAAAACCTCTGACTCTTGACTAGAAAATCCAGCAGTTCACAATTTTCAAGTGTTTTATGGTAGATCCAATTCTGTGAATATTCTGATTAGGCCAACAGATGCATCATTGACCTGTGTGGTCTCACTCAATGCATGGCTCTTTGTGATGCAAATTGTTTCTAAAACAGGTGATGACATACAAGAATTTTTATGGGACATTTTCCACAATCAGCAAAAAATGCTTACACTCATACCAGACACTTCCCTGTTGTTATACAATAATGTATACATATCATGAATGGTGAACTGAATGGACAAACTTCTTAAAACATTAAGTAAAATAATGTTTTACACTGTGGAGCTACAGATGAAAGTGACTTAGATAATGAGCTCATTTTTCAGGCCATTTCTGTTTTGGTTATCCCCAAGGTGAGCCAGGCTTCCATGGAGCCCTCATGAGAATGAGGACCAGATGTGTCTTGTTCACGAGTTTTCCTCAAAGCACCATTCTAGGCCCAGTCCCCGGACACTCAATAGCTGTTTTGTTGATTCTTTGAGTATAAATGCATGGATAGATGAGTGTACAAGACTTAGTCTACATACCTGGGAAATTTTTTTTAAAACATTATCTTTTTCTCTAGTGTTTCTTTGTCTTTCCTGATTTGGGGTCACTGAGTCAATAAATGCACACATTTAACTCTTGTTAGTCCTAAGTGGGTTTCTGTGAGTACCTTCTTGCTTCCCCCAGCTCTGCACTCTTCTCTTTTTTTCACAATTTCCTCACTAAAGTGACTTGCTCAGTATCTGTTTCCTCCGGCATTATTTAGTTATGCCCAAATTAATTCATGGATAAATCTCATTAATTGCTTATAGCATAACTACTTCCAAAAGAATTTACATTGCAGCCAGAGTCTTCGGGAGAAGGCACCTTATTGGAGGGTAGAATTAAGAGCACTGAAAAAAAAGATATAAGGAAGCTAATACTAAATATATTGTCAGTATCCCACAAATGATCTCATATCATTGATGTTTCAGCTTTCCTTAGGATATATTGAGATTACGCTGGGGACAGAGCTCTATGAGGAATCCTAAAAATGCCAGAGTGTTTATGAATGTATTTCCGGCCTTTCTGTGATGTAAGTTAGATAACATCTCATCAGATTTTGCTTATGGATCTGGAGAGGCTTTGAAAAAATATCCACTTATGAATCATATCCAGGCCAACTAAATCAGGGTTCCCAAATGTGACAGCCAGAAATGCTTATAATGAAATAAATTTTCTCAAATGACACTCAGGCATTGTAAAGTTGAAGATCCAAATTTTAAATATTCTCTCATGTCAAAAAGTATCTGTGATCATTTGTTTGACACTAAGCTTCACTTTCCCCTTATCCATATGACATGAAAACAAAGTTTAGCCAGTAGAAACTTGGAATAAGATTACTTATTGAGATATATCAAAAGTAACATTTTAGCTATTGTAGATCTTTAGATTTTTCCATTTGAGACTATCTACTAACAAGAGTAATTGAGAGTTTAATATATTCTTTAAACCAATATTATTGAAATCCTATAGCAGGTGTATTGCTGAGATCTGGAGACCAAATAGCTAAGACTCAGTGCCTGTTCTCATGTACTTTTGATAACTCCAAGAAGATGAATCTTTGTAAAATTAATTTTTAATTTTATTGAAGTAAAATTGCATTGCAGATAAGTGAAATGTACATGACAGGTAAACCAGGGCTCCTGACCCAGTATTGGGATTCAGAGAAGCCTAGCATAATCTTGAAGAATGAATGGAGATGGGTGACAAGGCAAAGGGTCACTTAAGATAGAAAGAGCAACATAGTAGAGACTCTATCCACTCATTGTTAAAAGACTATTTTTAAATATTCAAATACAGCACAGGACTATGGTCAGTGAAATTATTGAAAAATTTACAACTTTAGAGGGAAAATTCTAGAAACCAAATACTTTACATTATGGCTTCAGTCACCAGGTAAAAATGAGCTTAATGTTCATTGCTTTCACACAAGTCGCTTTGCCTATAATAAAAAATGCATCACAAAAACTTGGCATCACTGGTTATTTCCAATATCCAAAAAGATGCCCGGGCCAACCTGAATGTTTGTCTAATATCTTGAATAAGGTTCATTTAAAGGTCCTATCTAAATAAACTTTAGAGTTTTTGTTGCACATAATAATTTCTTGACATTTTGCTTTCAAATTCCTCAGGTTTTGTCAGAAAAGGTAAAATGTCAACATGTAATAATTTATAATTATAATACCACTACTAATAATTAATGTGTTCAGTGTGGTTACTCTGTACCAGGTACTGCTTGTAATATATTTATGGATTATTTTATTTTGTTTACAAAAATCCAATGTGTTTTTCAAGGGAAAAACATCCTATGTAAATTTTATGTAATTGTTTATAGAGATTATTAGTGAATTCCTAAGGATTGTAGGGAATTTTAAAAGCAAAAAAAATGTTTATTGCTGCTAAGAAAATGAGAAAATAATTTTATGTCATCTCTGCTACACAGTTACAGCCACTAAAACATGGCTTGCTCCCTGTGATGCACAGCCAGTTATTCATTTTAACAGATTGGAAAAGCAGCCCCCATTTGGCCAGGGAAAAGTACATGACATATTTCAATGTGGAGTAGAAACCTGGTGTGGCACAATGGACAATGTGAAATATCTACTGGGTCAAAAAGGAATCCCAATGGACCCAATTTAGATATTAAATTATTATGGCTTTGGAGTCTGTTTCAAGAGTCTGTCACAAAATTGTGTAAGCTGTAATATGGAAAAACTCCTTAAACAATGACAGCTCTGAGGAATTAGTAGAATAAGAGAATCGATTGTAAAAGAACTCTGAAGTTGATTCCACGTGTTGGATTGGTAGCCTTTGGTATCTCAGTAACAAGCTGTCCCATAGTCTTGTGAAAGTCTTTGACCTGTGCAAGTTTTCATTCTTCCTCGGTGACCTCAGATCTGCCCTCATATATTAAGATATGAGAAACAATAAGAGCGAAAGGTTCCTTGTGTAAATGCTTCAAACACATCAACTCCAGGGCCTGTCACATGTACTACCTGCATTACCTTGACCAAATGACTTAATGTCTCTGTTCCTCACTTTTCTCATCAGCACATTGGGAATTGTAACATAACATAACATTAATAACTGTCAGAAAGTTGTGAAGGTCCATTTATTGTATCAGTTTGTATACCTACTATGTGCTAGGCACTGCAGTGTGTTCCAATGTAAGAAAAGTGGCAATAAAGGAACAACAGAAACGTGCAGAAAGTTAATTTGAGATGGGGAAGAATAGTTTAAATAGAAGATTCCTAAAGGACCTCTCTGATGACATGATGTTTGAACATAGACCTGAGTGAGTTATTTATGAATTTATTCCCAAATATATCATGAGGTTAAGAGCATGCATGGGTCTTGTAGAACATTATAAGTTCTGCCTTTTCCTGTGTTCTATGGAATTTAACACACTTTTGATTATTATCCTCATCCTACTGCCAAGGGTAACTAAGAAAAAAAAGTCTGCCATGGAAAGAATGCCATGATACTTTGTAGTTACATAAAATTATGTTTTGTATTTACTCAAAGAGCTTATTTGGTCTTAATTAGACAAAAATTATTAGTATACTATGCTGATCTGCCTCTATTTCTTTTATTTCTTATTTCACTGCTGAATCATGGTTTCACGGTAGAACCTTATATACTTATTTATGTTTTTATGTTTATATTTATATATACTGATATAATTACATATATACATATATATATTTACTTATGTACTTATGGTTCAGCAGTAGCTGCAATTCAACTGAATTGTTGACACTTTGAACAGCTAACCAAGTTGGTTCATATACAAGCAGTGATCACTATGTCACAAATGCCACCAGGCTGACTATGAATAGAAGATACTTTGTATTTCATATATAAAAATAGATGCATATTATTGTTAGTTAAATTTGGATGTAAAGGAGATAGGAAGACAGAGGAGAATGTTGAGAAAAAAGGGCTATTTACTTAAAGAATTGCTCTTGCTGTATGAAATATGGAGACACTGAATGGAAGCAGAGAACTGGCCAGAAATTTATTTTAGTAATAATAATATAGACAAATGATAGTGGTTTGGCTCATAATGGTAGCTGAGGGGTGGTATGACATGGCAAGATTCTGATATATTTTGAAGGTAGAACTGACAAGATTACTGATAATTGGTTGTGGGTAAGCAGAAAGATAGAAGTCAAAATGACTCCCAGGTTTCTAGTTTGTATTGGGGACACTGTGGGTGGATAGGTTCAGATCCATAGAGGTCAGGAATCTGCAATTGGTTGTGGCACATTTGAATTGCTTATTATACAAGCAAGTGGAGATGAGTCTGGAGTTAACAGAGGAGGTGCAATTGGAGATACAAAGTTCACATAAAATGGCTTCAGACCCAGTATACATGCTGCTTAATACTACAGCATAAGATAACATTGCCTACAGCACTGTTTCTCAGTATTTTTGGCCACTATTCACACTTAAAATAACATTTTATGTCATTATATCATAGCCCAGTACAATGTACACTGGCAAAAGATACATTGCTTCATGTAACTTTATCTTAGATGGGTGATATGTTTTGTTTCTCTTGTCTCATCTGTTTACTCTTTGTTAAAAAGCAGAAGTTACTGCCAGTTTAGTGGGAAGGACACTAGAGTGGCAATAAGGCTTGGGAAGAAATGAGTTACAGAGGAATGCTCCCTGATTCAAGGAATATTTTCAAAGCTCTTGAGAAATACTCAGCATCCCTTAAATGCTCCAAAATATTAGTTTTTAATAATTGAAGGGCCTCGCTTCTCTGCAGTATTTCTTATTTTTATCAGCTTTACACTTAAAAGGCTCAGACAATAGCATACATAAAAAGAAACGAGTCCTGTATTAGTTTTTGGTGTTACACAGCTAGTCACCACAAACTTAGCAACTTAACACATGTATGATGGCAGTCATTCTGGGATCGGGTACTGGTTAGCTCAGTTCTGTCAGAATTCTGTCAGAATCCAGGGGCTGTGGTCTCAGCAGAGGTCGCAGTGGGTGATGATCCCATTTTAAACTCCCCCTTGTTGTTAGCAGAATTTACTTTATTATATTTGTATGACTGAGGTCCCCACTTTCTCGCTGGTTTTTGGTTGGAGATCATTCTCAGCTCTTTGGTGCCACCTGCCATTCATTGCCATATGAGACCCTCACCTTAAAAAGCTTATTATGTGGCCTCCTACTACTTCAATGACAGCAGAATATCTCTAGCTCCAGTGTGCTAAGATGTAGTTTTGAAAAATGTAACATAATCATTAGATGACAAATCTCCATTATTGTCATATACCAAAACAATCAAGGTGCAAAATTACTTTTGCCTTCCTTCACCTATTAGAAGCAAGTCATTTGTTATGCCCATTAGGAAAGAGAGAGGATTCTATCATGCAAGTTCTGATTTATTGGGGATTCCCCTTAAGTGTGCCCCTGGGCTTTTCTTCTTATCCGAGGTTTTCTCCACTGCCTGGAACTTGTGGTAATGGAGTAGGATAGCACAGATAAAGGAAACAAAGATGTGAACATGATTCTTAATACATTCATACATATGACAGGAACCCGAAAAGATAATTAATCTTTCATAACCTCAGTTTTCCCATCTTTGAGATGGTTGTGATTATGTCTTTCCAGGATCTTTCCTGATAGAATTATGAATATGCTACAAACTAGGGGAATTGAATTCCAAGTTATTAAGTGGTTTATAGGGTGACAATACTTTTATTATGACAAGTCTTAAAGATGTGTTTATTTATTGGAAAGACACAGAGAGAAAGAGATGAGAGATCTTCCATCTGCTGGTTCAACAGCAGGCAGAGCTAGACCAAGCTGAAGCCAGGAGCCTGGAACTCCATCCAGGTCTCTCCTATGACAGCAGGGGCCTAAGGGCTTGGGCCATCATCTGCTGCCTTCCCAGTCACATTAGTAGGAAGGTTAATCAAAAGCAGAGTAGGTGGGACTCAGCCAGGCACTCCAATGTGAGAAGCATGCATGGCAAGCAGCTTAGCCTCTGAGCCCCAACATTGGCCCCATGATGATTGTTGCTATAATGATGAGTATACTCTGGTTCTGAGTTTTCAATGACTGTGAGGGATCACTGAGGTTATGAATAGCTGTGGGCCTTTCACCTTGCTCTAAACTTTTCCACAGAAAGTTCTCAGATTCATTGAATGAATATCACACATTTTTCTCCATTTGGTTTATAACTAGTTTTGTTCATCTTGGGAGCCATATATAGTTTTACCTTCCTTTATGAAGTATGTTTGATTTTTAAAACAAACCACAAGTTGCACAGTTTGTACTAAAGGACTACTTTATTGCTTTTTTTATTACCTGAAAAATGCAACAAAAGTTTAAAATTAATAACAGTGAGTAACAGGGAATAGGGATAATAAAAGTTATATTCCTTTCTCCAGAAGCAACTCTCTTTCCATTTCCTTACTTAAAAAAATAATAATGATAAAGGCTCCAAAACTTTCTAATGGTTTTAGCAGGAGATTTATACAAAAAAAGAGAGTAAAAATAAATTAAAACTTTCTGAGTTAAGGAAGCATCCATCAGTTGAGAACAGATTTGGATGTTCTTCAACCATCAGAAGTCTCAGCACCATATTTCAGAATAGAGAGCAACAATGAAACATCAGGAGGAAAATATTTATTGGGTCACAGCAAATCTGTGTACCACAAGTATTCCACAGAACCAGTCAATTGCTGAGTGGCAAGCTTAAGTGACCAAACCGGAATCTTATGTAATATATACAGAGCTGACTTCCCAGGAGAGAAACATTTTTCTTTAAGACCAATATGTAGTCTGCAGTTATTAAAAAGTGGAAAAACATTTATCATACACATCTTTCAATGCTATGCTTTTAAAATAATAGAGCTTTGCCAATATCTTCTACTTATGCCTGTCACAGATCTATCCAGTGTTAGAGTTTTATGCCCCTCTAACACCTCAATTGATCTCCCAGAAATGATATTGACAAAGCCCAGGCTTGCCTTTCACATCCACTGTGTATTTCTAAATGAATATTCTTTCTATTGAAATTCACTTTAGCAAAAGCCAATTTCAAACCTTTCAGCGTAGCTCTTTCCAAAACCGTTTTCCCTCTACTTCCATAAGAGCATCAACACCTTGCATGGGCTGTGGGCATCCAGTTCACAACAAATGTATATCCAACCTCTGTATTCTTCATTCACAGAAGGCATTCTGTCCCATTTACAAATCTTTTATCCTTCAGAACTAGGAAGAGCCTTTTGGACGAAGGCAGAACTATTCTGTTCAGTTTTTGATTCTGCTGAGATGGAATCTGTAATTTCTTTCTGTTGTAAACTAAAGGGAGTAAAGAAGGTTGATGGACATAATGAACCCCAATTTACTGGAGAGAAGACTTCCTACTGAGTTATAGAAGGAAATATATTCAGGTAGGCGAACAGGGTCAACGTATAAAGGTCTATGCAGCTGGTAAAAAGAACCTGAGCTTTCCTCTAAAGAAATTGGGAGTTCTTGATGGTTTACTTGATGATCTGGAAAAATTAGAAAAATCAATCTCTTAGAAGTTTGCCCATTTATTGGAAAATCCCAAGGTAGGTATTGATTTGTAGATAATTATATTCATATAAGGCACTGGGCTAGATTTAGAAACAAAGGAGAATGGTGGATGGGAGAGATGTATAGTAGAAAAAAAGAACTGGACATATGGACAAGATGCCCTTGACAAATGAATCAGTTGTGGTGGAACTATGCAAGTCTTAAGAAAAATAAAACCAAATGTTATTGGAACCTTTCAAAGAGCAAATTTTGGAAAAAAGGGAAGAGAATATGTATACACTGTAGGTCCAGATTTCCATTGCATGTATGTGAGAGGACAGTGTAGAACAAAGGTGACTATCTCTTTCACATTCCATTATTTTGTGAACTTAATCACCTTGCTTACAGTCACATGTGCTTTAGTAGTAGTTAAGGATCTGTAGTGTGGTAAATAGTGCTCCCTGCCAAATTCCTGTCCATCTATAACCTCAAAATGCCACCTTGTTTGAAATCAGGTCTTTAAATAGGCAAGTAGTTAGATTGTGCTGTATTAGTGTGGAGTCTGAATCCAATGACTGGTGTCTTCATAAGATGAGGTGTCGCTCCCCCTCTTCATGGAGGAACGACACTGAACCCTGCCTAGGCTTCATATCCGAGTCACGGCACCATTATGTCGCTCCCCGTCTTCGTGGAGGAACGACACAGGACCCTGCGTTGTTCTTTCGTCTGCTCGGCCCTCCCCGGGTTTGCTGCTGGTTCTTCCCGGGTTGGCTACCGTCCCTTCCACCTCCGTGGAAGGGCAGTTCCCCCTGCCACATTCCTCACTTCCGCGGGGGAGCGGCACACCGCCGGCCGGCTCTCTCGGGGGCTGCACAGGTGTTCCTTCAGATAGATGTTCCCCTTAGATGTTCCTGGTGCATGTTGTCTCTCTCCTCCTTTATAGTCCTCTTCCGCCAATCCCAACTCTGCTACCCACACGCCAAGTACGCTGCTCTCCTCCAATCAGGAGCAAGTCCTACAGTTTATTGGTTGAACTGGAGGCAGCTGAGTAGAAGCTGTTTACTCCTCTCCCAGCGCCATATTGTGGGAGAGCAGATGCATAGAATAAGTCCTAATTCCAGTAACAGTCTAGTCCGAGTTGCTCCCCACAATGAGGAAAGGATACACAAGGATACACAGATATGGAAGAATAACATGGAAAGACAGAGGCTGATGTTGGAGTGAGGCAGCTCAGGGTTAAGGAATACGGAGGATCACTAGAAACCACCGTGAGTTAGATGTAAGGAAGGACTCTTCCCAGAGTGTTCTGAGGGCATCCAGCTGATTTTAGACTGAGAATCTTCAGAACTGTGAGAGAATACATTTTTTCTCTCATTGGATGTCACTGAGTTTGTGAAAATTTGTTACTACAGGAACAAGAAAGTACCTGAACTATAGCAAATAATAATTGAATTAACTTTTAGTGAATCATTGGTATGTGCCAGACATTGTACTGCTTAATTCAGATGAGCTTATGGAAACCTATGTTGTAGGTTATTATATGCTTTTCAAATGAGAAAACTGAGGCTTTGAGGGATTTCTTTGCATGAGATTGTACTGTAGGAATTGGTGAGCCAGGATTCTTAAAACAGTTGGACTTAAGAACCACCCACCAAGTTACATCTTAGCCGTCACTTCAGCTGCTGGGAAACTCCTAGGAAATATAAGTTTATTTTAAGCTTTCAAGTTCTCTGGAAAACATTTTTTGTTGAGTTCAGATTCAGCAATGTATCAAGGGTTTCTAACCCCAACAATATTGTCTCATCCCTGTGCTGATATTCTTACACCTCCTTTGTGCCTCTTATCATTAGGGAATTAAAATAACTTCATTTTGTATCCATCTTCCCTAATTTCCTGGGTTTTGGTATCTAAAGATTTTATAATCACCAAAACTCAGATTTTATAATCTCTAAAATTATTTTACCCAGGAACATAAGTTATGTGGGTGGTTTAAAATACACATACTCTCATAAAGTTAAAGACATGGTAAAGCCATATGCAAAATATTTAGGCTTGTCTAATGATTCTTAATTTATCATAATGCCTTTGATGGAATGTAATTCTGCACCTTAGAGATTTTGCAGGTGATAAAAAATGAACATTGGCAAGTAAATTTTTTGTAAAAGAAATATTGACAATATTGAAATGAAGTTCAAAAATATCTTCTATAGATATAGTTGCATAAATTAAATGTAAATGTATTTTTAAATGTCTAGGTCATTCACAATATAAATATATACTCTGTTGGTTGCATAAATGAGTGGCTGTATAATATTACCATAAAAATTTAGGTATTGACAATTTCTATATTATTTTAAATGCCACAGAACTCCCATTTTCAATTTGCATGCTTCTTTATTTTAAAAATTTCATCTATGAATGACTTAGAATTTCCAAATAATGCTATGAGGGAAAGTCTTGTCTTTTTACTTTCACTCTCTGAGGTATATTTAGTGTTGGAAAAAAATCATTACTTCAAAAACAATGAACCTAGTGATTACCTACCATTGACCAGAAGTTATTCTAGATTTAACAATGCAACATTGAAGAGGAGAGTACAAACTGTGCACATGTATAAGTATGTATAGATATACATTATTTTATCAATGTTGTGGGAAATACTAGGCTACAAGAGTGACAGTAAACTAGTAAACTGAAATTGTTATAGGAAATATCTTATAGATGATATCAATAATGATAGATCTAGACTGTCATGCTTCCTGGTTGAATATGGCCTGACACAGTGCAGTTCCCGAAAGAGAAATGTGAGCTGTATATTTGGGCCACATATGTTGCTTTAAATTTGTCATTTTTTGCATGTGAAATTTTATTCATTCATTCATTCACTCAAACATTGAGTTGAAAGACAGAATTCCCAACTTCTGGTTCATTCCCCAAATACCAAAGAGACAGGAACTCAATCCATGTCTCCAACACAGGTGACAGGGACCTAACCACTTGAATCATCATTTGCTGCCTCAAGGCTGCACATTTCAGGAAGCTCAAATCTGGGCAAAGCCAGGGCTCAAACCCAGATACTCTGATAGGATGTGGGCATCCCAATTTGTGACTTACCTACTATGTCTAACAGCTGCCCCTAATTTTAAATTTTCTACTATGCATGTTAAAAAAGTCTGAAGAGAAGTCAATAAGATAAACAGTCATGGTATATATATTTTTTCTTTTTTCTTTTTTCTTTTTTCTTTTTTTTGATAGGCAGAGTTAACGAGAGAGAGAGAGAGAGAGAGAGAGAGAGAGAGAAAGGTCTTCCTTTTTCCATTGGTTCAACCCCCAAGTGGCTGCTACAGCTGGCGCCTTGTGGCCGGCATGCTGCGCTGATCCGAAGCCAGGAGCCAGGTGTCTCCTCCTGGTCTCCCATGTGGGTGCAGGGCCCAAGCACTTGGGCCATCCTCCACTGCACTCCCGGGCCACAGCAGAGAACTAGACTGGAAGAGGAGCAACCAAGACAGAATCCGGCACCCCAACCAGGACTAGAACCTGGGGTGCTGGTGCCCCAGGCAGAGGATTAGCCAAGTGAGCTGCAGTGCCAGCCTATTTTTAACCAATTTTCAAAATATAAGTTCAAAAAGCAATTACTCTAAAAATTGTGAATGAGGTTTTGCATTCTTTAAGCTTTGAAATTCTGTGGGATTTACTCATTTCAGACTAACCACATTTTAGGTTGTCATCAATGGCCACATAATGGCTAGTGATTACTGTAATAAATGAGACTTATCTAATGCCTCGATTTTTTCCTTGCCTCCTTCTTTTGGAATAGGGATATTTGCTAATTTATATCTTCCCAGTCCCATATCCTGCAAATATAAGAACTTGGGTAATATAAGTACAGCTAGATTCAATTATTTTCTAAGTATTCAAGTAAAAATCTAAATGTAATTTTTATTATAATTATTTATTAAAATAAATTTTTCTAAAATATGAAAAAATGTTCAGAGGTTACTTATAGCAACATCCAATTTGGATACCAGGGGAAGATAGCAAAATCTATTGAATATTTTCTTTGAAAATAATTGAAATTCTGTTTTCTAAGGTTAGAAATTTATAGAAAATCAAATGTATAAATTTGGGAAGTCCTCTACAAAGCCATAATGTGCAACTTGAGAGACCCCATGTCATGACCTGGGGGTCTTTTTGTCTCTTGGAGTGCTTCTTTGTGGTAATATTGCCCTATAACCTTTGACAGTTTGATTGCAGCATCATCCATGTTGAGTCTCTGATGACAATTTCTTTTCTTCTCTGGCAGAATTCAATACTATTTTGTGCATAATTTAGACTGTGTTATTACAAGGCAGATTTTAAAAGGAAATAGGTTTTTGCAACTTAGTTTCATTTTATTATTCAATTCTGATGAGTTTTATATAGTTGTTAATTAAATATGACAGTGAAACCTAGGAATGAATCTGGAAATGGAAAAGACAGATCAAGTTACTGTATAGTTTTTTCTAATATTTTCTAAAATCATTTAAGTATAAATTGAATTTATTAAATTTTAAATTCTTGTGAGATGCACAAATGGTGTGAAAAATATATGGCAATTAGATTCTGTGTCCCATTAGGGTTATGAGTTCTTTTATTGCGAGACAGGTGCAATGCTACCTACTTTGGAGAGCTGTTGAGAGGATTCAATGAACAGATCTGTGATAGGAAGTGTGATGTGGATAGTACATCTAGCTCCTAGGAAGGGTCAGGTACCCTTTCCCCTTAGAATGATTACTGCTTATTTCTCTGTTAAAATATATCAAGTGCTTTCTTCAATATGAAAAACAACAGAAGGAACATTTTTTTTTTCTCCTTAAGGAAAGAGTTAAGAGAAAAAAAAAATCTTGGCTAAAATATACACCTAGAACAAAATCCTGAATCTATAATTTATGTGAGAAAGTAAACATGAGATTTGCAAAATATCATGGATTTGGGTTGCTGTGTCATGACTGATTACTTGAAGTAGTCAAAAAATCAAAAAAGATTGTTTTGAGTGAACACACTGCTCTTTGCTAACAATAAAATCAAGAAAAACTCACTAATTATATATATGTCATACAAGGATAATCATAGTTTTAAACTAGCTGATGGGTATTTTATCAAGAACAATGCAGACTAAATGCACACCTTCAGTGTATCAGTGGTTAGGATAGTATTTGAAGCTAGTTAAGATAAAATATTATCTGTGATTTAAATTGCTTATCACCCCCTTCCCTAGGACCCTAAATGCCTCAGTAAGACATCTTAGCACAACTAGACACTTTCCATGTTTTAATTACTATGACTAATTTTTTTACAGCTCCATTACAAACCCTTGAAAATAATGAATATGGTGACACATTCTTAATTATAATGGTGCAAATAGCACCACTTTCATTTCAGGCTTACAGGGAAAAGGGATTTCCTTAGAATTGGAGCTCCTCTGATTGCTTTCCACATCACGTTTTAAACAAACACTGTGGTGCTTTAGCCATGACTTGGTTGCCTAGGATACACAGTTAATGTAGCCCTAAGATGCTGCTACCAGTTTTGCTTTGAGGCCATGTCTGTAAGTGCTGCACATCGCTGCTTTTAATAAATTAGAAAATTTAACAGAGACACTTGTGGAGGATGTGTTTTGATTATTGAAATAACCAACTGTATTTTGAGTAGTTATGCTGAAAGAATTGAGGTTTTTTGGTTTGTTTTTAAATTTGGATTGGTTTTCTGTGAGAGAAGCAAAAAGTGACTTAAAAACAAATGCAAAATTGAGTCAGTGACCTAAGGCACATTTTCAAACAGTATAATTTTTCTCAGTGTTGAGGTACTGGAAAAGATAACTAACTAAATCTCAGTCACTTTTATAAGCTTTTCCATTTGGTATTCCATTTAATTGGTTGATTTTTATTTAGTCTGTGTCATGAACAAGTTTGTTTTTAATCAGATGATTAAGATGCACACTGTTGTGGAAGTATTATTATAATAAAAAGTAGCAGCAAAATAGTTGTAACTTAATTAATAAGAGTCTTGTGCTTAGCCACAGAAATACAGTATATGCAAATTTGAATATTACATGTATGGGTTATTAAACCTTTCAGATCAACAAGTTATCTTTCAATTCCTGTCATACTGCATTTTTCATGTCTCACCAAAGTTTTTGTTTAAATATGAGATGAAAATGCAAAGCTAGCTGTACATTTTAGCAAAGCGTTAGGTTGTCTTGTCTTAAAAATTCTTAGTTCTTTTGCCTTATTCCTAGGGAAAAGTTCAATTGTCTTTTTGGCTAATTTGAATGCAAATAAAATCAGAATTGTTGAGTGAGTGGGAAGAACCAGTTTGAACCAGCAGGTGGTGCTTGAGTTTTAAGTGCATTTAAAATAGAGATTTTTGAAAATCTTGCAACACCTTCAGGAACGAACCTTTTGGTCTTTTATTCCATACCAATTATTACATTTTAGAAGGGAAAACATTTTAAATGTATTTAGGGCTTCTGAGTTGGCACGGGAATTGATAAACTTAACCCTCCCAGTCTCTCCCTTACTCTCCTCCCCTTTTCTCTTATCACTGTTCCTTGTTTATAAGATTTTTCTGCAGCTGTCAGGGAAAAAAAGTAAAACGTATTCTCCAAAGTAGAGCACCTGAGCAGTGGGAGTGGGATTGTATTGTTTTTACAGTCAGGGATCCAGGGAGGCCTTCAGGTGTGCTGCCTGCCTTGTACTACCTTCTCACCTGGGTGAGGTTCAAGCAAAATCCCAACTTGATATTGAAATGCTGTTGTTTTAATGGTTCCACATTTAGGTGTAAAATCCTCCAGGAAAAGAGCTCCCCATTCACTAAATTCAATAAGTATATGAAAATTATTGCTTTTGAGCAGTAGTAATGTTTTTTATTTAGATGTGCTAATTTTAATGAAGGAACATAGAACCTAAATAACAAAGGACACTGTATCACTGGTTCTCTACTATTAATTTCATTCCATGAGTACGTAACATACACTTTACTATTAGATTTTAATTATTAAATGTTAAATCTAGAAAAACTCTGGAATGTCTACTTTTCCCAAGGAAATAATCAGAAATCAGCTTATAATTGCATTGCTTTACCTTATAAAATTCTTTTATTGGTTTTTTAATGAATATTTTTATAATGCTAGCCTTAGAATTATAATTTTAGAGTCTCATTTACGAAATAGTAAGATATACAATGTTTTAATATATTATGATAACCACTTGAGATTCCTAGAGTGGTAGATGTGCTGTGTTCTCAGTGTATTGTAAATTGTATCAGATAATTCAGTTGTATGGATAGTTAATTTATTTTAATGGGCAATCTGAATAAATCACCTTCCCCTCTTTAAAAAAGCCTTTTTCTTCCAGGTTTTCATCAGTAGGAATTCTCCCTGCCAGAATTAATATCTTCAAACAATTATTGTAATGATTTTTTCCTGAACTCCGGTTCAGAGGGACTAGGCCCATTGGTATTGGCAATGGCAGAGTAGAAATCATAAAATGGACCTTTCCCTCCATTACGTTCAGAGTTCAATCTGAATAACATGCTATCACATCATTCTCAGAAAGATTTTTATTTGCCCTTTAAGAATTCAGCTTAATACAGGATTTTTCAGTCCTAAGTTGTGCTGTGCCAGTAGTGTTCTATCTGCTAGGGCTCTGTTGGAGAGAATGATGTTCTGTTGCCCATATGCATGCCAGTGCATTAATAGTCCAGTTTCCAGGTTCCTGTGATTACATGTGGATATAATATAAAAAGGTATATAAGATTCATTCTAACTCCAACTGCTATTGAAAACAAAGTAACAGCCAAAATCCACAGTGCTAACTATCTTGGATCCAATGGGTAAGTTATTATTATTTTTTTTTTTGGTATTTATATATAGGAGCTCATTTTCTTGCCTATTCTCCCTATGGGTCTTGCACATCCAGAACTGGTGAGACAAGTTTCTCATTTCCCACTTCATCCTTGGCCATTTGAATCTGTTGGAAAGTGAGAAAGCAGAGAAGAGGAGGTAACACTAATGAAGCAGTACCAAGTCACATTCTAGTGCTGCAAATCAAACTCAAAGGATTATGAAAGAGATTACACTTACCAGTTTATAAGAAAGACTACATTTCCTATCAGTTCACGAAATATAAACTTCTTAATATTGATGCAACATAGAAAGCTTGTTGTTAACTGGCTGATTCCTTGCACACCAGCCAATTCTTCTGTCTCAAATCTACATAGAGATAAGTTTTGAGAGGGGCAGAGTCCCTTTGGGGATGAACTTTGCTTTTGCTATTTTTGTTATTCCTTTTACACAAGTGGCTGTATAATAATTTTCTGCTCTAGGGTCTTGAAATAACATTAAAGATTGACAATTCCACTAGGCTTGTCACTCTCAGGGCCCAAGTTGACTCATATTGCACAAGGGAATGATGACATCCACATGGTTTTTTAAAAATATGCTTTGCATATAAATATTATTTTTCCAATTACAGGTGGCATTTTGAAATGCTGTTCTATGTTGTGAGTCATTCAAACATGTTATAAAAATATATATTTTATCTTTGTATCCACATACTTTCCTTTAGGGTGATTTTGGTTTTTGGAGTAGCTCATAGAAACTTTTCTGTCAGGCAGACACCAAACAGATGGAAGCACAGAAAATCTGGAAGACTTCATTTTGGGAAATAGGCACAGAATGAAGGAAGTAGTAACTCTGAGTTAAGGATTCGGTAACACAATTGTGCAAATAGCGTAAAACTGGATTCAACTTGATTCATTTGTAGGCTTTATCTTGGCTACTTAATACAATATAAAAGTGAGAATGCTTTCTACCTATCTTGGGTTATTTTTGCTCTGCCTTCTCATCCATGGAGGTTAAATCCTCATTGATTTCTTGAGCAAGAAGGAAATTTTGTCTTTCCTCCCCCTTCCTTCCACCAGCCATGCAGACATCACTGAGTGTGGGGAAGGCATATAGATTCTTTAGGAAGATTCTGTACATGATGTTCTGGGATGTGTAAGATCCAGGGGCATGCTTTATGGACGGGTATGAAGAACCAGTATCAAAGGAATGCAGAGTAAATGCAAACACAAAATGGACTAGGACATGATGAAAACTTCTGCTTTTTGCTTTAATTACCTAACAAAAAGGTTCCTTTGTCACTTTTCATGTATTCCTCCCCTTTTTAGAAGGAAAACTTGAAGCTTGGGGAGGACTCACTGTGAGAAAAGATCCCTTGCAGTTACAGAATAAATTTTCACTTGGAAATTCAAGTACTTATACAATATTTAAAGGTGCTAGTGAACCATTAAACTATGAACTAACTTTAAAATCTAAACCTATTTCTTCTATGATATAAGTTCAGTGTAGAAATCCACATTATATGTTCCATGTACATCTCCTCTGTATTAGCCTAATATCATTATTGATGAATTAAAACTGTAAGCACTTGTAGGATACTTCTGTTTAATAATGAACAGTATTGGAATAGATAGTTAATTTAAAAGTGTATCTGAAATTTAATGACTAGTAGTAAACCAGAGGACCTGTTTATGATTTTATTTTACTTACTATAAAATGACTTAATTTTTACAAAGAATATTTCAGATCATAACCATATTACAACAGAATCTGGGTGAATTAGTAGATTACAGAGCAAAGTTATGGAGAATGGAATTAAAATATGTTTATTTTGGTGCAAAAAATTGAAATCTATTCATATGAAGGGTCTTCAAATATTCATGGATAATGAGTATTATGAAAAATATACACATGGATTTTAAAACTTTATGTCCAAAATCAACTTACCATTGAATTCCTTCCTCCATGGACTTTTTGAAGTACCCTCACAAAATTCAAGGGGCTTCACTATATTTGCATAGCTGCACTATCATCACTACAATAAACTTTTGTATGTTTCATTTCTTCCAAAAGAAAACCCATACCCTTTAGCTGTCACTATTCATTTCTTCTCAATATTCCAGCTTTAGGCAACAACTAATCTATGTCTTTATAGATTTGCCTCTTCTAGGCATAAATAGAATGTATAATCTTTTGGCTTCATTCTCTTAGCATAGTGTTTTCATGATCCATTAATGTTGTAGCATATACCAATGCATACTACTTTTTTATTGCCTAATGACATTGCATTGTATGGAAACACCAAATTTTTTATTTAGCTGTAAGTTTATGGATGTTTGGACTCGTTCTAATACTATAACTAATGTTCCTATAAAAAAGCATGTACAAGATACTGTGTGGACATACACCTGGAGTGAATTACTGAGTCAATGATAACTGTGTTTAACATTTTTTAAAAAGATTTATTTATTAATTTGAAAGTCAGAGTTAAACAGAGAGGAGAGTCAGAGAGCTAGAGAGAGGTCTTCCATCTGCTGGTTCACTCCCCAAATGGCCGCAAAGGCCAGTGCTGTGGATCCAAAGCCAGGAGCCAGGAGCTTCTTCTGGGTTTCCCATGAGGGTACAGGGGCCCTAGGGCTTGGGTCATCTTCTGCTTTCCCAGGCCATAGCAGAGAGCCGAATTGGAAGTGGAGCAGTTGGGACTGGTGCCCATATGGGCTGCCAACACTGCAAGCAGTGGCTTTACCCACTATACCACAGTGCCAGCCCCACTGTTTATTATTATTATTATTATTATTTTAGAAGTTCTTCCCCACCCCCCATACCTACCCTCCCACCTGCAAACCATCTCATCTACTCCCTCTTCCATCCCATTCTTCATTAAGATTTATTTTTAGTTATTTTTATATACTGAAGATCAACTCTATACTAAGTAAAGATTTCAACAGTTTGCACCCATACAGACACACAAAGTATAAATTACAGTTTGAAGATAAGTTTTAGTGTTAATTCTCATAGTACAACACATTAAGGACAGAGGTCCTACATGGGGAGCAGGTGCACAGTGACTCCCGTTGTTGATTTAACAATTGACACTCTTATTTATGACCTCAGTAATCACCCAAGGCTCTTGTCATGAGTTGCCAAGGCTATGGAAGCTTCTTGAGTTCACAGACTCTGACATTATTTAGTCAAGGCTGTAATCAAAGTGGAAGTTCTCTCCTAATTTCAGAGAAATGTACCTCATTCTTTGATGGCCCCTTTTTTTCCACTGGGATCTCACTCAAAGAGATCTTTCATTTAAGTCATTTGTTGCCAGTGTGTCTTGGCTTTCCATGCCTGAAATGCTCCCATGGACTTTTTAGCCAGATCCAAATGCCTTAAGGGCTGATTCTGATGCCAGAGTGCTGTTTAGGGCCTTTGACATTCTGAGTCTGCTGTGTATCTCACTTCCCATGTTGGATCGTTCTCTCCTTTTTAATTCTATCAATTATTATTAGCAGACACTTGGTCTTATTTATGTGATCCCTTTGACACTTAATCCTATCTTTATGATGAGTTATGAATTTAAACTGATCACTTTAACAAGTAAGATGGCATTGGTACCTGCCAACTTAATGGGACGTGGAGTCTCATGGCAAATTTTTAGCTTTACCATTAAGGGTAATTCTTTTTTTTTATTTTTTATTTTTTTTTATTTTTTGACAGGCAGAGTGGACAGTGAGAGAGAGAGACAGAGAGAAAGGTCTTCCTTTGCCATTGGTTCACCCTCCAATGGCCACTGCGGCTGGTGCACTGTGGCCGGCGCACCACGCTGATCCGATGGCAGGAGCCAGGTACTTCTCCTGGTCTCCCATGGGGTGCAGGGCCCAAATACTTGGGCCATCCTCCATTGCACTCCCTGGCCACAGCAGACAGCTGGCCTGGAAGAGGGGCAACCGGGACAGAATTTGGCACCCAGACCGGGACTAGAACCTGGTGTGTCGGCGCCGCAAGGCGGAGGATTAGCCTAGTGAGCCACGGCGCAGGCCCCTTAAGGGTAATTCTGAAGGAACATGTGCTGAACTGTATATCTCCTCCCTCTCGTATTCCCACTCTTATTTTTAACAGGGATCACTTTTCAATTGGATTTAAATACCTAAGAATAATTGTGTTAATAGTTCAATCAATGGTATTAAGTAGAAAAAGAAAATTCTAAAAAGAATAAAACAATAAGTTGTTCCTCGACAGTCAGGACAAGAGCTGATCAAGTCATTGCTTCTCATAGTGTCAGTTTCACTTCTACAGGTTTCCTTTTAGGTGCTCAGATAATTGTCACAGATCAGGGAGAACATATGATATTTGTCCCTTTGGGACTGGCTTATTTCACTCAGCGTGATGTGTTCCAGATTCCTCTATTTTGTGCAAATGACCAGATTTCATTGTTTTTAACTGCTATACAGTATTGTATAGAGTACATATCCAATAATTTCTTTATCCAATCTTCTTTTGATGGGCATTTAGATTGACTCCACGTCTTAGCTATTGTGAATTGAGCTATAATAAACATTGAGGAGCAGATAGCTCTTTTGTTCGCAAACAATTTCTCTTCAGTAAATTCCGAGGAGTGGGATGGCTGGGTGATGTAGTAGGGCTATATTCAGATTTCTGAGGAATCTCCAAACTGTCTTCCATAGTGGCTTTACCAGTTTGGATTCCCACCAACAGTCGATTAGTGTGCCTTTTTCTCCACATCCTTGCCAGCATCAGTTATTTGTTGATTTCTGTATGAGGGCCATTCTAACCGGGGTGAGGTGAAACCTTGTGGTGGTTTTGATCTGCATTTCCCTGATGGCTATTGATCCTGAACATTTTTTCAAGTGTCTGTTGGCCGTTTGGATTTCCTCTTTTGAAAAATGTCTGTTTAGTTCCTTGGCTCATCTCTTAAGTGGGTTGTGTTTTGTTGTGGTGGAGTTTCTTGATGTCTTTGTAGATTCTGATTATTAATCCTTTATTAGTTGCAAAATTTACAAATATTTTTCCTATTCTGTCAGTTTCCTCTTCACTTTCCTGACTATTTTTAACATTTTGAGCTATGAACAAACTGTTTTTCAAAGTGGGTCCATGATTTTACACTCTTAGTAGGAGTGTGCAAGGATTCTAAATTCTCTATATGAACACTTATTATTTCTTCTTTTGATTATACCCACCTTAGTAGATAGGAAGTTGCATCTATTAATGGTTTTGATTTGCATTTCCCTTATGACTAGTAGTGTTGAGATTCTTTTCATGTGCTTATTGGCCATTGCATATTTTCTTTGGAGAAAGTCAGTTTAGGTCCTTTGTTACTTTTTTAATTATTTTATTATTAAGTCTTAAGAGAACTTTATATATTCTACTAGAAGTCCCTAATGAGGAGGCAGATAAGTTGAAAGTAATTTTTTCCATATTGTGGGTGATCTTTTCATTTTCTTTGTGATATTCTTTGCAAAAGAAATTTCAATTTTGATGAAGTCCAATTTATTAACTTTTCTCCTGTTATTTGTACTTTATGCTATATTTTGCTTAACCAGGTCACAAAATTTAGCCTAACATTCTAGGTCAATGATTCATTTTAAATTAATCTCATGTATTGTGTAAGGAAAGGATCCCAATACATTCTCTTATAAATAGCTAGCCAGTACTCAGAGCCATTTACTTAAAGTATTATTCTTTTGCTCATTGAATTATCTTATAATTCTGTTAAGTCAGGTACTATAAATTATGGGTCTTGTTTTTGGTATCTGAGTTCTTTTCCACTGATCTATATGTCTATCCTTCTTCTGCACAATGGTAATTACTGTAGCATTATATTAGGTTTTAAAAATAGAATTTTGAGTCTCCCAACTTCGTTTAGTTTTGAGACCGTTTTTAATATTCTGGTTCTCTGGAATTTCCATATGAATTTACAAAAAAGATTGTGAATTTGTACAAAGAAAATATATTTTGGTAAAGAATGTGTTGAATCTGTGGGCCAATTTGGGGCATGCTGCTATCTTAAAAATATTTAAGTATTGTGATCCATGAAAATGGATTATCTTTATTAAGATTTTTAATTTCTTTTAACAGTGTTTTATAATTTGCAGACTACATTTTTGTACTTGTTATGTTTGTTCCTAAGTATTTGAGTTATTTTATGCTATTATAAATTAAATTATTATCTTAGATTCATTTTCTATACACATTACTAGTGTATAGAAATATAATTTGTTTTTATATGTTGTTCTTATAACAAACTAATTTATGTATTTTAATTATTTTTTAAAGATTTATTTTTTTATTTATTTGAAAGTGTTACAGAGAGGTAGAGACAGAGAGAAAGAGGTCTTCCATCCCCTGGTTCACTCGCCAAGGTGGCTGCAACAACCAGAGCTGAGCCCATCCAAAGTTGTGAGCTAGGAGCTTCTTCCTGGTTTCCCACATTGGTGCAGGGGCCCAAGGACTTGGGCCATCTTCCATCGCATTCCCAGGCCACAGCAGAGAGCTGTATAGAGGAAGAGCAGCCGGGACTAGAACTGGCACCCATTTGGGATGCCAAGGCAATGGCTTTAACCTGCTCCACCACAGTGCTGGCCCCTATTTTTTTTTTTTTTTTTTTACAAAAATTTTTTAGTTAAAAGAATTGGGGGCTGCTATTGTGATGTAATGAAATAAAGTGCCGGCTGAGATGCTGGAAATCCACTGTGGGTGTTGGCTTGAGCCCTGGCTGCTCCACTTCTGATCTAGCTCCCTGCTAAGGACCTGGGAAAAGCAGTAAAAGGTGGCCCAAGTACTTGGGCCTCTCCCACCTACATGAGGGACCCGGATGAAGCTTCTGGCTTTGGCCTGGCCCAGTATGGGCCATTGCAACAATCTGGGAAGTAAACCAGCTGCTGGAAGATCTCTCTCATTTTCTCTCCCTCTCTGTGTGTACCTCTGACTTTCAAATAAATAAATCTTTTTAAAAACTAAAGAAAAATTAACAAGGGCCAGTACTATGGCACAGTGTGTTAAGATGCTGCTTACAATGCTGGTCTCCCACATTAGAGAACTGGTTCAAGTTCCAACTTTAAATCCAGCTCCGTGTTAATGTGCCTGGGAAAGCTGTGGAAGATTGTGCAAGTGCCTGGATCCCTACCACCCTTGGATGGAGGTCCAGGCTGCTGGCTACAGCCTGTCCCAGCCCTGACTGTTGCAAACATTTGAGGAGTCAATCAGCAGATGCAAGATTTATTTCTCTCTCCCTTTCTCTTTTCTCTGCCTTTCAAATAAATAAATAAATATTTTAAAAATTTAACAGATCCTAAAATTATACATATTTATAGAGTCCCATGTGATCTTTTAATACAGGTGTACATGGTTCATTGTCCAAATAGTCTAATGAAGTCCTTAGAATTTTTTAAGATATATCACATGCAGATAGATGCAATTTAATATCCTCTTTTAATATGAGTACCATTTGTTTCATTACCTAGCATAATTATAATATCAAAATCTATAGTTCAATGTTGAATAGAATTAGGAAGGGCAGACATCATTGTTTGCTTCTGGTCTTATGGGGAAGGCATTCAGTATTTTACCATTAAAATTAGGACATTAGTTCTGGGTTATTAATAGATAACCTTTATAACATTGAAGAAGTACCTTTTGTTTCTCGTTGAGTATTTTTTTTTTATCATAAAGAAGTCTGGGCCTTTTAGAGATTTTTATTCTGCATATATTGAAGAAGTTATGTGGTTCTTATCATTTTTTAAAAAGTTTTATGTTTTCATTTTATTGGAAAGTCAGAGCAAGGGAATCAGACTAGATCTTCTATCTGCTGTTTTACTCCCTGAATGCCTGCAACACCCAGGGTTGGGTCAATCCAAACCCTGGAAAGAACATGTGGCTCTCTGACATTGCTGTCAAGGACTCACTACTTGATCCATTATCTGTTGCTTTCCAGGGTGTGCATTGGCAGAAAGCTGGAATGGAAGCAGAGAAGCTGGAACTCCAATCAGACCCCCCCAAATAAATGTGGGGATCCTGAGCAATACCTTAACTGCATTCTTGGGATAAATCCCACATTGTCTTATTAGATATTCCTTTCTATATGCTGTTAAATAAGCTTTGCTATTTTTTTGTTTGGAAGCATCTACATTTTTGCATTGTAAAACTTTTGTAAAAAACATACTGAAAGATTAAAAAAAAATAGACCTCATCCACCCATACCTTATTTTCATTCCATGAGTTTGACATTAACACCAAAAATCAATAGATAAAAATATGAAATATTTGGTGATTTTAGTACATCTGTGAATTTAGTACACCCAAATCATTCCATTCCTAAGCACCAGGGTGTAGCCAGAATAAAATGCTTCTATATCTGTATATACTCACACATGTTCAAGAATAAACATCTCTTTGCTTCCATTGTGAAGACAGGAAAACCATGTAAATTTAGATATGATATGTGGACTTATCTATGTTTGTTTATCTGTTGCCACAAAAATCACAACTTATTAGTCAAGAAATAATATTTTCTGGGTCTTGCATGGAAATAAAGAATGTTTAAAACCAATGTCTGCCTTGAATAAACTCATATTCTACTGGAAGATACAACATTTAATATGACAACAATGCATATTATGAGATAAGTGACATAAAAGATATATAATGAAATCTCTTTGCAAGTTCACAAAATAAGGAGACTTTTTTGTGAGAAATGAGAAAGACTATTCCTGGAGGAGAGTATTCAAGGAATCAGATAAAACTGTGAAGTTGTATAGGATTCTATTAGGCTGTGTTGGAAGAGAGGGGCATTGGTGAGGAAATTCAAGAGGGAAAAACAGGAATAAAACCTCCTATATTTTACCATTAAAATCCTTAGGGAACATCAAGCAATACAGTTACTCTGAGATTAGGGTCCATGAAAAAGGTGGTCAAATATTCAGTTAGGAAAGTCAATAAGGGGCATCATATTGTTGGGGCCAGGAAGTTGAACCTTTAGTGGCAACCAGAACAGAAGCTTTGTAATGTCTTGATTGAGGATGTGCTGTAATAATACAGTTCATAAAATCTGTTACACAGAAAGCACATGGATCTATAGAGGTTTTAGCCCAAACAAAAGGCTGTCTACTAAAGGTCCAGTTTGCGACACCAAGCCTAGTAGATCCTCTTCTGGAAAACAAAGGGAAACATTGTTTATGTTGTCAACGGAAGGGGTATGCTTGTATTAATTCAGGATTTAATAGCAAGCTGAGCCATAGGGAGCCGCTGTCATGAAGAAAAACACCACTGGAGTCCTCCCAGAACAAGGTACTTCTGATGTAAAAGACCTCCGGGAAAGGTTTCTGGGGAATCCATAATTAAATGTCACATCATGGCAGAGGCAGAAGAAAAAAATGACTCTGCTTGGAAAATGGAAAATATGAATGTCTGGTCAAAATATTTTTATACCTTTAAAAAAAAGACTGGCTCTCTTCCTAGTAAACTGGACTTCCAATCAATCAGTCCAGGAAATAAACTATTTGTTAATAAAGCAGAGGTAGTGAATGCACTTCAGTGGTGCTTGCCTAGATGCGTGTGGAAAGTTTCACATTCTGAATTGATGGACTGGAGAAACTTGAACAGATTGGTGTAACAGTGACTTGTTTTCTAACAGTTTAAAATTGATTGAGATGAAATAATCAGAACTGCTTCCCCACTTTCCCTAATTTAGTTTCTTTATTTCAAAAAGAAGGGAGAAAGCAGTCCTAATTTGACTTTTGGTTGTATAATCTGTGAAGAGACTGTTATGATTCAAAATTGAAAAACTAGGACTGCTTTGTTCATTAACAGTGGACTCCCAGTTTCATCCCCAGCATTGGTTAGTTCAGCAGTTAAAGAATGAAGAGTCTTTTGCACCTGGCACGTTAGAGGATAATATCTTGCACAGAATCAGTAAGGCTCTGTTGATAAAGTCAGGAACTTCCAATGTAAAAGCCATATGCATGTCAAAATTCTCTATAGTCTGCTATTGGAAGGAGAAGAAAATGAATTACAGACAAAAATAAATTTCAAGGATAGAAGTGAATAAAAACAGTGAAATTTAGAAAATTGGGAATATGGAAAACATGGTGACAGGCAATGACGTCTAAAATGAAAATGTGCTTGTTTTTGCACACACTATAATTCTTAGGCGAGGAAGCAACCCATATGTTTTATTCTTGGATAATGGCAGATTTTGGAATTGAAGGAGAAAAGGAAAGAATACATTGTTCTCAAAAAGTAGAGGAGCTTCACATTAGGAGGAAAAGATAAGGGCTGGGGGGCAACTCTGACAAACAAGAACCAAATCAAAGTAAATGAGATTCGAAATCAAGAAGGAGTCCAATCATCTTCCCTGACAATTTCAAGACCTGCAGAAGAAACAGTTTTGACCCTGTGAAACACATAATGTGTGATTAGCCTGCCAAAGCATGATACATGATTTATAAAATGCTCAGAATACAGGTATGCATTTATCTATGAAAATGACCAATTAAGCAGAAATCGGTGTTCTTCAACATTTTATAAATGAACAGAGTCTAACTGAGACAGTTATCAGGATATTAACATTATATCTAAAATGTAAGAATCAATGCAGCAATCATCCATTAACTTGCTATTTGACTTTAATTAAGTAATATTAACTGTATTCTGGAACTTAGTATGGTATCTGGCACATAGTAGGGAATCAATAGCTATTTCTTGAGTTACTATATAAGGAGATACTTCAAAAAGTTTGTGACAAGCAAATTAAAAGATAAGGTTATTTTAGTGCAAGAAGTTTTGAAATCCATGCAGCTCTTTCATGATACACTTTTTCCACAAAGTTTTTGAAGATCCCTTTGTAATAAATTATATATTAGTGTCTTGAGAGGCCAAGTAATATTATTGACCTGAAAAAAATTTCTTATATCCCTACTGTATTTCAGATGAGGGGGAAATACCAATGTTCCAAGGGAATGATACTCTTTGTAATTTATCTTTTCTATCTGTTCTCTAACTCATGTAAGCATACTCATGATGCTCTTTAAAAAAAAAAATCTAAGCTACCAATGACTGAGAATATTAAGAGCATTTCTATCCCTGGTGTAGCTAAATATGCGTCCATACACTGCATTTTACTCTTTCAAACCCCACTACTGAGCAAGTAGAACAAATTCTACTTCAGACTTTCCATCAACCAAATCGCAAAGATGTCAATTCTATCTATCATTTGAGATATAAGATTTGATTCATCTTTCTCTCCCTGTGTGCAGCAGCCCATTCTGTTGCCTCCTCTCCAAGATAACTGTATTGCATCTGCTTAGCATTGGGTAGCATGTCTATTTTCCCTTGTCAAGTCTTCTGGGAATTTTAGTTGAAGACTCAACAACGATACCATCATTAAAGACACTGAAGAGGAAGAGATAGGAACAAATTAGGAGAAATTAGATTCTCTAAATATTAGGACTGATGCCATGTAATTTTTCTACTAGTTCTAATTGTTTAAATGTAAATGTAACTTTCCAAAATACTTTTTTATTGTTAATAAAAACAGAGAAAATATTTTTCAAGCTCCTAGTTTATGCTGCATATTTTACACATGAGCAATGTCTTATTTAATCTTTGCAATGATCTTCTTAGGTAACTAGTATGAAAGTACCTTCAAAAGTTCATAGAAAAATGGAATTAACATATAAGCTTATTTTGTGTGAAAATATTTTGAAATCCATGTATAGTTTTTCAGTATGTGCATTTTCTATGAACTTTTTGAAGGTTCCTCGTGTATTCTCATTTTAGAGTTGAAGTTGAGTGTTGTAAAGACTTTTAAATTTGTAACAGATACATAATGCATAAAACTCTAAACACATCATTTTTTATAACATATTATTGCCCATATAAGAAAAGATTCCATCATTTTCTATGACATAGTAAGATAACAAATTCTACCTGAGAGTTCAGGCAAATATTTCTCTTCACTTGTGATTTGTGCTTGACTCTTTAAAGTGAGCAAAAGTTCTGATCTTTTTCTCCGGAAAATAGCTCCTGGTTTCCTTGTTTTAGTTTTAGTGATATGTGTCCACTGGTCCTCACACAAGAAAGGCAGAATGTAATTTATTTGTTGCTATTTTGAAAAATTTTTCCTCCAAATTTGGGAGAATTGTTTATATTATGTCTATCACAGTATTTGCATGTATTTGCATATCATGTCTCCCTAAATTTTAGTATAGAGGTTGTCTGGCTACACCTACATTTTCATGGTACTTGCTGTACTACAGCAGAGTAACGCAGGGTATACATCAGTTCTCTAAATATTCTGTGGCTAGAAAACTTGCATAGAACACTTGTTGAGACATTTCTTTATCTGGAACTTTTCTGCTGTTGACTATCTCCCTCTCTCTTTATCTCTCATATATAAATATATAATTTAAGTTATACAAGTTTTATATGTTTCCTTTATACTGTTTTAGGAATATAGTGGCACTTCCCTCCCCAAACCTCTCTCTCCAACCCTCCTTCAACCCTTCCTTCCCTCCGGACTCCAAATATACCCACACTTCAGCAATAGGTTGCAACTATTGGATTCAACATTCTGAATTTATTTTTATTATTAAAATTGATAATATACTTAATTTTTAAAATCATGCAGATATATAGTGAGTGATGGCATCTATGGATACCTGAGGAGCTGGTCCTGGATTGTGGTCTTAATTATGTTCTCCATGAGAATGATTTAGTAGTTACAAAGTACTCATCAGCTCAAGGGACAAGTATACCATTTACTCTATCATAGTTTCTTTGAATGACTGCTCCTTCCTCATATTTGATGTCAGTGATTTGTGCTATGAAATATAGCTCATACTTACATCTTTGCTTTCATAACCTAGCTTTTGAGAAGAAAACCACGACTGTGGGGAGCAGCCCGGACTGGACTGAGTTACTGGAATTAAGACTTATTCTATGCATCTGCTCTCCCACAATATGGCGCTGGGAGAGAAGTAAACAGCTTCTGCACAGCTGCCTCCAGTTCAACCAATAAACTGTAGGACTTGCTCCTGATTGGAGAGCAGCGTACTCGGCGTGTGGGCAGCCGAGTTGGGATTGGCGGAGGAGGACTATAAAGGAGGAGAGAGACGGCATGCACGGGGAACATCTAAGGGGAACATCTAGCTGAAGGAACACCTGTGCAGCCCCCGAGAGAACCGGCCGGCGGTGTGCCGCTCCCCTGCGGAAGTGGGGAATGTGGCCAGGGGGAACTGCCCTTCCACGGGGTTGGAAGGGATAGTAGCCAACCCGGGAAGAACCAGCAGCAAACCCGGGGAGGGCCGAGCAGACGAAAAGAACAGCGCAGGGTCCTGTGTCGTTCCTCCACGAAGAGGGGGAGCGACACACGACTACCTTCTTTTTAGAATTCACTTTCTTTTTTTTTTTTTTAAATTTAGAAACATTATTGCCAACACTGATTTCTGCATCTCAGGGATAACATTAAATCTTTTTGAGACTTCAGTTATGAAATAACAGAAACAGCCAGCTATTGGCCTCTCATTGCAACATTTGATTGAGAGAAAGTAGGAATTGTTTAAGAACTGACTCTAATTCGCTGGGTCCTAAGCTCTCTGCGTTTCACTCAGAGTTAACTACAGTCTACACAACTGATATAACTGCCTACAGAATCTGATGTTTGGAGATGAACCCTCAGACATTATTTATCACAAGTTAATGTTTCACATACTAATACTTGTCAGATGAGGTATTTGTCAACTGCCAGATACCTGAATGCTTCTCATTACCATTCTCATGATTTTAAATAAAGTACTTAGGAATTATGTAACAGAGAGCAGGAAATGGTCAGGAATAGTAAAAAGTACCTGGATTAGGAGTCAAACTGATCAACTCTCTGTACTCCACTCATGTTAGTTATGGAATCTTAGACCATCAACTTCATCCTCTGAGACTCGGTGAAATGGAAATAAAAAGATTCACTTTTAAGGGTTGTCAAGATAAATATATAACACATAAGAACAAAATGAGTGCTCAAAAAGTGGTTATTTCTCTTGGTTCCTTTTCTTTCTTTTCCTTTAAACAGCCAATGACTGAGACCCCCAGACTATAGTCTTGGGTTTATGGCAGGTGTACAACCCACTCATTAGGAGCATATTACCCAGTGAGTAAAGCTGCAGTAAAGAAGTAATCACACAAATCGGGGCATAGTCTCATGAGAACAGATGCTGCAGAAAGGAGAGACAGGTGAAGACATATTTAAGAAGGATTTGAGCCTGTCACAAAGCTTTAGAAAGATTTCTGTGAAAGGATGACAACTGAGCTGAGATCCAAAAGGTTTAGGAGTTAAATAGGTGAAGTGGGAAATGAAGGGTGATTGCAATCAACACTGCCACTATTATAAAGCATGATGGTATGAATCATATGCCACCTTTAATTGTTTGTCCATAGAAGTAAAACCCACCCAATATTTTGTAAATCATTGAATTTTGTTGTGCATCACAACTCTGGCTTTCCTTCTACCTCAACAATGTGTGTCCTTGCCTTTTGTCTCTTGTGGAGACCACTGGTTGGCAGTAGTACCGAAGAGACTGTTATTCATCTTTTGGCTTCTTCATTACTCTGTTGGGGTGGATCTGATGTATCTCTATCCACTACTAATGGACCAATTAAAAATCTCTCTATCCTTCAGCAGAGCCACATCAATCACTCTTTGTCCACATTGGCAACTCCAGATGTTCCCAGCATTGTTAACAGGCCACCTGTCTTTGCTAGTGCTAAATTGAAACTGGGAGGTATCATTGGATCAGTGGTGCACATTTTTAATGGCTCATTCCTAACCAGAACAGATGAGCCCTAAGGGGCTGTCTGGCAAACAGCACAATGGCAGTTGTTCTCATCATCTACTGTGAAATGTCTGTATGTGTTGTAGTGACTTGATAAGTCATCCCTTACCATATTTTCTCTGCTCAGAGATGCCTTGTTTCTGACTCATGTCCTTGTTACAAATTTAATGACAAAACAGTGGGAAATAAGGGGCAGATGACAACTTTCCACATCCACTGAAAGAACGTTCTTTTCCCTTTCTAAATTCCATGTACTCATCCAAATATGTCGTCAGAAATTTTTTATAGTAGATCCTTGGAGAGCCTACGTAGTTTGTATAATTGGATTATCATAAACTAACCTATAACTTAGATAAATGTGTTAGCTTATTTTATGCATAGATACATTTAAAGTTCTTTTATAAGAAATAGTTGATTATGAGTTTTTATTTAGATAAACATATAATCAAACAAAATTAGGAAGATCTAGGTTTTATCAGTGATATGAACAGGGACGGAAATAATATGTATTATGTGAGCATTGGAAGGAATTTAATAATCATCAAATCACAATCTGTTTTTATTGAGATTCCATGCGGCCGGCACCGCGGCTCAATAGGCTAATCCTCCACCTAGCGGCACCAGCACACCGGGTTCTAGTCCCGGTCGGGGTGCCAGATTCTGTCCCGGCTGCCCCTCTTCCAGGCCAGCTCTCTGCTGTGGCCAGGGAGTGCAGTGGAGGATGGCCCAGGTGCTTGGGCCCTGCACCCCATGGGAGACCAGGAGAAGCACCTGGCTCCTGCCTTCGGATCAGCGTGGTGCGCCGGCTGCAGCACGCCGGCCGCAGTGGTCATTGGGGGGTGAACCAACGGCAAAAGGAAGACCTTTTTCTCTGTTCTCTATCTCTCTCTCTCACTATCCAGTCTGTGGGTCAAAGAAAAAAAAAAAAAAAAAAAAAAAAAAAAAGGAGAGAGAGAGAGATTCCGTGCCTTACCTTGGATCACATGGCAGAAATTTAGGGTCATCTCCAAACACGAAGCAAAATGCTCGGACGTGGTATGACATAGATATTGGTAACCTAGTTCCAGGAAAAACTAGTCTGGACAGAAGGAGTCTAATATATCTTTATTTACTTACTTTTGACAAAGGCTAATAGGAATCATGGGCTATTAGCTCAAAAGGAAACTGAGCGGGAAAAGAATCGTACACGTTCACTTTTCACTTACTTTACAGATGGGGAAAGTGAGGCTCACAACATTGTGGCTCAAGAATGTATATCTGATTTACATCCAGGTTACTGGACCTAACTCAACACCACGTTGGTATTTGCTGAATACCTTCTCTTTTTGAAGCATTAAGTGGTGGGTTAGGAAGATAGTTATACGGACTTGATCCCAAAGAACTAAAATCTTGTTACCTTCTCTCCCAGGCAACAGAAGGAATGGAAGTTTGATACCCACCCACTAAAATTTTGGTCTCATGTTATGAGGAGCGTAGTTAAAATTATTTTCTTTTTCTTAGTAATATCAAAGTAAAGTTCAGAATTCTCAACTGGAACCTGCAATGTCTTTTAGAGTTAGGCTTTTGCTTTCTAACAATTCCTAATCATCTGTTAACACTGGGCCCCTCAACTTACTGGGCTTAGGTCATACAATTCTTGTCCCTTTCTTTGTATTGCATGCTGTTGTTCTGTACTAGAAATTTGGACTAGTGCTTCAGGTGTGAGTCTTAACACCCTTTAGCAAAACTTCCTGATGATCTGCCTAGCCTGTCTGCTTTCTCATGTGCTCTTATTATTGTTTGTTCTTATGTATCTTGTGTAGTCACATTGCAAGTCTGTCTGTATATCTGTCTGTCTATCATTATTTACTCATGATTGGTCTTCATCACCAGAAGTAGGGAATAATTCCCATCAGACAGGGAGCATGACCTTTTTTTCTGTATATCACTCACAGTGCATGGAACATAGCTGTCTCTGCTTTAGGCTATGAACAGTTATTTGGTAAATGTCTGGATAAGTTGACTGACTCTTAGAATGGCTTACCTCTGTGCTGTTTATTGTAAAGGTAGAATCCTGGCCTAATCTCAAGTGTACGTTTTCTCATAACATCTCCTAAATCCATTAGAAGTTATCTCTTTATACACTCCTTCACTCACTGATACAAATTTGCTTGTTACCTACTAAGACTTAGTATTTAAATAATACACACTTTGTTCCAATGCAATGCACAGTCTTTTTTTCATTTAGGGTCTATTCTTAGGATATGTGCAAACATTGAAGAATGATGTGAAGGCTATAAAACAAAATCTCTTTCTCTTGCAAACTTATACTTAAGGGCATAAAGGTATATTATTTGTGGATATAATACTGATCCAGAAATAACTGCATTGTTTTACTTTGGTTGTAAGAATCAAGAAGCATTCCATCTAGAAGGATGCAAGTAATAGAAAATTTCCAGTTCAGAAGAGAGGAAACAGTTTATCCCTTAAATTTACTCTTGCTGCTGACTTCCCTATTTTTATGGACAGAACATTATATTTGAGCACAAAGGGACAGGGAAAGTTATCATGGGGGAAACAGTAGCAACCTAGTTTATGCAAAACTATCACTGATTCCTGATGACAACTTCTGAGAAGAAAATGCAATTGTGGGATCAGTCTCCCCCAATGCTATCCAGCAATGTGTATGAGAAGAGCTAGCTGGATTTTTTTCCCCTCTTTGTAAACATGGATTGTTTGCCTTCCTATAACTAAATTAAAGAGAGTGAGAAAAGGGTGAACATGAGGCATTGGCCCCACGGTGACTGGCTCTCTATGTACAGTGTTAAATCACCTTTCTCCAGAAGATCATCCACTAACTATTGAAAACTTCTTGAATACAGCTTTGTGCTTTATATTTCTCATCTGGAATATTCAGTTATATAGACATCTACTTGTCTATAATTGTGGAAGACTTGTGTCTAAGTAACTTAGTTGAAAAAGTATATTTGTAGATCAAGCGTTCTGTCTCAGTAATATTGTGTATTTGGTGGATTTTAAATTGTGAAGAGAGACAAATCGAGAAAATAAGGTGATGACTCCTTGGCACTGACTGTGGGCATGGAGGATTTAGGTAGTTTGTAGTCTTGTGATCAAGAATATGTGAAGTCATGATGTGCATCTAGCATGATGGAGTGCACTGTGAATGAATAAAGAAGATCAGTACAAATGCATGCATACAGTTTGCATATATGTGGCATCATCTGTGTGCCTGATGCCATCCTATATATGCAAATATCTGTATCATTCAGGGATACTCAGATGTTCTGGAACATGATTACATTCTTCTGGCTGCATTCCAAACTCTGAATGAACCTGTGATCACTTTTTCCTTGTCACACTCATGGGCGTGCTCACTTTACTTTTACTCCATTTGCTTCATTCATTTCTATTCTTGTATCCGATTTCTTTATCAAAAAACTAAAAGGCAATACCAGAGAAAGAAAAAACTTACATGGATTATATTTTATTTCATGCCTACTTTGCTCTAGTTATTCAAAGATTAAAAAGTGAAGGCAAAAATACATGGCAGAGAACCCTATAATTGGGTTAAATATGCAAACTTTTCTTCAGAAAGGTTTCTCTCACTGGCTTCTTTCTTTAAATGACATCATTTTGCTATAATTTAGAAAAGAAATTTGGCACCAAGTCACAATGTAAAATAAGATTTATGGTCTGCTAGATTGCCAAAGATGGTTTTCTTTGAGATCAAATAGTTGAGTCAAAGAGTATTGAACAGGTGTTGAGATTGCTATTGAACCTATATGGATCAGTCTTTCTTCCCAAGCCTTAGTGACCTCATTTGTAAAATGAATAGGTCATTCTAGTTTGAATGATTTCAGAGGTTCGCTTCCAATTGTATTACACATATTTTAGCACTGTACTGGCAAATTTATTTTTAAAATATTTGTTCACTTAGAAATGCAGAGAGAGAGAGAGAGAGAGATAGATTGATTGTGTATCTTCCATTCCTCGGTTTGTTTCCTAAATACTTGAAGTAGCTAGGACTAGGTAAGGCTGAAGCCTGAAACTGGAACTAAACCTAGGTCTGCTGCATGAGTGGCAGGGACCCAACCACTGGATCCCTTACCTAATGCCCCCTAAGGGGTGCATTAGCAGGAAGTTGGAATCATGAGTGAAGCCAGGATTTGAACCCAGGCCTTTAAATATGAGATACTGACATCCCACGCAGCTTATTAACTGCTGGGTGCTGCTAAATTTAACCAATGGAAACAAATAATTTGAATGTCAATAAATCAAACTATAACATAATTTAATTAACTACATAGACTTCCTCTCCAAGATAAAATGAGAGATTTCCAATTTGAATCAGTACTAGAAATCCTTACTCTTCATGTAAGACACTAATTCTTTAGGATTTCTACAAAATTTAAAATAAATGATATTATGTGCATTCTAAGATATTTCTCTTTCATAAAGAGATTATTCTAACCAATGAGATGTCGCTGTCACTCTTCAGTAATGACAAATACATATTAACAAAAATACAGTGAAGTATTCCTGCAGTATTTGGCTTTCAGAAATAAGTCCATTCATAACTAGGTGAACACATTGCAATAAAATCTCCATAAATTGCATGAAATTGTCTGAGCAATGGAAATGTCCCTGACAAATTTTGTATACTTTTCCATTTTTTCATTTTCAGATGAAGATAAACAGTGATTAAACTAAGTAAAACAATGGTGTGTCCAGTCCTTTGTTTCTATGCTGTTTCAGTGAGAAATTTATCTAGCTGGAAAGCTATAGACCTAGATGGAGTTAATTCTGTCATCCATTCACAGGCTTCTTCCAGAATGTGGAACCTGCACTGTCCTGATTAGCCCTGTGCCAAAGAAATCTCCCTTTACTGCTTGTCTTTCCTCGTATACACAGACCTGTTCTCTCCTCTTTATTAGTGTAGCCCTGCTCACCACTGTGGACTTTCTAAAAGCCTATTTCAAGTTTTAAGTCTGTTTGATTTTATTTTGTTGCATATTTAATAATAATTGATTGCTACAACAACACCTTTCTCATGCCTCATACTGTGCCTTTATGCTTTCTGTATTTGTTTTATTTTTCAGGTAGAGAGTTAGAAAGAGAGACAGACAGTCGGACAGACACAAATATCTTCTACCCACTGACTCATTCTCCAAATGCCCGTAAGAGCTAGGGCTGAGCTAGGTTGAATTTGGGAGCCTGGAACCCAAACCAAGTCCTGCAGTGAGAGACGGGGACTAGTTCTTTAGTTCTTGAGTGCTTGAGGACTCCCAGAATGTGCATGAGCAGGATATTGTCAACAGGAGAAGAGCTGGAACTCGAGCCGACACCCTGTTATGGAAAGTGGATGTCCCAAGCTGTATCTTAACCATTGCACCACACACTTACCCTCCTTTAGTGGTTTTTAACTCGGGTAGTAAAGTTTCTGATTAGAGTATGTCACTGGATTGCATTGCGTCTGCAAATTGGAAATTACTGACCTAAGACAGAAAACACATTTCCTTGGCATAGTCAGAGTATTATATTTTGCACTTTACAAAAATTAACAAAACAATCATTTACAGATTGAGTGGTTTTGCCAATTTTCTAAGAACTAGAACACAGTGTAGCATTAGCAGTAGTGGATATGTACCAAATTAATTTTATAACTATTGAGAATTCCAAACATACTTCTGTTCCTCAAAGGAATTACTACACTCAATTATTGTTGTACACTGCAGAAATGGTGGTTAGTGGAGTTTTCTTTTGATAGAAGGGCAGAACTTCTCTGCATTTAATTCTGAAGATGGTAGACAATCCTATTATGCAAATACTGGTCTTCCTGAAGTTTATATTGAGGTCTAAATTCCAACTGACTTATGATGTATGGAAAGAAATTCAAAACCTCAAAAAACTCTTTGTTATGCTTTTGACCCTGGACTCATTAGAATGTTCCCATACTTCTTAACTGCTGGTAAAAAGGGCAGTGCTTTAGATGAGCTATACATAGCGGTTAGTGCAAAAATACCCACATTAAGCATAATAATTCCAGAAGAATGTTTCAGAAAACATTTGGGAGTGGGGCAGGCATTTGGCGTAGACTTTAAGATGCTGCCTGAGGTGCTTCCATGCCATATTGGAGTTGCGACTGTGCTTCTGATTACAGTTTCCTGCTAATGCATGACCTTGGAGCCAGCAGACAATGGCTTTATTGGTTGTGTCTCTGTCACCCATGTTGGAAATGCAGTTTGACTTCCTAGCTTCTGGCTTCAGCCAGGACCAGCCACAGCTATATCATGCATTTCAGGAATGAACCAGCAGATGGAAGACCAATCTCTCTCCCTCTCTCCCTCTCCCCTCCACCCCCCCCCCGCTATCTCTCTCTTCCTGCCCCACCCATTCAAGTACATAAAATAAAATGATTAAAAAAATCTTTAGAAAAATAAAACAATTGCAAGGCTAGGTGTTTAATCATTTGACAAATATGTTCCTTGAAACTGTGAATTGTTTACTAACTATAAAAATGTAGCTTAAGTTTCAAAATATGATTCGTGGATCACCAGAGCAGTAGCGTATCCATAAGGACTATGCCAGTTACAAAAATGTTTCTGCAAGGACAGACTATTTTTTGAGGAGGAAATAGTGAAATGATCCAATTTCAAATAGCCCAGATATTCTTTGTCTTCATTTGTTGCTTGGCACAGAGATTCATAAATATATATGGGGTATTTATTGATTTTTTCCTCAGACTTAAAGAAATGTTGAGTATAACATTGATTTAATCTAATACTTCTTTATTAATTCTCTAGACTTTAACAAAAATTTACTTCATTGATCCTTTGTTTTCTGCATATTTTTGAAAAATTAAAAGCATGTCAGTATAATATTATACTGGCATACTATCGTACTATATATTATGCTATTATACTGATATATAATATATATATATATTTATATATTTCTCTCTAAATACAGGCATGTTCCATTATTATAACCTATTTACTCTAATTTAAATTATTACATCTTAGCTGCTGTGCTAATTATAAGACTTTGAGTAATATAGAGGTTTCCAGCCAGGCATCAGCAATTTCTATAAGCAAAAAAATGGAAAGTGTATTGCATACAAGAAAGGGAGAGCATATTCACAAAGAGAGTAGGACCAAAGTCATAAAATGTAAAAGTTTAAAGGGGGTTGTGAATAAAATATGATGATACCACTAAATGGTTCCAGACACTATGCTAAGGGCTTTATATTTATTTTTTTTAAAGATTTATTTATTTATTTGAAAGTCAGAGTTACACAAAGAGAGGAGAGGCAGAGAGAGAGAGAGAGAGAGAGAGAGAGGTCTTCCATCCGCTGTTCCATTCCCCAACTGGCCGCAATGACCAGAGCTAAGCTGATTTGAAGTCAGGGACCAGGAGCTTCTTCCAGTTCTCCCATGCTAGTGCAGGGGCCCAGGACCTTGGCCATCCTCCACTGCTTTTCCAGGCCACAGTAGAGAGGTGGATCAGAAGTGGAGCAGCCGGGACTCCAATTGGCCCATATGGGATGTCAGCACTGCAGGTGGAAACTTTACCCACTACGCCACAGCACCGGACCCAGGGCTTTACGTTTCTTACAGTGTTCCTACACCTATCCTTCTAGTTAAGTTTCCCTATTTTATAATAAGAAGCTAAGGATTAGGGATTTTTTTAAAAAATTAGCCAAACTGACACAAATAGCAAGTCATGGAAGTATGATTTGAATTTTGTTCTGACTCCTAGACCTGTGATTGTTAAATTAAATGAGTAGTTTAGCACAGTGCAGAAGATGGTTCTGGGGAAGGTGCCAGCATCTTGATTTCTTTACCAAGCTGTAAATGTCCATGGTATTTTTCTATTCCTCAAAACTTTATTCATGAAAGTAAATTATTTCTAAGATTATGGCAATGACAAATATGTCTTCTTCCAGACTTTGGTGAATAACAAAGACTTCTGTTATCTTAAAAATACAAGTTTGTATTGTTGGTTTGACTTCTTATAATATGGGAAGCATTTTGTTTTAGCATATAAACTGTTGACGTCCTGAATTCTTTTCCTTTGTCTTGCCTTTTGCCTTTATCAGCCGTGCATTCCCACAAGCACAACTTACACCTGTCCTAAGCAGAAATGACTCCATGGTCTTGCTCTCCAGCATTCCACTCTGCAGCCATCAACTGCTTTTTTATAGAATACCTTCAATGCTCAAAGCCCAAGGTGTTCTAAGGTGTTCTTCAATCCTACCCAGTAATGCACTTGTTGATCCAACCATTTCTCCTTATTTCTCATCCTATTGATATTTAGGCAGCCTCCCCGCAGCCATTCTCAATGCCTTTGCTCCTCTTTTCCTAGGCCTTCACTGTAGATTCTCAACTGATTCTGATAAACATTAAAGGAAAAGCCAAACCACTCTGAGTGGCCTAATGTTCTGAGTATATGGAGAATTCCAGTGGCTCTTGGACTGCCCAGTAATTCTATTGTTCTTCTACTGTTATTGTCCTTCTCTTTGTGTAGTTGACTTCATTCCTCCTTCATATCTTCAGTAGTTGCTCTGCAGTCCACATTCCTTGTTGATTATTATGCTTCCTGTTTCAGTGACAACAAAGAAGCAATTAGAACAGATATCCAAACCCCTCTCTTTACTTACCATTTACCCCCATTCCTACCCTTACACTCTGAGAAAGGTCTAACTCCAAACTTGCATACTATATACCATCTCTTTTTGCCTACTTGAAAGCATTGCTCCAGAAGATCCCAACCACCCCCATTTTCAATTCTACTAGATTATTCATCAGTATGTAACATGCTATAGTGTTCAATCCTTGAACTACTTTTTTTTTTTTTTTCAAAAAGCTATCCTCATTTCCTTATTTATTTTATCCAGACTCCTGGCTTTAAATACTTTCTCTGAATTTATGAAGCTTAAATTTAAATCTCTGCTCTAGGCCTCTCCTGCGGTTCACATTTCAATATTTCATTGCCTATTCTCCATCTCTACTTGAATACCCAATAGCCATCTCAAACTTAACATTTCCAAACTGTTCTTCCTTCCGTACTAATTGCATGCCCTTTCCTATCTTAGCTAAAAGCAGTTACAAATTTCATTTTGCTCAGGCCAAAAATCTTAAAATTAAATTTGATTTTCATCTTCCTTTCATATCTCATTATCTAATAATTCAGCAAATTATTTTACTATCTCTTCAAAATATATCTGGGATATACTCTCTGCCTGTTGTATATCTACCCTAGACAAAAATAAGTCTTTATTCACACGGATTAAAGCAACAATTCTAACTGGTTTCCCTCTTTCTATCCTTGCAACTCTAGGCCTAGTCTCAATTTAATAGCCAGAATAATTATATTCAAACGCAAGTCATATGCTATATTTCTTGCCTCAGAATCCTCCCTTTTGCTCCTTTTCCATCCCATTAGAGCTCCAAAGTCTACATGTGAACCACAAAGCCCCACAAAATCTAGCGCCCATTACTCTTTGTGTTATATGCTCTTCTATATTCGCTCATCAAGCTTCAGGCACACTAGCATTCTCATTCTTCTGCAAACTAAACAGTTATACTCTAGCTTGAGGACATTCTTTTAATGTTCTTTCTGCTAAGAATATTGTTCCTCTAGGAGCTACATGATGTGCTTTCTCAATTTCTTCACATATTCCCTAAAACATCTAATATTTGTAGTGCTTTCTCTAATTATAATAAATAACAATTATATTTTACCCAGCACTCCATGTCTTCCTTTCTCTGTTGCTTTACTTTCTCTAGCTTTATCACCATGTAAAATACTGTGTAATTTACTTATTTGGTTTATTATTAGTGCCCCCAGTATTGATTCTATTAGCATAGGAATTTTTCACTATTGTGCACTGTTATAACCTCTAGGTTAGAAAATAACTTAGTAGGTATATAATAAATGTTTAATTAATGAATGAACATATCTATAGGAAAATGAATAATTATGTTACAAGTTAAATTAATGAAGGAAGGTAAGCATTTGAATGCATTTCCATGTTTTAATCCAAGATGGTATCAAATCTCCTTAAATTTAACCTGTAGCCTATTCTGATATTTTGCATTTTCCTCATTCTTTACTTCAATAGTGTTGATGCCATGTACATAAAGTCAATCTTTTTGTAACTTTTTATGTCAACAGTCTATTAATTATACTTTAATATATACATCAATTACAGTATTTGTCACCATCAATCACACTTTATAGAATTTACCATGAAATGCCATTCAAGGGTGAAAGATAGGACTTGCAATTTCTTTTTGAAAGATGTATTACACAAAGCCATAACTTTCTTGTTTATGAGAAAATTATTGTATAAAACAGGAAGAACATTAATTGAAATTTTACCTGATAATATATGCTTTAGAAAAATCTTTAAAATCAGGAAAAAATGTCATGTATTATATTTGCTGCAGTTTTGTGATTTTAATTGATGAGTACAACAGATGAATTACCTTTTGATAAAAATTAGAGTGAAATTATACTATCTATATGAAGGTTTATCAATATTCTGATACATTGACAAATTATTTATGTAATAATGATGTTAATCTTATTTTCTACCAAATCCAATGTCTGGAGAACAAAAGATATTATATCATTCTTATGGGAAAATGTAATTTTAATGATCAACTTGCTAATGAAGAGTTAATGTGCTAAAACATGAGCCCTTTTTATTCAAAATACTTCACTGTTTGAATGTCTTTATTTTTTAGGGACAAGAAATATAATTTAAAATAATTCCCCATTTCACCTGACATTTGATGTGCTATAGGTACATTGGGGCTAGCTTTAAGGCAGGCCCATGTCAGTTATCAAATATGGTGTGCCTTTGGAGACAGAAGGAGGAATGCAGACAGCTACCAAATCCAAACAATATAGTTAGTATAAGATTAAGGTGCAAAATTGTGGCTTATTATTCAAATAACAAGTGTGTTATTCTAGTCTGAGTGTGTAATTTAAAAGGAGTAGGCTAATTAATATTTAGTAAAATAGATACAGAGTAGGAGAAGGTGGCATAAGATTGATAAAATTGCCATGGCTTGCTTTTCTGAGGCCTACTTCTTAGCTCTTTGTTATTGTAGTGCATGATGCCCAGTGAAAACGTGTGGTGTTTGGTAAATTTTCTTATAGATTTCTACTGATACATTGTGTAATTAAAACACCACTTCTATATTGATATTTTGATTCAACTGTAAGATCAGTTCTATTGGTAAAATATAATATTAGAATAATGAAGGCATGTTGTGTTGCATACAATGTGTGGTTTTTTTTAACTAGCCTTTTTTAGAACAAAGAAATCTTGGATCTCATTCAAACTTGTTAATATCTGCACTTATGTTTTGAGATTTTCCATAGTTACCTTATACATCTATTACATCTATTAAAATAAAGCAAATAGTTAATTATTTACATATTACAATTTTAGCATGATATATGTTATAGAAACATAAAAATTCAGCAAGTAAAAATTATGTAATTTGAATTATAAGCATCAGTGTTACTCATTACTTTTATTTCTCTGTCACTACATATGCAAGGGGGCTTCTAAAAGTTCATGGGACTAACATCTCCTTTTAATTCCATTTTTCCACGGAAATTTTGAAGGTCCCTGGCATGAGGACAAAAACTTTATAGATTCATCGGCTATTGTTAATGCAGAATATTTAATATAGAAATAATAAGCAATTATAAGAAATTAAATCTTACCAGTGGAGAAAACTACACAACTACAAATGTCATTATGAATTTTTGAGCACATATATGTGGATTTGTATGTTTACAAGTATGTGTGTGTGTAAAAGGATATATTCCAGTTCTGGGTACTAAATAAAGCCTAGAAATAATGATGAAGCAGTAGTAACCATAAAATTGTGGCATCTAAATGCTAGTTCCCGTTACTAAGAAACAGTTTCTTGGGAAAATAACTGCACATTTGAGTCAACAAATGCACAAAATTAACCAAGGGCATTTACTGTTTCAGAAAGCGAAGAAGCTATCAAAGGCTAATAGATAAAAGCAAAAAACACAGAAAACTACATGCAAAAATATAAAATAAAATAGAATCTACAGTAAAAAGTATCCTAGCAATACCTCTATGAAGAGAATCATATTGGCTAATGCTTTTTGTGGGTCAAAAAGAAAATTGATGTAATTCAAACACATAAAAACTGAAGTTGATAATAATGCTAAATAACAGAAAGCCAAAGACAAAAGCAAAACAAAAACAGATGCTAACACATTGGTGGTATCTAGGACATCGAGTCCTTCTCTAATAATTGTCAAATAGCAGAAAAGAATTAAACATTTAGAGCTGGGTGGAAAAATATCTTTTTTTAAAAAAAAAGATTTATTTTATTTATTTGAAAGCCAGAGTTACAGAGAGAGAGAGCAACAGAGAGGGAGGTCTTCCATCTGCTGGTTCACTCCCCAGATGGCTGCAACAGCCGGAGCTGCGCAGATCCGAAGCCAGGAGCCAGGAGCTTCCTCCGGATCTCCCACGTGGGTGCAGGGGCCCAAGGACATGGGCCAACTTCTACTGCTTTCCCAGGCCATAGCAGAGAGCTGGATCAGAAGTGGAGCAGCCGGGACTAGAACCAGCACCCATATGGGATGCTGGCGCTTCAGGCTAGGGCTTTAACCTGCTGTGCCACAGCGTTGGCATCCCCTTTTTTTTTTTTAAATATTTATTTTATTTATTTGAAAGACGTGGTTACAGAGAGAGGTAGAGACAGAGAGGGGAAAAATATCTTCCTTATAAAAGAATCATGGAATAATATATGATGGAAAAGTAAATATTTTTGCATATTCAATAAATCAAAAATTCAGGCAAAATCTTTCATGATTGAAGTCACTGGATAAAAGTTAGTGGGAAATCAGACATCCTGGGTTGAACCACTGTTCAAAGAATCACTAAAAGTAGTACAACCCAACATTTTAGACATATGGCTCTTCATATGATAGATAGTGAAGTACACAGAATCACTTCTTTAGTCTTCTCATAGAAATATATTTAAAAGCTTTACATGAATCTAATCAAGTCCGAAGCATTGATAGTTTACATGAGATACAGGTGATTGTGGAACATATCAAATGATACTCTAATACATAAATATATCCAAAATATAGGACATTCTAGGCAGACATCTGACTCAATTTCATATTTAAACAAATACTAAAAATAAAAGGTAGATGAATGAAGAGAATGATATTAAAGGAAACATATATGATAATATGACATTTTATAGAAAAATGTAACTCTGCTTCTTAAGTTAATGGTAAAACAAAAACTTGGTGGATGAAGAGGTTATATTAAAAATATCTTATGGTTTGTGACATTTATTATGTCCTGATTTAAACAATAGGAAAGTGGCATTTTGAGAAAAATCAAAGAAATTTGAAAATAGAATGATTTTTAGATGAAACTAAGGAATTATTATTAATTGTATTAGATGTGAAAATGACCAAGTGTTGTTATGAAACTGTATATATTTAATAATTGCATAATGAAGAATGTAAACATTAGATGATATTTGGGGGTTGCTATAAAATATTCATAACAAATTAAGTAATAGAATACATGATGTGAGTGGTCCAGTCTTGATATTCATATAGCTTGGAATTATGTCCCCTCCCCCAAATTTATAGGTTGAAGCCCTAACCCCACCATGACTGAGTTTAGAATTAGGACTTTTAGTAGATAATCAAGATGATAGGAGCTCATATGCATAGGCTCCTGAATTGATACTTTTGGTGGCCTCATAGGAAAAGGCAGAGACAGAGAGACATTCCTCCCTGTTCTTCATTGCATGTAATGAGTAAAGGTCAGAAGGTGCTTGTCTCCAACCAGGCGAGCCCTCACCGGAAACTGCATCGGCTTGCTTCTTGATAGTGGATTTCCTAATTTGCAGAGCTGTGACAAATAAATTGTTTATTGTGTAAACCACCCAATCTATAGTGTTTTATTATGACAGCCCTAACAGACTAAGAAAGAGATAAGATATATGAAAATTTATTATGTTAGGATATTTACTTTGAACATATTTTGGAGCTACAATACTTCTGATGAAAATTTCTGAGCATGTTGATAAAAATGCAATGGTATTTGAAATTAAAATTTTCATTTCTCTACTCTTAGCTTTCTAACCCTAATCTTTCTCTGATAACTTTTCTGCTAATGTATCATCCAGAGTATTTTATAGTCTATAAGAGAAAGCCCAAGGCACTTAACTAGCTGGTTTTTCCCATAACAAATATCTAAATGAATCTTTCCAGAAATTACTCTTTCTGCTTTGAAAACATGATATCTCGGCCGGTGCCATGGCTCACTTGGTTAATACTCTGCCTGCAGCGCTGGCACCCTGAGTTCTAGTCCCAGTTTGGGCACTGGATTCTGTCCCGGTTGCCCCTCTTCCAGGCCAGCTCTCTGCTGTGGCCCGGGAGTGCAGTGGAGGATGGTCCAAGTGCTTGGTCCCTGCACCCGCATGGGAGACCAGGAGGAAGCACCTGGCTCCTGGCTTCGGATTGGCACAGCGCGCCGGCTGTAGCAGCCATTAGGGGGATGAACCAAAGGAAAGGAACACCTTTCTCTCTCCCTCTCTCTCTCTAACTCTGCCTGTCAAAAAAAAAAAAAAAATGGAAATCTTTACTTAATGTATGCTAAACTGATCTTCTGTATATAAAGAGAATCGAAAATGAATCCTCATGTGAATGGAAGGGGAGAGGGAGTGGGAAAGGGGAGGGTTGCGGGTGGGAGGGACGTTACGGGGGGGAAGCCATTGTAATCCATAAGCCGCACTTTGGAAATTTATATTCATTAAATAAAAGTTAAAAAAAATGATATCTCAACCAAAAGAAACCAACTTTGAATCAACAAAAATAACTATCTCCCCTACATTTATAATGATTCTTTAAGATGTCTAATTTTTATATTAATTATTGAAAAACTCAAAAGTTCTGTCACGTTTCATGCAACTAAACAAATTAAGACCGTTTAGGTTTTGATATTAGCCCTCTATTTTTCCTTCGTAGGGAACTGATTATAGCCTCTAAGTAGAATGGATGAGGGACTGCTTTTGCAGTAGAGCCTCTTCTGTGTCTCTTATGTCAGGAACCCATCGGTGCTAGCATCTGTCATGGTTCCACTGTGTTTATTGATGAATTCTTAGTTTTGTGTGTTTTTCAGCCAATATGTGTTTTCACTTTGTCTTCCAGTACTTTCTTTTTCATGCAGTTTTAACTTAGGAATATGCATTTTTTTCTTCTTTTTTTGAGTTCATGTAATCATACATATGTACACACATGCTTCAAGTTTTTATTAAAAACAATATTTCATCTACATTTATGTGTATCTAGCTTTTTCTAACTTAGATCAGTAGGGAGATATCTCCACATCTGCTGATAGAGATTCAATTTGTTTTAAAAATAATTTCATAATAGTTTTCTGCAAAGATAAACCATAATTTATTCAGTTACTTCCTATGGAAAAGCATTCACTCTGCTCCTCACTCCCTGGAGTTGTTCATCATAATTCTAATGCCATTTTGATTTGTTCTGTGAATTGTCTATTATTATTGCTTGGCCCATTTTTCTCCTACTGAAATGCCAACCTTTTTAAGATGTGCCAACGGCACTTTTTGTTATCTACATTACAAATATTTGTTTCCAAAGCTATTATTTAATTATTTATTGCTTAAAATATGTTCTATATATAAATTTGAAATGTTCATATGGTCAATATGTATGTCTTGTTTCACAGCTTCTTTACTTTCTGTCTTGTTTATAATAGATTAGGCTGAATATATAATCTCCCATATTGTCTTCTAAGGTTTTTATTGTTTTATAATTACACCTTTAATCAACTGGAACTGGGTGAGACAGGGATCTAATGTACTTTCTTCCAATGGATAGTCATTTGTAACATCCATTTACCAAATTAGACCATCATTTACAAATGAATTAAAGTACCTCCTTAGCAATCCATAACAGAAGCTGTGATCTGTTTCTGAGCTTGTGTACTCTCTGTCAGTGGCTTATTTTTCATTCATGTAAAGATCTTTCACCCGTTGGAAGTTGTCTTCCACTTATTTCTTCTACTTCTGTCTTCTTCCACTTCTTCTACTTCTACTTCTCTTAAAAAATGGACACTTATGGCCTTTAATGTTGAATACCTATACACACACACACTTAAACATTCATATGTGTATACCTATATAGAAATACTAATCATAATATATAACATATACTAATGATATTAACTATATATATATAGTGAGTGTGTGTGTATGTATGTATGTATGTACTCCTTGGTTTAATTTTGAATGCTGAAAGGAAAAGTCCGTATCTAGTTCATCTGTGAAGCCTCCACAGTTCCTTGAGCAATTTAGAAACTTCTGATGTAGTTATGAATGAATGAATATGCTAATGATTTGTTGAATGAATATACTAATACTTTAAAAAACTTGTGAAAATTATAATTTCATACACTTCTAGAAAGCTGAAGTGAGTGTTGATTCTGGCTAAGGTTTGGCAGAATTATATTGTTTTATTTCAGTTTGCTACAGTGAATGGAGTTAAACCAAAAAATTTAATTTAGGTAACCTTTTAGTGTCTTATTTCTTAATTCATAAGTTCATGCTACTCTTTTAAGCATAGTTCATTGTACTATATGAACATTTAGTAAGTAGTGAAGGCTACCTTAGTTTTATTTAGTACCTCTTTCTACTTACTAAAGCCATAGATGACATGGATGAGTTCTTAGGTATACAAGCTCTAGGAAATGTTGATAATATTAATCCAAACCAGAGAATAGCATATAAAAGGTAATTTATTCTTATTCTGTTCTTAATTACAACATTTGAATGCAGATTTTGCTGTAATACAATAACCCAGAGAACTCTCATTGCAACTGAAATTTCTAAGTCATTAAATTGTTGGTATCACACAAATCACGATATTCAAGTCAGCACAATAGAGCAATTAACAGATGTTTACCTAGAGCTACCTAAAATCATGCAGCTTTAACTCTGTGCCTATAACAAGTTGTATAGTTACTGTTTGTGGTAGCCTCTGGGTAAAATAAAACAGGAAATTCTGTTTCATTTCCAGCTGTTTTGTGCAGTACATTGAGAAATGTTGAAAGCTGAGTCAGTTTTGCTCATTTTGCTATAAGGCTTTCTCTCTATATTCATCATTTAAAATGTGTATAAGCTAGTGTTCAAATATCTTTTAATTTGCAAACTGGTATCTAATGAAAAAGAATAGTGAGATCCAGTCCTTGTGTTTAAAAGAAAACAAAACAAGACTATGTTTTTTTTTTTTTACTTTTTACCTGTTGAACTCTTTCTTTAGTGGAACATTAAGTCTTTGACTATAATGTAAATCTAAAACGTTATCTCAAAAAGTGAAAAATATATCCTTAACAAAGAAAACAAAGTCTAATCTATTTGTTGTATTAGAGAACTCTAAGCCCACTGGAGTGACCCATTATTTTCTATTCTGTTGAAGAGAAAAAGATCTGTCTCCCTGGTGGTTGGCAGAGGTTCCAAACTAGGAGGACAGACTGGTCAAATAAAGCTGTGCCTAATGGCTATACCAGCTGGACAGAATAATCAGGGAACCATGTCAACAACCAAGTGTGAATCAGAAGTATAGCCAAACAAGTACAAAAGCTGAGAGGTTAAGATGAGATGGTTGATGGAACATAGTTACCCTTTACAGATGGATATTTAATTCAGCTCTTTCTGAATTTCTTATTAAATACAACATGAGATTTGAGGCTGTCCATTACTGTTTTAATAAATGTCCTCGTGATGGCCCAAGTGCTTGGGCCCCTGCACCTGCATGGGAGACTAGGAGGAAGCACCTGGCTCCTGGCTTCGGATCGGCACAGCTCCTGCCGTTGTGGCCATTTTGGGGGTGAACCAACGGAAGGAAGACCTTTCTCTCTGTCTTTCTCACTGTATAACTCTGTAAAATAAAATAAAAATAAAAATAAATGTCCTTGTTTAATGACTTGAAATTTCTACAGAAATATTTCTTCTAGCCTACTAGCTCTAAAAATTACCAACATGAGAAAACAAGGCCTTGACCACCATTGTAGGCATTGGATGTTTTTTGTCTTTGCTACTTTTCTTTGATTTGGATGTCTCAAATGTGATAAATAATGTAAACTTTTGCCAGGAACAAATCTATGAAGACCAATCCTATTAAAAAAAACATTATGAGTTTAATTTCAAAGTATTCACCTAAATTGAAGTGAAGCAAAGAACAATCCAAGACAATAGTTGAGGGGTTAGAGGAGATAGTAGGGGTGAAACTTTATGTCTTACTAGTAATTTTAGTATCATTTAGTATTATTAGGTCATTATTCTGATTTATTGTGATTATTTCATGATTTCCTACTGGACAGAAAAAAAACAAAAGTGGTTTAGCTGGTTAGAGCTTAGAGGAGAGAATCAGAACTGGCTCTCTTGACAAGTAAGATAATAAATGTCATAAGAACAATATTGATGGTTACACACCAGAGAATCATACTCTCTGATAAGAAGCACATCTTATCTAACTAACTGCCTTTAATAATGAGGTAATTTTTTGTTTTAATAAAAAGAGAAGTTAATTATAACAGTGAGTTTACTAAAAATGGGTTCATCATAAAAATGATTCCACCAAATATTTGCACTTTCTTAAAATGATACTAAGTGCAAGAAATAGACAACAAAACATTTGGTTGATTCAAATCTAAATGAGTTGAAATATATCAGTTATATAAAACATAAAAGTGATGTGATCTTTTCTTCATTTATTGTGTCTTAATGGTGAGGGAAATAATGTACTTCCAATTGATACTAAAAAGAAACTGTTTTATTATGTTTACTACACAATGAGCCTGCCTAAGGCATTCTCTAGTTATGTTATACATTATTAACTGTTATAAACCATTACTCTGAATAGTACCCAAGTGGCCTGAAAGTTAATGTATCTCTTTAAGTGCTTAGCTCACTACAGAGAGTATCTTAGACACTGAAAGCGACTGCTTATTCATTGACTGTGATTCTGCTGGAATTAGGATAAAGTCTGGTCTAGGATTAGAGTATGTCAGGGAACATAAAAGGAAAAAGATGGGAAAAGGTTAAATTCCTCAAAGCAAAAATTCCAATCACTAATTTTATGACATTCCTGGGATCTGTTTCAAGAAATATTATGGAATACCAAGCAATGGAAATATATAAATTTGTCTTTTATACACACACACACACCACACTTGAGACAGGCATGAGTCACATGCTTTCTTGTTGCTCCAGACTGCTCTTTCACCTGGTACAGCTGCTAATAATTAAATGATTAGAGAAATGGGTAAGACTTGGAGAGCCTATTTTCTTCTTTCTCTTTCCCGTGCTCTTACACTTATTAGGTCAGAAAATGTATAAATACCTCATGAACCGGAGGTGATTATTGGTAATTTAATGTATGTTATCCCATCATATGATATAAAGGAAATCCCAAACACTGTTCCTCATCAAAAAAAAAATTATTTATTTGAGAGGCAGAGTAATAGCAAGAATGATCATCCATTGGCTGGTTCCCTCCCCAAACTGCTTGTAACAGCCAGGGCTGGGCCATGCCAAAGCCAGGAACCAACAACTCCATCCAGGTCTCCCAGTGGGTGTCAGGAACCTAAGTACTGGCCATCATCTCCTGCCACCAGGTTCATTAGCAGGAAGCTGGATCAGAATTGTAGGCAGGACTGAATCCCAAATACTCCATAGGGGATGCAGGCATCCCAAATTGTGGCTTAACCTGCTGTGCCCACCTTTCCAGCCACCTTATGTATCTCAAACTCCAATAAAATTTATAGATACATATTTCTTTGATTGAAGTAATTCCTTTATTTGACAAATACTTCACCTGCATGCAGACATTATGCAATGGGTTGAGGAATAAATAGAAATATTTAATGTCCTTTTGGAAAAATTAGAAAACAATAGAAATTCAAGAGTTGGGCTTATTCATGATAAATAGAATTTCAGTTTGATAGTATATTCATGATTGTTGAGTTTACTTTATTTCTTACTTGTTTTGAATTTTTCCTAGAAGTGTGAAGCTTCCTTTTTGATTGTATGAAGTTCTTCATTTATTATCATACTTGGCAGCACTAGCAGAATTTGAGACTCTTCATCAGGACTAGATCTGCCCCACACCTTTGACGTCCCAAGAGTCTCCTCATTTCCACTTCCTAGGTGTATAAGAAGAAAGAAGAGGGCCGGCGCCACGGCTCACTAGGCTAATCCTCCGCCTAGCGGCGCAGGCACACCGGGTTCTAGTCCCGGTTGGGGCGCCGGATTCTTTCCCGGTTGCCCCTCTTCCAGGCCAGCTCTCTGCTGTGGCCAGGGAGTGCAGTGGAGGATGGCCCAGGTGCTTGGGCCCTGCACCCCATGGGAGACCAGGAAAAGCACCTGGCTCCTGGCTCCTGTCATCGGATCAGTGCGGTGCGCTGGCCGCAGCGCGCCGGCCGCAGCAGCCATTGGAGGGTGAACCAATGGCAAAAGGAAGACCTTTCTCTCTGTCTCTCTCTCTCACTGTCCACTCTGCCTGTCAAAAAATAAAAAAATAAAAAAAAAAGAAGAAGAAAGGAGAGACATGAGAAAGAAATAATTGAAAAGGAAACAAAAAAATCAAAGGAAAAGATATGAAAAATAGAAACAATAGGGTTTGCAAAAGAAGACAAGAGCACTCTAAAATATGGGAGCAGCATTTGAAATGTTAAAGAAGCAACCTCTACACTCATACTTTCAGACATTGAATACAGTCACTTGCTGTTGCCTGTGAAATGAACGACGATAGGTATCCAAACATTTATAGCAAAATATTCACTGTGTGTAATCAGCTAACAAAGATATGAGATGTTGAATTTATGAAATCACAAAGTTCCATTCATTAATTTTAACTGACTTTTTTGGACATTATCATTCTTTGAAGTTACCTGTGAAATGATGAATTTCCAACAAACAACAGTAACAGCAATAGCATTTTGAAGTTCCTGTTGGAGAGAAATATAACAGGAGCTTGTGGTGGAGCAGACAATTTTACAGAAGAGAGGGAATTTTAAAAGGGGATAAAGCTTGGATATAGTCACCAGGAAAATTAATGTGATCTTAACTCTTGTGGGAATGCAATGTGCAATCCTTGTGATTGGGCCTCCATGCAAAGAGTACAACTATTGAAAGGGTGGTGACCCAGAGATTGAGGTATTGCCTCCTGTGAGGTTTGCCTTTGATTAATCAAATCCGACCAGAACCAGATGGGACAGAACAGCTGCATTCACTTTTCTGAAGATCAGTCATGTGGGAGAAGTAAATTTGTTCTTGTGGCCCCAAGGAGTTTAGGCCAGGAAGAAAGTCTATCTGAGCTCATTTTTCAGAAGGAATTCTCACAGTTACAGATGCCAATAATATGTCAGGCTCCCTCCCAAACTGTATTCCACATTAACTTTAGTCATAATTAGACTAACCTAGATAACTACCTGGTATGAATACTGTTGAAAAACTTTACCCCTCAAATTGGTGATTGAATGAGTGGATGTCTGCATCTTTTCTACAACAGAAGAAGATTATCTGAATAGCAATGGAAAAAAATACAGTGTTCCAGTCCTATCAAAAGATATTTTATTGACAAACATGTTAGTACAGTTTCCCTAGAATAAATTAATTTTACTACCTTATATCTATAAATAAGACATTTGTATTGTTTCAGTAATACTACATGAATACCATATAATGTTTCTCCTTGAATAATTTCTAAGTATGAATCACTACAGAATATCTTTATGTCCACCATTAAGGGTTGAAGATGGTTAGCTTGAAGACATATGCCTGATATTGCACTTGGGTGTGTGTGCACACGCATATATTTGTATGTGAGAGGTGGTTTATTCAGAGGCAGAATTCCTTTTGCTTCTTGGAATTCTTTCTGTTTCATAAAGATGAAAAAGCAAAATACAGGAAAGTTGAGGAAATTGAGAAACTCTAAATTGGTGAGGAAAGTTACATAGAACAATGTGTTGCTGGAATTTAATATAATAAGGGAAAGTTCTTTTGGCCTGAGAAGAAAAGATAATTGATCAGATAGATGAGCTGTTTTGCATTGTGTCCTAAGCAGACCAGGAGAAACCCAATGATAATCTCTCTGGAGAGATGCTGAAATGATACACAAAGAAACAGAGAAGATTTATCAGTAGATCCAGAAGGAGGAAAACGAACTAGAAAACCTGGTCTTCCTGTATTGAAATTGAAGTATTTCCTGTTGTACACCTATCCTTTTTCTAAACCGGAAAGATCCAGCTGGTGCCTTGGGAAGAATAGCATCCTTTAGAGAGTTTTACATACCCTCTCCATCCCCATGCTGCAAACTCTATTATAAACCAAATTGATTTCCTTCCATTTCTGGCATTTTGGGATGACCATTATCACTGTGCAATGCCCTAAGTTATATTATGCAGGAAGAATACCAAGGAAAGTTTTTTCTCGAGAATTTCTAGTCGACTTTAATATGAAAGTAAAGTGAAATGATTTATTTCCTTTTAGCTCATTTTATTCACACTTATTTGGTCCGAGGGTCACTTCCATCATTTCTTTCTGCCATTTACCACTCTTTCCTCCCATTCCCTTCTGTATCCTCCAAAAGAGGAAGTAGAGGTAGGTCATGTTCACAATAATGGTGACATAGTAAAACTTGCTAGAAGAAAATATTTTTTAAACCACTATGTACATTTGTAATATTATAAATACAGGCACCAAAAAAACAAAACAGCATTTTTCCCTAATATGTTTTGTCCTCTCTTCCTCTTCTCCTCAAACTTTTTCTTATTCTTTATTATTTTCCTACCTCTCCTTTCGCATATTATTAGTAGCAGTATTAGTGGTTGTAATAGAAGCACTAGTAATAACAATGTCTTCTACTTATTGAGCAGATTGTGTATTAAATCTGTGCTTATCTTACATACATTATATATAATCGCTAAAATAGCCCTGCAATGTTGTTATTTATTTTACAGTGGTAGAAACATAGGAAATGTGTTAAGTCATACAGTAAAGGAGGATCCCAGCTTTGAATTATTATAGGGGTCAGAATAGTGTCATATCCAAAATTTCACTATTTGTGAAGTTAAGAGAATAGGTCTCCGTGGATATTGAAAGAAACAAAGGGGAAATTTGCATTTGTCAATAACCATAAGCATTTTCCATTATAATATATGAATAATTTTACAAATCAAGGCCCACTTTGAACTAAATGTAAATTATAACATATACAGTATCATTAGATAATTTATGAATTAATGTGAAAAATGATCATTGCAAAATTTACATCTAGATAAATGACTTTGAAAATTTGATTAAAAGCTATCTGCTGAACTCTACACTTAAACTACCTCTTTAGCTGATGTGCCATTATCTAGATAGTATTGATAGAGTAAATAGTAATTAAAATTTATCTTGAGAGGGTACTTTTAAACTTTAACTACAGTGGCTGTTTGAGCTATAATTATAATGTAGAAATAAATTAATAACCCAGAAAAACAAAAGAACTGGCATATTTTCCTTCAACAATAGGTATCTTTCTTTTAATAGATAATGAACCAGAATTATGAAATTGGTCCTTAAAGCAATATTTTCAATCTAAAGGGATGTTTGTACTTAATAAGAAAATTATGTTTATTGCTTCTTCCAATGGAAAGAATCTAATACGTACCTGACATAGAATTGGTGTCCTATATGTGGTAGTGGATAAGTAAATGATGGACAACATACAGCTAATAGTTCGTTTTTACTTAGCGTAAAAAGTAGTTTCTTGTATGTAGGGAATGACAACCAAAATCTTAGGAGGTACAAACATATTTACAAGGGGAGCAGGAATATTCACCAGAAATAAATGAATAATTAATCAGGTTAGATTTGATAACCAATTAAAATAAGCTTCTCTCTCTCTCTCTCTCTGTGTGTGTGTGTGTGTTTGTGTGTGTGTGTGTTGGTCAGTACCTGAGAGTAGCTAAAAAGGGGAATAGTGTTAAGAGACTGTAATTCATTGAGTTTTAGCAAATATCTAATCCCTATTATGTGAGAACAGAGATGATATATGTGAAGCCTTTCTTCTCTAATCAAGACATTGAGCTAACCTTTGTCAGTTGCTTGAGATTTTGTAATAGAAGCTGAGAGAATTCGTACACTAAGTAGATTATTAGTAAGTCAATAACTCTCTCTCACAATCACAGTGAAGAATTCTCTATAGAGTTGCCTCTTAGGATCTTTTGATTTTCATCTCAAAAAGTACCTCTTTCAAAATCATTGACATTCTTGGAATGTTCACGATTTATTTATATTTTTAAATTAAATATGCTAAATATTTTCTCAAGGCGACCTTTTAATTATTTCTTCCTAGGGATTTGTGTGGAAAAATAATCTATCAAATTCCATATATTTTTATTAACTTTCCTCTTTCTACTTATCAAACACATGTGATAGACTAATCAGAAATAAGCTTGAAATGCCTACTATTGTTACTAAATCATTATCAAAATCAAAATAATAGCCCCCAAGCCAAAACTAACTTTTCAGTTGACTGAGTTGCATTTCCATTACTTTTTGAGAATTTTCAAGCCCAGAAAATTCAAATCAAAAAGTATAGTTTTTAGAGGTATTAACACTGAGTTATTTATTTATTTATCGTTTACATTAATCATCTCCATAACTGCCACAGTGTGATATTTGCTATGATACTTCTCTGCCAAAAATCCTTGAGTGGTACACTGTTTCCTGCAGGAGAAAGGTGAAACTACTGAACATGATTTCCAAGGGCACACCATCTTCTTCACAGTGCTTGAATTATGCTCTGAGCTCCAAATGACTTTACTTTTATTGGACTTCAGACCCACACTCCATCACCTAACATTGTTCAAGATACACATTTTAACTTTCTTACCAGCCATGTTCTTCCTCAACACTTACCTCAGGTATCCCTTTTGAACTTTTCAGAATATGAGCTCCTCAAAAATCATGTGTATGTCTTCAGTAATACAAGCAGTACGTTCAACTGTCTGTCTTTCTGGGAGAGTACCTCTTTTAGGGGGATTTGTGTCACCATAATGTTCTGACAATCCACCCAGCACTTGACACAAACAATAGAGAGCAAGACTGGAGATGGACCATACTCTGGAAGAGAGGCATTGACTGAAAATACGGAAGAGTATAAAGTTGAATTCATTTAGTTAACAACTTCCTTTACTCACATGCCAATTAAGAAATAGGGAGGGTCTTCCTGGGTGTGATTTATTTGAGCTATATAAAAAAGAGTTTAGAGTCCACAGCTTCTGATAAAAACTTCTGTCATCTTACCAACTCCAATGGAAGTATCTCAAAGATGCTGTTTCCTCTACAGAACACTAGGAAAATGTCGAATGTTTTTGTCGTGTATGTATTCTACAGTTAGAATCTACAGTTTTCAAAGCTCAAGGCAATTCATGGAAGTAGCCAAGTTTCTGTCATATTCCAAAGACACAGAAAGTTTGGAAGTTATGTTTTCTTCCTGGAACTCTGGAAAATGGCATACTTTAAATACAGCAAATTCCTAAGCTGGTAGAAAGCTAAGAGATTTAGAGCTACTCTTTACAGGTAGAAGGACATTTGCTTATTCATCCATTCTGTGAGTGAGCATGCTGTTCCTCAGGTGGTTTATAGAACAGTTAGAAATAGTGTTATATAATAAAATAATTATATGTGTAAAATGCTTACTAAAACTTCATCTAAGGCTTAGAGGAGAGTTGATTGTCCCAAAACTTCATGTCAGACACATAAGGAGTAGGTACAAATTATCTACCCTAACTAACGTTCTTTGCTCTTTCTAATGTTAATAGGTTTAAGAAATTTTGTACGTTAGGATCCTATAAGGATATTTAAATTATTTCATTGCTACCCCTTATATTTTCCCTTTTACTTAGTATAACAGTAATTCAATATATATTGAACTATATCTATGCTTCTAGTTCAGTACTATTTCTCATATATTCCTAATTCCTTAAAGAGAGAAAATAGGACAATGATACAGAAAATAGCTTTGAAATGAGGATTACTTGGTTCATGACTTTGGTCTTCCAGTTATAAGAAATACAACTTCAGGCAAGTTAATTGACCTTTCTATGTAAATCTCCATTTCCTCATCTGTGACATGGGAATGGTAGTCTTCCTCCCATAAAAGGTTTTTAAAGGAGTTGAATAAGATGGTTTGCATAATTCAATTAAAGTATACTAAGTACTTAATTAAATTTTTAATTGCCTGCCATTTTTGTCATTTTGCCATGAAGAGTCCTTTAACCTTTATTTTATAGCTTGTAAACCAGAAACCATAGCAACAATCACACAGCCTTTCACAATGGATTACAGAGTTCATTTGGTATATCGGTAGAAATCCTTCCCCACCCTGTTTCTTCAACTTGTAATGTTCTTTTCACCCTTCACATCACAAAGATTTGATTTTCCTAGGTCCATCTCAATTGCACTTCCACAAAGAATCCTTCACTGAGGCCTCACAGAGAAATTTAATATACCTTTCTTTCTCTTCCCATATTGTTTTACTTTTAGCACGTATAAATCATATATTTCATCATCCTGATTTTAAAATTGTGTGCTTGTCAGTCTTCTCATTATATGATGAGATATGTGAGCATTTGTGGAATGTTTAGCACAAATTTTGCGCAAACAAGTTACTGCAAAAAAAGAGTCTGCAGATTCAGACTAAACTGAATAGAAGATGAATTCCATTATTTTTGTGACTCACCTTAATTTTGCAATCATATGCCATCATTTAAAATCAAATCTATAAGCTGAAATCATGATTTCAAATGTTGAAAGTGATGATTAGGGTGTTTGAGCACATTGAAGAATATCATAATTTGAGAAAAATTTAGAGGAAGTAGTTTTCCTGACTGAAGAGCAATAATAAGTTCACTCATTTTTAATTGGCGGGTTCAAATAAGTATTGCTTGAATGACTTAAGTACTCCAGGGAATAGCTAACAATGTGAATTGCACAAGGATTCTATGGAGCACTGTGTTTTAACAAGAGTAGCTGGCAAACAAGAAAATAGAAGCTGACTTCCTTCCTTCTTTCATTTTTTTTTTTACAAATATTTTTTGAACCCTTATCAGTACTCCAGAATTTAAAAGATTATTAGGACTTAGCCTCCAAGAACGGAATATCATTAAAACATGATATCAATGTTAGATTTGTTAGTATGTTTTTTTTATTATTTGACAGGTAGAGTTATAGGCAGTGAGAGAGAAACAGAGAGAAAAGTCTTCCTTCCTTTGATTCACTCCCTCAATGGCCAGCGCTGCGCCTATCCAAAGCTTGGAGCCAGGTGCCTCCTCCCGGTGGTCTCCCATGTGGGTGCAGGGACCCAAGCACTTGGGCCATCCTCCATTGCCTTCCCGGGCCACAGCAGAGAGCTGGACTGGAAGAGAAGCAACCAGGACCAGTACCTGGTTCCCCAATCTGGACTAGAACCCGGGGTGCCGGCGCTGTAGGCGGATGATTAGCCAAGTGAGCCACAGCGCCAGTCTTAGTATGCTTTTAATAAGACTTGTTATGTATAAAATAAATTTATGATTTATATTCTGTATTATGCTATGGGATCCTTTGACAAAGAAGAGAGAAAGTAACTTAAAAATAATAAACACATACATACATATATCTATAACTCCTCAAAAGATTGAAGTTTTCTAACTTTAAAATGTAGTTAACTTGTACAAGATTTTTTCTATCAAATGTAAGCCAAAAAAATCAGAAAAAATAACTATTTTTAAAAACTCCACAATTCCTTCTGATGACAAAGCTAGTCATTATTATTGAACAGAGAGAGAGGAAAATCCATTATGCATCTTTAGAAATAATGTGAACGCATTTTTCACTATTTAAAGGAAGAAGTGAAGACATTTAAAAAGTTATTACTTTATTTGCATTTTCACTTATGAGATTGTTATCAGAAGTTTGACTAAATCTTTTTTAAAAGATTTATTTATTTGAGAGGCAAAGTTAGAGAGAGAGAGAGACAGAGAGACAGAGAGACAGAGAGATCTTCCATTTGCTGGTTCACTTCCTAAGTGGCAGGAACGACCAGAGCTGGGCCGACCTGAAGCCAGGAGCTTCTACCAAGTCTTCCAAGTGCAGGGGCCCAAGAACTTGAGCCATCTTCCACTACTTTCCCAGGCTGTTAACAGGGAGCTCTATCAGAAGTAGAGCAGTCAGGACTTGAACCCATATGGGATGCCTGCACAACAGGCAGAGGCTTAACCCACTAAGCCATAGCACCATCCCCTCATTTGTTCTGAAATAGTGTGTGGTAGAGTTTTGTTCTTACTTTGAAAGAACATTTGTTAACACAATGAAGTAAAACCTAAAATTGTTCACATGTTTTCATATTGAATAATGAAATTTTAGAATATATTCATGTTAAGATAGAATATGAAAAATTAATAAAGCAAGATTATAATTACTGTACTTAAGTGTATACAAAATTTAATTTTCTTTTATATTTGAATTCATTTATTTCCTAATAACACAATTCATTCTGAAGTGCAGAATCTGTTTTATTTTAATTTTGCTAAGCTAATATAACATGTCCACAAAAATATTATTAGATTGTGGTAATATACACTCCAACCTTAAAGAATTACCCTTAACCACCATTCGATCTATTTTCCAGCACCAGAAACAAATATTGTTATCATTATATCTACCATCATGTCCTATACATTTACGAGTGCTTTAAAAAGTTCATTTTAAATAGAATTAAAAGGTGTGCATTTTATGCAAAAATATTAAAATCCATGCAGAGGAGGGGTCCTCACAAAGTTTATGGGGAATGTATATTGTGAATAATCTATGAATGTATTTCAAATTTTATGTACCAAAGCGTATTTTAATTTCATTTTTTTCAACTTTTTGAAGTATCCTTGTACGGGCCTATACATAACCATTGCAAAAGTATTTTACATATATTTAAAAATATTTCATACATACCACCCTATAGTTTTTGTTTTTGTCTTATTTACTAAGTTTAGAGTTTCATCTGTAATATATTTAAAACTTTTAATATATTTAAGTTTAGCTTTTAGTGATGTTTCTATTTTTAATGGACTCTTCTTCATAATGTTTTCTGATGGCTCATTATTGTTATATTTGGAATCTTCCTTTCTATGTATGAAATCTGTTCAACTCATTCTAACAGTTTGACATTGATTCTATGGAAACATTTACATAAATGTTTATTCCACGGATCTTGAAAATGTTGTCTCTTCACCCGCTATCTGTCCATCTTCCTTCTTTCTACTTTGGGAGAGGATTCCTAATTTTTTTTCTTGCATAAAATTCTTTGGTATAGCCTGGAATCAGTGATGAAGATGATTCATTACAATGTAATCATAACAGAATGATTTTGATTTTCCTATCAATGAACCTTACTTAACCTGTTTGATAAACTGTTTTCTGCCCCTTGAATAAAACCTTTGGCAGGTTGCACTTAGATAACAACATTTGAGTATCAAGACAACAATCTTAAGTGATAAAATGCCCTATTTTATTCAAAGGCCAGGTTCTCTTCTCCCTCTTCTTGCTGCTGCTTTAGTCAGAAGCCTGCACCAGCAGGAAATATTGGCCGCCTTCTCTTCCCATTCCTGCTCCTCAGTGGCTCAGATCCACCTTCCTTATTCCCTAAGTGTGATATTTTGTTGACTTTATTGGCTGATTACTTTGATGCATTGATGACATTTGGTTGAGGGCTCATTGAGCCATCAGATAGGATTCCCCTTTGTTGGATGCAGGGACATCACATCAACCAAATCTTGGAAAAGCAACCTGACTCTAGCAGAATCTTACTTGGGAAGACCTTCTTTTCAAATAACCCTCCAGTGAAATTCCTATCCTAAATTCCATTTTCATCTTGCTGGAAACGTTTATGTTTGATCTTCTAATACTGACACTGCAGTTACTGTTACTATGCTATAACCTGTGGCACTGCTATCAGTCACTTCATGGAACATTTGTCTGTATCATTTCTCCATTGTGCTAATGGACCTCAAAGCTTGGATCTCCAAGTTATCTTGAAGCTCTTCATATTGAATTAGAAATGAAGTAAAGCATATCTCTCTCCTCCTAGGGAATGGAGGGATTATAACTTAACATATAGATTCTCTGATGATATTCTTCCCAAAATGCACACTTCCATAAATCTTTTATTTCCATGTGATTCGAAATGTGCAAAGATCACAAGACAGTTCTTTGGTCATATGCTTTGCAAATTCTATGTAAGTTTTCGAGTGGCCTTACTTGTAATTGTTTTGTTCTTGACCTTGTCTAAGGTGGATGTTCATATTAATGGCTTGTTAATGAAATCCCTTGTGCCATTCTTGATTTTAACTGATCTGGTTATGATATGTTATTATTTAATAGGATGTCTGTTACAGATTTCAAGTTGATAATTTAATAACTCAATACGTTTTGTTGGATTGATGAAATTAATTACCTATTTGGACACTCTTTAGTTTCAATTCATTTATTAGAGAGGTGGAAAAACAGAAGGAGAAAGAGAAAGAGAGCAAGAGTTAGCATGCACATATGGGTACATGACTATCCCATTTCACTTTGTAAATGCCCACAATGACTGGAATTGGGCCAAGGTCAAAGACAGGAGCTAGGAACACATTCTAGGTCTTCCATGTAGGTGACAGGATCCCAGTCACTTGATCAATAATTGCTGCCTCCCAGGGTTTGCATCAGCAGAAAACTAGAGTCAAGAGCTAGTGAACAAAGCCAAGTTTTCAGATATGGGACACAAACATGTTAACTGCTAGGCTAGGAAAGAGAAAAACTTCGGTTCCCATGTTGTAGAGTCTGTTTGAGGGACGAGAACAGGAGAATTCCAAAACTTACAAAGCTCATAGGTAATTGCCTTGGTAAGTACAAACCGTGATTTCTGAATTTGAGAAATCATATCCAGTAAACAAAACATGGCAATGTGACAGGTGACCGATGTATGAAAATAGATGATGTATGAAATTAGATAAATCAGAGCATTTAAGCTGGATAATAACATCGAAATAGTCATGTGAGGAACAGTTGGTTGTGGTGAAAGTCATGTGTGAAGGCATAAAGTTATAATGTTTTGATGTTTGAGTAACAGAAAGAAGAAGAGTATATCTGGAGATGAGCAAGGAGGGCAGGTAGTGGTATGAAGTGCAGAGTGGCAGACCATGGGGAAAATCTATTTTTATTTCACTGGGGAAGTTGTAGGGCTTTAGAAGAAGAATGGCTTTAAAGCCTTGATATTTCTGAGAGCATTGATGTAGAACTTCTCTGCTACAACCCTCCCTCCAAACACACTGACATAAGCAATGCCCAGAGCTTATATTCTACCACTTTGATGTGGAGTGCTTTTTTTTTTTTATCATTATAGCATTTAAACCCGCTCAAATACTTGAACTAGTAGTATCTACTAGTTTTGAAAATGTTTCTGATTTCATATTTTTCAGTTGCATATCCTTCAAGTATTGAAGCTAATATTTAAATTTTATCAATGCATAAAATAACCAGTCAATAAGTCAATAAGTCAACAAAATAGTTTTCATTTCTTAAATTTCCTGTTTCTTCTTCATCCAGATGAAAACTAGTATCATCAAATATACTCATGTTTTCTAAGGGTTTGTGACAACTAATTAGTTAACTATATTTTGAATTTGTAATCATTTAAATGTAAAATTGGGAGAATTTAAATCATTAAAAGATAATTAAATATATATTCAAATTATGTAACTTAGATCATTTGATGGCTTTATATTCTTCATTCCTCTTAAGAGTTTTACAATGCAACTGTTCCCTTTTGTGAGTGCTTTAACTTTTTTCATTTTTAAAAAACTTATATTAGATGAACAAATTTCATGCATTTCATATGTACAGATTTAGGAGCATAGTGATACTCCCCAATCTACCCTCCCTCATGCCTATGTTCCTACCCTCCCTTATCTTTCCTTTCTTAAGTCTTTTTTTTTAATTTTTGCAGTGAAATTCATTCAGTTTATTTTATAATCATAGGCTTAACCCTCCACTAAGTAATGAATTCAAGAAATAGTCAGCAAAAAACACTATTCTTCAACAGCAGCGACAAAGGTTGTAAACAATAATGAAATCTCAAAATGACAATTTCACTCGTTTACAATACATTTTTGGTAGTCGATTAGTTACCACAGATCAGGGAAAACATATGCTATTTGTCTTTTTGGGACTGGCTTATTTCCCTAAGTATGATGGTTCCTAGTTGCATTCATTTTCCTGTGAAAGACAGGATTTCATGCTTTTTTATGGTGGAGTAGTACTCCATAGTGTTTACATACCGCATTTTCTTTATCCAGTCATTAATTGATGCACATCTGGGTTGATTTCATATCTTAGCTGTTGTGAATTGAGCTGCTATAAACATGGGGTACACATTACTCTTTCATATGCTGATTTCATTTAGTTTGGGTAAAACCTAGGAATGAGAAGGCTGGGTCAAAGGGTAGATCTATTTTCATATTTCTGAGAAATCCCCTTACTGTTTTTCACATTGATTCATATTCCCACCAACAGCGTCTTAAGGTAACTTTTTCCCCCTCATCCTTGCCATTATTTATTTTTTTTTTATTTCTGTATGAGAACCATTTTAGCTGGAGTGAGATGAAACCTCATTGTGGTTTTTATTTGGATTTTTCTGATGGCTAGTGATCAAAACATTTTTTCATGTATCTGTTAGCCATTTGAATTACTTTTTTAGAAAAAGACTTGTTCAAGTCCTTTGCCTATTTCCTAACTAGATTGTTTGTGTTGTTTTTATTGAGTTCCTCAAGCCCTTTATGAATTCTGGTTATTAATCCTTTATCAGTTTCACAGTTTGCAAATAGTTTCTTTCAATCCATTGGTTGCCTCTTCACTTTGAGTGCTTCCTTTGCAGTGCAGAAGCTTCTTAGCTTGATGTAATCTTGTTTGTACATCTTGGCTTTGATTTCCTGTGCTTTTGGAGTCTTTTCCAAGAAATCTTTGCCTATGCCAATGTCTTGCAGTTTCCCCAATGTTCTGTCTAGAAATTTGACAGTATCACGTCTGAGATTTAAATCCTTTATCTATTGTGAGTTGATTTTTATATAAGGTGTAAGGTGGGGTCCTTGTTTCATCTTCTGCATGCAGAAATCCAATTTTCCCAGCACTATTTTTTGTAGAGTCTGTCCTTTCTCCAGGGATTGATTGTAGCTCTTTTGTTAAAGGAGCTACTTCTTGTACATGCATGGATTGATTTCTGGGGTTTCTATTCTATTCAGTTGGTCTATATGTCTATTCTTGTGACAGTACCAGGCTGTTTTGTTTATAACCATGCTATATTGTATCTTGAAATCTGGTATTGGGATGCCTCCAGCTTTTTTTTTTTTTTTTTTCAGATTGCAATAGCTATTCAGGGTTTCTTGTGTTTCTGTATGAATTTTTGCATTATTTTTTTTAGATATAAGAAGAATGTCATTGGTATTTTTAATGGGATCATACTGAATCTGTAAATTGCTTTTGGTTATATGGACATTTTACTATTAATTCTTTCAGCCCATGGACATGGAAGATTTTTTCCTTTTTTTGTGTTTCCTACTATTTCTTTCATTAATATGCAGGGGCCCAAGGACTGGGGCCATCCTATGCTGCTTTTCCAGGCACATTATCAGGGAACTATATTCAAATTGGAACAACCAGTACTTGAAACGCCTCCCATATGGGATGCTGCTGTCATAGACCACATCTTAGGCCATTATGCCACAAGGCCTGCCCCATGCTCCAGTTATTAAATATGATTTCCTCTGTTAAAGTATATTTCTTAAGCACTATAGTCTTATAAAGTATTAATCAAATTTAATTTTCAATCTAAATGTTCATCCTGAAAAGCTATATTATATATACACTGGGTTGTTAGTATTTTAAAGTAGTAGAAAATTTATTTAGTGTTACTTTTTAAAATCACATTTTTTTGACAGGCAGAGTGGACAGTGAGAGAGAGACAGAGAGAAAGGTCTTCCTTTTCCCTTGGTTCACCCCTCAGTGGTCGCTGTGGCCAGCGCGCAGCGGCCGGTGCACCATGCTGTTAAAAATCACATTTTTCAATGTTTGTGCTTGTATACTCATTTTTATAAGTAGTAATGTCATCTTCACATGGGTGCACTTTATAGTTTTAGAGGCCTCTTTTTAGTTTTTAAATTAAACTACAAATTTACCAAAGGAGTAGCTGATCCTACCATTGTTGAAAATTAAGAAAAATGGAAAAGAGTAGAAGTTTGGAAAATATGCAGCAGACTTTTATTAGGCAATGGTTTTAGGAAACAGAAGTGAATTCTTTCATCTGTGCCAATGTTTCCATCTTATTACAGATGGCTCTTGCTGGCGAAGATAAGAGCAGAGACAAGCCAATAAATTTGCCATCTATTCCTAAAGAATATATGAATAGTAAAACATATTGCTCTTAAAAATGATTTTTTGCCATAAGTCTCTATTAATATGTGTCCTTTTGTTTATATCTTTTAGGGATATAGGCAAAGACTATATTTAACTTCTAGACTTTTTTTTTTAATTTTTATTTTTATTTTTTGATAGGCAGAGTGGACAGTGAGAGAGAGAGACAGAGAGAGAAAGGTCTTCCCTTGCTGTTGGTTCACCCTCCAATGGCCGCCGCTGCAGCCGGCGCACCGCGCTGATCCGATGGCAGGAGCCAGGATCCAGGTGCTTTTTCCTGGTCTCCCATGGGGTGCAGGGCCCAAGCACCTGGGCCATCCTCCACTGCACTCCCTGGCCATAGCAGAGAGCTGGCCTGGAAGAGGGGCAACCGGGACAGAATCCGGCGCCCCGACCGGGACTAGAACCCGGTGTGCCGGCGCCGCAAGGTGGAGGATTAGCCTATTGAGCCACGGCACCGGCTCATCTTCTAGACTTTTTTATGGAAAAAAATGTGTCCATGATATTGAATGCTTTTTGTTTCTCAGTCTTTTCTTTCTTAACAATAATGTTCCAGACACAAATGGCAAAAATCATTTTAACTGGAAGTTTCTGTTTTTTCAACAAGTAACTTAAATACCAGAAATTCATGTTTTTCAAATAAAGTAGTAAATTAGAACTTCAGATAATATATTACAAAGAATAATAAGAGTAATTAATTGAGATGCACAAAGATTGTGTTATAGGGGCTTGTGATAGAAGGCTGAAGTAGAGGTGCAGCCAGTTAAGCAGCTACCTGTGATGCTGGCATCCAATATGAGTGCCAGTTTGAGTCCTGGTTGTTCCACTTCAGATCCAGTTTCCTGCTAATGCACCTGGGCAAACAGTAAAAGATGGCTCAAGTACCTGAGACTCTGCCACCCACAGGGGAGACCTGGGTGGAGTTCCAGGCTCCTGACTTTGGCCTGGCCTGGCCCCAGATTTTGTGACCATTTGGGGGAGTGAACAGAAGATCAATCTCTCTCCTTCTCCTACCATCCCTAAAACTCTGCCTTTCAAAAAATGGATCTCTATAAAACAACATTGTAATATAATTTGGCTAATGTTTCTAATTTTTTTTAAGATTTATTTATTTTATTTGAAAGTTGGAGTTTCACAGAAAGAGATAAGGAGAGGCAGATAGGAAGAGAGGTCTTCCATTTGCTGGTTCACTCCCCAATTGCCGCAATGTCCAGAGCTGAGCCGATCAGAAGCAAGGAGCCAGGAGCTCCTTCAAGGTCTCTCACATGGGTGCAGGGACCCAAGGGCTTGGGCCATCTTCCACTGCTTTCCCAGGCCACAGCAGAGGACTGGATTGGAAATGGAGCAGCAGTGACTCGAACTGGCGCCCATATGGGATGTCAGCACTGCAGGCAGCGGTTTTACCTGCTATGCCACAGTGCTGGCCCCGGATAATGTTTAACAATTGTAAAATTTGTATTTTGGAGTTAAAGTAGATACAAAATTATGAAATTTAATTTGCATATATCCCTGGCACAATAAACAAGATGAGTAGGAGAATGTCACATTGAATTCTTTAGTCACTAAAAGAACCAAATACATTGATGAATAAAATATTCCTTAATTAAGATGTATTGTACTTGTTATAAAAATCAGAAAATAATTGGATTGTAACTGCGATTTTGATAAGTTGGATAACTAAGATTTTATTTTCTGATTAATTTACTATTAGCTAAAATTGAACAATTTCTACAAAATAATACTTAATTTTTCTATGTTAGTATGCTGTATTGAACAAATTGCATTTTTTGTTTTATTGCTTCTTTTCTCTTATTAGAATTCTTAAATGCCTTAACACAAATATTTTGAATTATAATTATAATCCTATGACATGGTACCTACAAATACATAGGTAGAAGGGGTTTGGCTGAATTTTTGAAAGGTACCTGAGTTTAGGTGAGGGTTCTCTTTTATCTCAAGTCAGTTCTTGTGACAACCATTACTCTCCCATTTATTTAACAAACCCTCATTGAGGTCTACAAGAATCAACCCCTGGGCAGCAACTTCAGGTTTAAACTTAATTTTGGCATGGTCTCTCTCTCTGTAGAATTTTCAAAATCTATCAGAAAAAAACAGACAAACATGAAACTAAATGAAAGCAGTGTGACAGGGACCACATATGTGGTTTCAAGTAACTACTATGGCATATAATATAAATCTGGATATCAGCTCTCTGCTATGGCCTGGTATACTAGTAGAAGATGGCCCATGTCCTTGGGCCCCTGCACCCACATGGGAGACCCAGAAGAAGCTCCTGGCTTCAGATCGGCACATCTCCAGCTTTTGCAGCCAATTGGAGTGTGAACCAGCAGATGGAAGACCTCTCTCTCTCACTCTCTCTGCCTCTCCTCTCTCTGTGTAACTCTGACTTTCAAATAAATAAATAAATCTTTAAAAAATATATAAATCAAGATATTACAAAAGTGAGAAAATAAAACTCATTGTGTTTTAGTTAACTGGATTTTGAGATTTTGCAAATCTGACAGGTCCCATGCACCCATGCACTGAGTAACAGTCCTTAAAGATGTGTAACAGGCCGGCGCCGCGGCTCACTAGGCTAATCCTCCGCCTTGCGGCGCCGGCACACCAGTTCTAGTCCTGGTTGGGGCGCCGGATTCTGTCCCGGTTGCCCCTCTTCCAGGCCAGCTCTCTGCTGTGGCCAGGGAGTGCAGTGGAGGATGGCCCAGGTGCTTGGGCCCTGCACCCCATGGGAGACCAGGAAAAGCACCTGGATCCTGGCTCCTGCCATCGGATCAGCGCGGTGCGCCGGCCGCAGCGCGCCAGCCGCGGCGGCCATTGGAGGGTGAACCAACGGCAAAGGAAGACCTTTCTCTCTGTCTCTCTCTCTTACTGTCCACTCTGCTTGTCAAAAAAATAAAAAATAAAAAAATAAAAATAAAAAAGATGTGTAACAGAATATGATGTAACATAATGGAAAATATGGCTTAACTAGTTCCCACAATCAGCTACTATGTTAACAAGATTTTATGAAATTTTCTTAAATTGAATCTTCATTTTAATACTTTTTTCCCATTTTTTTTCAATGCTGTTATTTCTGTTTTACCAAAAAGTGCAATCCATTTACCTACAAGGTATGTGAGTCAGGGAATTAAACTACGTGAGTAGAATTTTTAAGTTGCATGCATAAAAATCTACACAGTTTCTAGACAGCTGTCCATGGAATATGTAATTTGCTCTTTGAAAAGTCCATATTTAAACTTAATTCTGACACTTTGTCCTTAGTTTATGCTGCAGTGCTTCTCTCTTCCTGCATAATAATGTGAGTTAAAGATTGTAGTAATCTACATTTGTTACTGCTGTCATTGGGTTCACGTGTTTAATGATTCAGACATGTTTCTCCCTGTATGATACATAAACATATGCGGGTATGTGTGTTTGCATGTTCAGTGAGCTGAATAGTGGTTTAAAATGTCACCATCCTGCCAAAACTGTGAATCTCAAATGAAACTCTGTATTTTACCAGCTGAACTAATTGCAATGACAAGTACAAATAACTGGAATAGCTTAAGTTTCAGAGAATGGTTCATGAAAGGCACACATTTTCAGTTTGTCCATCTTTATTTTCAACAGACATGCATACTGGCAATCAAGACAGTGTCCTGCTAAACCAATTAGAATATTATTCTTAGTGGTCACTTTATTGATGAGGTAAAATTCGAATACATTTACCCAAGTGGAGTCAAAATTAATTGAAACAATTAAATGGCTATTTCAAAAGTCATAGAGCAAGAAGTAATCTATGAAGATGACTACTAAAGATCTGGCCAAAGTAGTGACTTGATTGGTATCATGTTTCACAGCATATATTTTAAGTAAAAATAGTACATTTTTGTGGTTTTGAAAATGTAAACATTGAAGAAAATTAAGTAAAAATGTAAAAAGCCAACCCATTTCCCCATATCATTACAAAATGCATGAAAATTAAATTTATCATAAGTTTATTTGGTGCAAAAAATGTGAATTCCTTGCATATAAGGGCTTCTTTAAGAATTCATGAAAAGGGCATGTTATGGCAAAACTCTGCAAGGATTTCAAAAATACTTACAGTAAAATAAACTTTTCATTCTGCTTTTCCACACAACTTAAATCCTTTCATATTGTAATCACTGTTTACAGAATATGATTTATAGTATTTTGTTGGCTATCTTTCCAGGAAATGTCTGTGTATTTAAACATGGTTTGAGTGTTCCTTTTTTCCGTACAACTAGAATGGGACATTTCATATTGTTATGCAATTTTCCTCTTTTTCTTAATCGTGTCCTAGCTTTTCATATCAGAACTAAATGTTTAATTACTTCATATTAACAAATGCAAAAAATGAAGTGGTTCACCTTTATGGATGAACTTTGTTAAATATTTTAGTTGTTACTTTGGCTTTATCATACTCAGTTGTTGCTTGATCTAAGAATATTTTGTTATCAAAGTCAGTTATTGATATTTGAATCTGAGGCGAGGTTAGGTTGATCTCCATGGAAAGTATTGAATTAGGACGAGGTCACTGGAGTTGCCAGCAGTAAACACTTATCTGACTTTGGACAAGAGGATCAATTCTCCCTGCCTCAGTGATCATAGGATAAATAAATTTACATAACAGACACATTAACCCTTTGCAAATAAGGTGATTGGGAGAATACAGAGAAGCAATATGTATTGAAATATTTTGAAAAATAAGAGAAACCTTTAAAATTTTGTTTATTTGAAATGCAGAGAGAGAGAGAATATATATCTTCTATTCACCGTTTCATTCACAAATGACTGCAAAAGCCAGGTATTCCATCCTCATTTCTGACATGGGTGTCAGGGAACCAAGTATTTGGGCTCTAATCCGCTGCTGGTGTGTTAGCAGGAAGCTGTTTCAGAGGCAGAGCAGGTGGACTCAGATCAGCATTCCAATATGGAAAGCTGGCATGACTTCACCCACTGCTGTGTAACACTGAACCCAAGATGAATTCTTTTTTAAATGTAGTCTCTTAGAGTCCAAATATTAGCTCAAACATAGACCAATTTATATACTTCAATCATGGAAAAAGAACTTAACAGATATTTTATCTATTAGGTTTTACTAGATCTGAAATTTAAGGGAAGGTTAAGTTTCCACTGGGCAACAGGCAAGACAGAGCAGATGAATTGGTCTCTCCTTGTTGTTACAGTTACGGGTAGTATACCTGGCCTGTGGGTCCCACCAAAGCAATCTTACTGAGAGGGAGGCTTTGAAAGCCATCAGTTATCTTTGTCTCATAGACATTATGGACAAGGAAGAATGAGGTCAATCAGGCGTGGAATCTAATTTTGTTGCTGTGGGGCAATTGAGGGAGCTAACTAGGAAAAGGCACATACAACACCTGTTTCCTGTAAATAAATACATGAGCAAATTAATTTGAATGTGATGACAATAATGGGTAATGGAATTATAGTAAAAAAAAGTCATGATATTTTTACTGTAAAACTTTGAAAACCTGAGCACGTGCACATGTGTGTTTTGTAAAATGATAACTTTGGTAAACTGCAAAGTTTTAAGCACTGCATATTTCTTAAAAGTTCATTTCCTCCAAAACAGCTCTTATTTTATGAACATTTGTATTTTGTGGACTTTTGCTTCTGGGAGTAAATAGTAAAACAACTGCAGGTATTTTATCTACTCACTCCATGCCTCTGGCAGCTCCTGAGAAAAAAAGAAAGGGAGCAGGTGTGACCAGGCGGCTTTTTATTGTGTGTTCAAAGCTTTTCTTAATACTGCTCTTAACCACCCAGGAACTAAACTGGCATGGGGAATTTTCAAACCATGGATTTATATGTTGTTACTATGCTTTATTTCCCCCCTTTGATTTAAGTATTCATAGCTAATTAATTTTTTTAAAACATCTGAAGACACTATGCAGCTATAAATAAAGGATGGAATTTTACATATACTGATTTTAAAAAAAAAACTCCTAGATATAGTATTAAGAAAAGCAAGGTGAAAACAGTAAATATAGAATGCTTTTGATAAAAAAGCAGGAATAAAATATACATGTTATCTATAATTGCTCACGTCTACATGAATAATTTTCTTCATTTTGCATGGAGAACATGGAAAGGATACACAGAAAAATAAAGAAAAATTACTCACAGAGTGCAGGATAAAAGGCGGAAACAAGGGAGCTGAGGATGGATGAGAAACAAGCGTGTATTTTTTTCATACAACTTGATTTTTATTGTTGTGGTTTTTCAACTTTGTGAATGAATTACATATTTGAAACATTGTTTCATTTAAACAAAATGTTTTAAATCCTGTAGCACAGACAGAAAGATGCAATAGAAACAAAATAGGCTATAAACTTGAAGGATGTGGGATTTTTTTATAGCATATTTGCCACTGTTGCCTGTAAATTGGAACAAGTCACCGATACTCTCCACTGAGACTCTCAGTCTCCCGGGTCCGGTGTATTCACCCGCTCCAGATGAGGAGGTTGCAGATTTTCTCATGCCCTAGATGTCATTTGGAGCTATGTTTTGATTGATCGAAGATGGAACACGATCTAAAGTTATTGGATTAATGTCATAAGCCACTGGAAGCATGGAAATACAAAACATTGTATAACATTTCTGTATAGTAATCTGTTTTATCATGTTCTCCTAGGTGTACTTTTAAAGTTAGGAATATTGCATGAAATAATCTCTCTCAAAACATATAGTTATATAGAAAGTTTTCTTTTTCTTTTTTTTTTAACTTTTATTTAATGAATATAAATTTCCAAAGTACGACTTATGGATTACAATGGCTTCCCCCCCAATATCGTCTCTCCCACCTGCATCCCTCCCCTTTCCCACTCCCTCTCCCCTTCCATTCACATGAGGATTCATTTTCGATTCTCTTTATATACAGAAGATCAGTTTAGCATACATTAAGTAAAGATTTCAACAGTTTGCTCCCACACAAACATAAAGTGAAAAATAATAGATGATTTTTTAAATGATGATGAAATCAGATCAGACCTATTGTCATGTTTAATCCCAGCGAGAGTCAAGTTGGGAATTGATAATTTCTTCTTTTTTTTTTTTTCTTTTTAACAGAAGATCAGTTTAGTATACATTAAGTAAAGATTTCAACAGTTTGCACCCCCATAGAAACACAAAGCAAAATATACTGTTTGAGTACTCATTATAGCATTAAGCCTCAGTGTACAGCACATTAAGGACAGAGATCCTACATGAGGAGTAAGTGCACAGTGACTCCTGTTGTTGACTTTACAAATTGACACTCCTGTTTATGGCATCAGTAATCTCCCTATGCACCAGTCATGAGTTTCCAAGGCTATGGAAGCCTTTTGAGTTCACCGACTCTTATCTTATTTAGACAAGGTCATATTCAAAGTGGAGGTTCTCTCCTCCCTTCAGAGAAAGGTACCTCCTTCTTTGAAGACCTGTTCTTTCCACTGGGATCTCACTCACAGAGATCTTTCATTTAGGGTTTGTTTTTTTTTTTTTTTTTTTTTTTTTTTTTTTTTTTTTTTTTTTTTTTTTGCCAGAGTGTCTAGGCTTTCCATGCCTGAAATACTCTCATGGGCTTTTCAGCCAGATCCACATGCCTTTAGGGCTGATTCTGAGGCCAGAGTGCTATTTAGGACATGCACCATTCTATGAGTCTGCTGAGTATCTCGCTTCCCATGTTGGATCACTCTCCCCTTTATTTATTCTATCAGTTAGTATTAGCAGGTACTAGACTAGTTTATGTGCTTCCTTTGACTCTTAGTCCTTTCATTATGATCAATTGTGAACTGAAATTGATCACTTGGACTGGTGAGATGGCATTGGTACATGCCACCTTGATGGGATTAAATTGGAGTCCCCTGGTATGTTTCTAACTCTACTATTTGGGGCAAGTCAGCTTGAGCATGTCCCAAATTGTACATCTCTTCCCTCTCTTATTCCTACTCTTATGTTTAACAGGGATCACATTTCAGTTAAATTTCAACACTTAAGAATAACTGTGTATTAATTACAGAGTTAAACCAGTCATATTAAGTAGAACAGACAAAAAAACTACTAAGAGGGATAATGTATTAAGTTGTTCATTAACAGTCAGGGCTATGCTGATCAAGTAAGTCACCATTTCCCATAGTGTCCATTTCACTTCAACAGGTTTCCTTTTTGGTGTTCAGTCAGTTGTCACCGATCAGGGAGAACATATGGTATTTGTCCCTTTGGGACTGGCTTATTTCACTCAGCATGATGTGTTCCAGATTCCTCCATTTTGGTGCAAATGACTGGATTTTGTTGTTTCTTACTGCGGTATAGTATTCTAAAGAGTACATTTCCCATAATTTCTTTATCCAGTCTTAAAATTTATTTGATAAAAGATTTCTTTTAAGATTGTGGAAGTCCCTCTATTTTTTTTTCAACTTTTATTTAATAAATATAAATTTTCAAAATACAACTTTTGGATTATAGCGTCTTTTCCCCCCATAACTTCCCTCTTACCACAACCATCCCATCTCCCACTCCCTCTCCCACCCTATTCTTCATCAAGATTCATTTTCAATTATCTTTATATACTGAAGATCAGCTTAGTATATACTAAGTAAAGATTTCAACTGTTTGCACCCACACAGATACACAAAGTATAAAGTACTATTTGAGTAGTAGTTTTACCATTAATTTGCATAGTACAACACATTAAGGACAGAGATCCTACATGGGGAGTAGGTGCACAGTGACTCCCATTGTTGATTTAACAATTGACACTCTTACTTATGATGTCAGTAATCACCCGAGGCTCTTGCCATGAGCTGCCAAAGCTATGGAAGCCTCTTGAGTTCACAAACTTCAACCTTATTCAGACAATGTCATAGTCAAAGTGGTAGTTCTCTCCTCCATTTAGAGAAAGGTACCTCCTTCTTTGATGGCCCGTTCTTTCTGCTGGCATCTCACTCACAGAGATCTTTCATTTAGGTCATTTTTAAAATTTTTTTTTGCCAGAGTGTCTTGGCTTTCCATGCCTGAAATGCTCCCATGGGCTTTTTAGCCAGATCTGAATGCCTTAAGGGCTGATTCTGAGGCCAGAGTGCTGTTTAGGACATCTGCCATTCTATAAGTCTGCTGTGTATCCCACTTCCCATGTTGGATTGTTCTTTTCTTTTTAATTCTATCAGTTTGTATTAGCAGACACTAGTTTTGTTTATGTGATCCCTTTGACTTTTAATCCTATCGTTATGATCAATTATGTACTGAAACTGATCACTTTGACTAGTAAGATGGCATTGGTATGTGCCAACTTGATGGGATTGAATTGGAGTCCCCTGGCATGTTTCTAGCTCTACCATTAGGGATAAGTCCGAGTGAGCATGTGCCAAACTGTACATATCTTCCCTCTCTTATTCCCACTCATATATTTAACAGGGATTGAAAGTTTCCATAAAATAATTCATATTTTTAACACAGTGTTAGCAAAGAAAAATGTATTAGGCCGGCGCCGCAGCTCACTAGGCTAATCCTCCGCCTAGCGGCGCCGGCACACCGGGTTCTAGTCCCGGTCGGGGCGCCGGATTCTGTCCCGGTTACCCCTCTTCCAGGCCAGCTCTCTGCTGTGGCCAGGGAGTGCAGTGGAGGATGGCCCAGGTGCTTGGGCCCTGCACCCCATGGGAGACCAGGAAAAGCACCTGGCTCCTGGCTCCTGCCATCGGATCAGCGCGGTGCGCTGGCCGCAGCGCGCCAACCGCGGCGGCCATTGGAGGGTGAACCAACGGCAAAGGAAGACCTTTCTCTCTGTCTCTCTCTCACTGTCCACTCTGCCTGTCAAAAAAAAAAAAAAAGAAAAATGTATTGATAAAGGTAATAAGATGACTAGAACATTGATGATGTGCGGATAATGTACTAGGAAGTTTACATCTATAATTGTCATACCAATTCTTTTTTTTTTTTTTTTTTGAGAAAAGCCAGCATAAAGCACTTTATTTCAATAATAAAACTCGAAACTCATGTGGTACTGGAGCGAAGTGGGGGCAGCAACAGTTTCTCTCACCAAATCACTACACAGGAGAGCAGAGGGGTCTGAAGGGGGTGGGAGGCAGAGCCGGGAAACCCGAGATCAGCGGAGACAGCCAAGCATCAAACACCAGGAGATGCTGAAGCTGCGATGACCAGCATCACTTTCAAGAGAACACTCAAGGATGTGTCGTGATGGCCGGGCTTTCGCTGGGTGATGGTCTACAAACAGCACCTTCAATTTAAACTTTCAATTAAAAGTTTCTTAAAATTTAGGAAGTGTTGGGAGTCTTGGATAGTTAGGAGATTATAAAAGTTCTGAAAATCCGGCCGGCGCCGCGGCTCACTAGGCTAATCCTCTGCCTAGCGGCGCCGGCACACCGGGTTCTAGTCCCGGTCGGGGCGCCGGATTCTGTCCCGGTTGCCCCTCTTCCAGGCCAGCTCTCTGCTGTGGCCAGGGAGTGCAGTGGAGGATGGCCCAGGTGCTTGGGCCCTGCACCCCATGGGAGACCAGGAAAAGCACCTGGATCCTGGCTCCTGCCATCGGATCAGCACGGTGCGCCGGCCGCGGCGGCCATTGGAGGGTGAACCAACGGCAAAGGAAGACCTTTCTCTCTGTCTCTCTGTCTCACTGTCCACTCTGCCTGTCAAAAAAAAAAAAAAAAAAGTTCTGAAAATCCACTAGAAAAACCACAGGATGGAGGGGAAAAGAAAAAGCCAGGTCACAAAGAAGGCTTCAGTGGTCCCTGCTGGCCCAGGGACAGGTACCTGTAGTGTCCAGCGTTGCAGGGAAGTGATCTAGTTTCAGAGGCAGAGGGTTCCGGGAAGGCTGGGCTGGGGCTGTGGAGGCAAAGGCTCTCCCGTCCCCACTTCAGTCTGGGCAGGGCTGTTACTCTACCCCGAGGACCTCTCAGCCCTCAGCAGCATCTCACTTCTGCTGTGGCTTTGCAGTGCAGCAGCAAGACTGTTTAATACATAATAGACACAAATCTCATCCAAAAAATAAAAATAAAATAAAGATTCTTGCAAACCCTTTTCCCCAACACCAATTCCTGTTCTAAAGTGAACCCATCACTTGTGCTGTTAACACCTGACCACATCTTCACTGGAAACCTAGACCCAAGATGGAAACTGAATCTTCACCCCAAAACGAGAACAGAATAAATCGAGTCACTTGAGGTTTATGGCGTTTGGTTTAGGTGATCACACATACAAGGGGAAGGGGAAGAGGAGTAGGGGTGTGAGAAGCAAAGCTGAGTGACAGAACACATTCAGTCGGGCAGATGTTTGTGCAGAGGGCGTTGTGGAACTGCAGGAAAAGCTCCGGATGGATTCATGTGCACGTGTCTGGAGCACCAGACCCTCCATGGCAGATCCAAGAACAGGGAGCTAAGAGAGGAGGCCATTCCTGTCATTCCAGTTTTAGAAGCTCCACATCGAAGACGAGAGTGGCATGTGGTGGGATGATGCCCGGGTGCCCAGTGGCACCATAGGCATAGTCTGGGGAGATGGTCAGTTTGGCTGTCTGACCCACACTCATCTGGGCAACCCCTTCTTCCCAGCCTCGGATCACCTCCTGCTTGCCTAGCATAAACTTAAAGGGCTTGTTCCTGTCCCGGGAGGAATCGAATTTCTTTCCATCTTCAAGCATCCCGGTGTAGTGCACCACGCAGGTCTGGCCGCGCTTCGGGAAGGTGCGCCCGTCTCCGGGGGAGATGGTCTCCACCTGCACTCCCATGGTGGCAGCGGACGCTGGGCGGGCGGCGAGGCGGGCAGCGTGGACCGAGAGCAGACCTGGCAGCGGTTCCGCGGCTCTGCTCGGCCCTCCGCGCCAATTGTCATACCAATTCTAAAGATGCTTTTATCCCCATTATTGCTTGAGGAAATAAGGTTTAGGACCTTTTAGATCATGGCATAAATATTTTCAGAATAAAAGTTGAATGTCAAAGTGACTAGAAGTATGGTTGATGATGGTGGCTTCTCATATTCTGAAGTAAAACTAAGGGGGCTATGGAGAAAATAATTTTTATGGATTTTTGAGGGGGGTTATGGTGCTATTCCTAAGATTAACTTTGAATATTGACACACTCCTAAGTATTTTTAAGGAAAAGTAATAAAAAATAAAAAAAATAAAAAAAGTTGAATGTCCATGGAATATATTAGAATTGATAGGAAAGATTAATATTAGCATCTCTCCATGGAATACTGTAACTAAAACAATAAAGGACTTGGTAATTCCCTTAAGTATTTTCACTGACTGGATATACACACACATACACACACACATACACATACAACACACACCCAACAGACATTCAGAAGGCAGTGTACTCACTGAGACACAAAAAATACCCACATGCAGAGGCAGAGGGAGAGAAACCCAGAGGAACTTGCCATTATAGACTTTGATACAATGGAATGATTTGGAATGTATCAAAAGGAAATACAGATAGAATGGGACAAAGGCTGTCAGATATATTCAGAAACAGAAAAAAAAAAGGGAGACTCAAGGACATTTGGAAACATAATAAAAGAGACTCTCAAATGGAGTCACATACACATTTACAACAGATAGAAGAAGGAAAAACAAATCCTGCAGACATCTGCTCAGAGATACACATCAGAGTAAGGCAAGCAAATAAACAGCAGAGAGATATAATTAGGCAGAATCCCATACATTCAAACACATTTACACACAAAACAAAGTGAGTGATATGTACCTCTTTAAAGGAAGAATTAAACATGATTTACTAGTCAAAAAAAAATACACACAAGTTTTTGCACAAAGAAATAAAAACACAGTGAGATATGGCATTCACATACACAAAAATAGGCATACACTTTCTCCAAAAGGAGACATAGATGCCCATAGCCTGAAGACAAAACAAAAGGCTTTATTTCTTGCCATGGTGATAGTTCAAAAGCTGTCCTTTCTCTCAGCTTTCTGGAGGATGCCAAGAACCCTTTGTTTCTCAGGCCACAGATGGTACCACCACCCTTGTATCCTGGTTCTTGCATTTTTCTACTTCTGCTGTCTCATTATGTTCTAGGGAGCAAATTTCTCTCATTCTTTGATGCTTATTATTATCCATGAATATGTGCTGATAATTTTCACATCTTCCTTATATTACATTCCTTAATTTTCCTAAAAGTATGTTCTAAATTGCATCACATTAGATTCTTTGGTTTCTTTAAAAATTATGTTCCTGCTTCCTACCAAACTTTCACTGAAGTTTGATTATGCAAGATATTAAGATAGATTTTCTTGGTAATATTAAGACCCCAAATAACCTTAGAATATTGTCAATATTAAATAAGTTTTAAACCATTGTGGTGTGAAACATTTTGTGATAGAGGTTATTTCTTGACTAAATTTCTAAATATGGAAGCACAGGAAGAGAGCTACTATTATAATGTGTGTGTGTTTCTATATAGATGTATATGTCTATCTGTTACACATCATCCATTTACAGTATTCTTACAAACTAAAGCTTTATTTGGGAGTTGGCCATGCTACTTCTTCTGGACACTGTTTTCTGAAAGAGAAGATTTCAGTTGAATTGAGCTTGTAGTCATGCAAACATTTCAAGCTGATGTGTGTCATAGCTAAGAATGTACACAATGTAGTCAATTTTGCATATTTATATAGAGCTATAGCGCTTTTCATTTTGCTCCCCAGTAGAGTTAAAATAGGAAAGAGTCAAGATCCTAAAAATTGGAAAAGGGTCTGCATCCCAAGTTTTCATCGATGCACGATCCATAGATCTTGTTGATAGTTAAATTGCTGAATTCTATCCTGACCAATTTCAAAGGTACAGGGCTTAGCAATTGTCATTTTTAATAAGCTCCCTAGGTATTTCTTATGCATGTACATGTTGGAGAAGCACTGACTAGAGAACTAACATTTTATTGATTTTTGTGTGGGTATTAATTCTGAATGATATGTCACAATATGGAGTGAAATCAATGTGGGAAATTATTCTAGAAGTGAATTTTATCCATTGACATTTCTCTGAATACCCCTATGTACTCAGTTCTCATTCTGCCTTATTTATGTAATGCTGAATTGTTGTGACTTTTCTATGATGCTTTTATCTTATGAGATTTGTCATTGCCCTTCTGCTAAACAAAGAATTTCCAGAATAATTTTGCTGCTGGAGAAGCAAATTTATATTTCAACAAAATAGTGTTGAAAATTATTCATTCCTAATGAAAAGCTATCTTTAGGTGAATCACAGAAAAGTGAACTCCTGTGTCATGTATGTGTGTATATGCACATACATGTGTGAGTAAAAATATATACAGTATGCACAGTCATAAATCAAGCACCACTGTCATGTGTAAAATTGTGTGAGTAGATTCTGATCTAGTTATATTAAATACTGTTTCTTAATATGTGTCAGAATAGGTGACTAAGGAAATATATGTAGAAATTATAATTTAATAAATAGATATTAGGATAATTATCCCCTTATTAGATGTGTTTATTTATCCAAATAATTCACCACAGGGTGCTTGACATTGCAGCCTCTCTTAGTGTATTTAGAATTACAAGTATTGATTCATGTGCAAATTTTGGAAAAACATCTCTTGCCTGAAGTCTACTGCATATTTTTATTGCCTTAAATTTTGATGCAGCAGTCTCTTGCTTTCTATATTAAAATAAATATTCTATGATATTCATGACAAAGATGTTTATCTAAATGTATAATATTTCACAAAATCAAGTGTGATATCCATATATTTTTGAAAATTGATTTCATTGCAGAAATACTAAAGACTAAGTGGAAAAACATTTATATTGGTAAAGATACTTTTCTTCAAAGGCAATCATAACTGCTAGTAGCTAAATGTTAGTATTAAGAATGTTACCTTTGATAAACATTATTCTGTATTCTCACAAAAAGTAGCATGATTTTAGGCATTTTAAAAGCTTAAAAGGTAGAATGAAAGTGTGAGGAAAGAGAAATCAATAAAGCATGGAGCCTCTTATCCCATATTGATTCTTATAATCCAGCAACCATTAAATACTTGAGAGATAAGCCTCTTTTAAGATGGCATGCTTATATTTTGAAGATCAAATACCTTAATTTTGCTCATGGGTTTCCCAAACACAATTCATACAAAGGATAGAAGGTAAGCTTTCAGTGGCCATGTTCCCTAATATAGATATTTTTAAGTTGAGCACTGTGAGTAGGACCATCCTCAGGCCACTGGTTCTATAGTGCTGATGAACATACATTCCTTTTAAACGTTATAACAATCCATGAAAATAGAGTTAGAAACTCAGTGTTGGCAAGTAATGCTATTAGCAAAATATGTAAGCATTCAAATAATTTTAAAGAATAACTTTATCCGAAATGTCATTCTTACTTCTCTGCAAAAAATGATTGGCATTTTAACTGTATAAAGTATTAAAAATACTAGTTTATCCTCATCTGTCAGCTCTTTCCATAAAGAGTATTATTACAAAGGAAATAAAAATCACTATGACATTTTGCTTTTAAATGTTCTGTTTTTCTATATATTGCTGATGTTGTCAACTCAGATCTGACATTCTGCTTTCTCTTTTGTTAGTAATCTATTTTAAATTTATAGTGCCTAAATAGTAAGTAGTAACTGACAAAGACAATAATTTTATTAAATTTATTTGGAAACTTTGCTTTTTAAAAGATGCCACAAAAATCTTCACGCTATTGTCAGGTAAACTTTTTTTTTTAGTTTTTCATTTACTATGTTATAAAAGTTCTTAATATTGTATCCCTAATTTGTATCAGACTCTGTTCTAAAGGCTACACAGTTATGACTACTTTTAATATTACACCCAATCCTATGAAACTGGGATAAAGGCTCAGTCAGAGGCTAGGGTTAAGTAAGAAGTCAGAAGACTAACAGCAAATAGAGTGGTGGAGCTAGAATGCAGAATCAGGAATTCGGATTCCAGAACCTGTTTTCTTAATAGGCAGATAAGGAAGAAGAATGTTTTAATTAAAAAAAAAAAAAAAAAAAACCATGAAAAAGGTGTATGTGTACCTTTTTCTTTATGTTAATGCATATGTTCTTGTTCTGAATATATGATGCAGCCAGGCCTTGGTATCATCAGCATGTCCATTGTAATAGTTGTCCCCCTGCTATGTTAGGCTCAATGCCAATGGGAAAAGACTTTCACCAACATCATTGTATTTGATCCCACCCGAACTTACAGTATAAATAGAAGATTCTTCCTTTCCTTTTTTTTTTTTTTTAATAGGTAGAGTTATAGACAGTGAGAGAGAGAGACAGAGAGAAAGGTCTTCCTTCTGTTGGTTCACTCCCCAAATGGCCGCTACGGCCGGTGCTGCACCAATCCAAAGCCAACAGCCAGGTGCTTCTTCTGGTGCAGGAGCCCAAGCACTTGGGCCATCCTCCACTGCCTTCCAGGGCCGCAGCAGAGAACTGGACTGGAAGAGGAGCAACAAGGACTAAAACTGGCGCCCATATGGGATGCTGGCACCGCAAGCAGAGGATTAACCAAGGGAGCCACGGTGCCGGCCCCTGTCCTTTCCTTTTTATAGCTGAATAAATGAAGGCTTCAAGATATGAAGTTGTATGAGCAATCTCTTTCATATACTCTCCTAATTAAAAGTCAGAGCTCAAATCATAACTCAATTTGGACTGTATTATCATTTTGGACACTTTAACCACAGAATATGGGGACTGTAATTTTTTCTCAAAGGTAATTTTTGTTAATTATTTTTGTTTTTAATTTTTTAATATAAAGAGAATAGATTTCACATATTTCATAGTACAACTCTAAGAAGATAGCTGTACTTTATTCCCTCATTATCTTTCTCCCTCAATCACCCTCCTTCCTTCTTTTTTTTCTTTAATTTTTGCAAAAACATAACTTTATAATCACAGGATTAATGTACCACTATAATATTCAACAAGTGAAAAATAAACAGGTCACAGTTCCAGACAACAATCAAATCACAAGATGTTTCTCACACCTGTACCTTTTTTTGTAGTTTATATTAACAACCACATATCAGAGAAAAATATGATACTTTTCTTCTTGAGATTGGCTTATATCACTAAGCAAATAGTTTCCAGTTGTATCCATTTTGTTGTGGAAAACAGGTTTTCATTGTTTTTATGACTAAAGTACTCCATAGTGTTTACACATTTTTCTCTATCCTTTCATCAACTGATGAACATTTGGGTTGATTCCATATCTTAGCTAATGTGAATTGAGCTGCAATAAACATAGGAGTATAAAAACTCTTGTATATTGATTTAATTTTGTTTGGGTAAATTCCTAGGAGTAGGAAGGCTGGGTCCAATGGTAGATCTATAAACGGATTTCTGAGGAATCTCCATGCTGCCTTCTATAATGTTTGTCCGAGTTTATATTCCCACAGTGTAATAGGGTACCTTTTTCCCCACATCATGACCAGCATTTATTATTTTTTTATTTCTGTATGAGAATCATTTTAACTGGAGTGAAGTGACACCTCATTGTGGTTTTTATTTGCATTTCCCTGATGGCTAGTGATCTCAGGATTTTTTTCATGTGTTTGTCATTTGTATTTTATCTTTAGAAAAAAATTCCTGCTCGAGTCCTTTGTCCATTCTTTTTTTAAGATTTATTTATTTATTTGAAAGGCAGAGTTACAGAGAGGCAAGGAGAAAGCGAAGTCTTACATCCACTGGTTCACTCCCCAAATGGCCACAATGGCCGGAGTGGAGCTGATCTGAAGCCAGGAGCCTGTATTTTGTTCTGGGTCTCCCATGTGGATGCACGGGCCCAGGGATCTTCTACTGTCTTCCCAGACACATTAGCAGGGAGCTGGATTGAAGTAGAGCATCTGGGACTTGAACCAGCACCCATATGTGATGCCAGCACTGCAGGTGGTGGCTTTACCTGCTATGCCACAGTTTTGATGCTTGCCCATTTCTTAAAAGGATTATCTGTTTTGTTGTTGAATTTCTTGAGCTTTTTAAGGATCCTGAATATTAATCTTTTCTCAATTTTAAAGTTTGCAAATATTTTCTCTCATTCTGTTAGTTGTCTCTTCACTTTGGTGAGTATTTCTTTTGCAGTACAAAAGCTTCTCAGCGTGCTATAATCCCAGGTGTCTATTTTGGCTTTGATTGCCTATGCTTTTGGAGTCTTCCATTTGCTTATGCCAATGTCTTCAGAGTTACCCCAGCATTCTCCACTAGTAATTTGATGGTATCAGGACATAGATTTAGATACTTAATACATTGTTAAGTTGATTTTTATATAAGATGTAAGGTAGAGATCTTGTTTCATATTTCAGCATACAGTGATTCAATTTTCACAGCATCATCTGTTTAGACTGCCCTTTCCCTAGGGATTGATGTTAGCTCCCTTCTCAAAGATTAGTTGGTTATACATGCATGGCTTGATTTCTGGGGTTTCTGCTCTGTTCCATTGGCTTACATGTCTATTTTTGATCCAATACCAGACTATTTGATTTTAATTGTCCTATAGTATGTCTTGAAATCTGGTATTGTGATGCATTTGGCTTTACTTTTGTTCTTTAGTATTGGTTTAGCTATTTAGATTGTCCTGTGTTTCCATATGCATTTAGCATTATTTTTTCCTAGATTTGAGAATATCCTTGGTATTTGGATTGAGATCACATTGAATGTATGAATTGCTTTCATTAGTATGCACATTTTGATGATATTAATTCTTCCAATCCATGAACATGGAAGATTTTTCCATCTTTCGGTGTCTTCTTCTATTTCTTTCTTTAATGTTCTGTAATATTAATTGTAGAGATCTTTCACATCCTTGATACAGTTTATTCAAAGGTTTTTAAATTGTTTTGTGGCAACTATAAATGGTACTGATGTTACAAGTTCTTTCTCAGCCATGGTATTCTCTAAGTATACAAAGGCTACTGATTTCCGTGTTTTGATTTTTAGCCTACAACTTTACCAAAATCTCTTATGAGTTCCAGTAATCTCTTAGTGGAGTCATTTGGTTCCCCTATATATGGGATCATGTCATCTGCACATAGGGGTAATTTAATTTCCTCCTTTCCAATTATATCTATTTGATTTCTTCTTCTTTCCTAATAGCTCTGGCTAAAACTTCCAGAACTAAATTGAATAACAATGGTGAAAGTGGGCATTCTTGTCTGGTTCCAGACCTTAGTGGAAAGGCTTTCAACTTTTCCCCATTCAGTATGATGTTCTCTGTGGGTTTGTCATGTATTGACTTAATTGTATTGAGGAATGCTCCTTCTATATCCAATTTGTTTAAGGATTTTATTATGAAAAGATGTTGTATTTTATCAAATGCTTTCATAGGTCTATTGAGATGTTCATATGGCTTTTGCTCTTTAATTTGTTAATATGGTGTATCACATTTATTGATTTGCATATGTTGAAACATCCATGCCCACCAGAATTAAATCTCACTTGAGATGGGTGAATGATCTTTCTGATCTTCTGTTGGATTATCTAGAACTTTGCTGAGTATTTTTGCTTATATGTCCATCAGAGATATTGATGTATAGCTCTCTCTTTGTTGTATCTTTTTCTGGTTTTGTAATTATAGGTAATTCTGGCCTCATAGAATGAATTTGGGAGGATTCCTTCCTTTCAGTTGTTTTGAATAGTTTGAGAAGAATTGGAATTAGTTCTTCTTTAAATATTTGGTAGAATTCAAGAGCAGCCTCTATTCCCCCTACTAAGATGTCATTTCTTCCCTACTGATTGTTAGTTGCTTTGCTCCAAGAAAGTGGCATCCTCTCTGGCAACTGTAATTTTTAGTTGAATTATCTCTTTGCTTTTGAAGCTGGTGTGTACTGAGAATGGAACTCAAATTTCCTGAGTCTGTGCCTTAGAGAACCTGTGGAGACTCCACCCTCTCCCTCCCCCACCCCCAACAGAGACTAAGCATCAGACTCAGGTTCAGATTTGAAGTTCTCTGTTTGACTATCCCAGAGTTTCTACTTTCTTTCAGACTGGTTTACCTTCATGAAGTTAATCCTGGATTGTTTTTGTAGCATCTAATTGGTCATGGGTATCTATGAAACTTAATGCTGCTGTAGAGTGCAGAACTAACTCATGTCTTTTATCTTATTCCAGTGCACACAATCTTGCCTCTCTTTCCTTGCATGTAGAGAAATAGTATAGACCAGCTTATTTTGTCCTTTCTCCTCCATCCACATCTGTAATTGTTTATTTATTTTTTTCTTCATTTCAGTGCACCTGATAGCATGTAACAGTTAGCAGCACAGGTTTCTTCTAGTAGTTAGGGAGTTTCAAATGTAAAATGTGTGTGTATGTGTATGCACTGACAATTTGGCTTGAGACAATGAGTAGAAGAGAGGTGATGGGTAAAACAAAAAATTAACTTGTCTATGCCTACTACAAAGCCTTGGACTAGAGAATTTTAGTTATTACAACAGTATTTTTAGGTGATATCATACTGTCTGTTGAGACTTTATAGAATGAAAATAACATGACCAAGCAAATACAGCTAACACATGAAAGAGAATATTATCCATATATATATATATATATATATATATATGCTTTGTAGATTAAATCAATTAGTTTTAATTTATATTTAGGGAAATGTAGCTTAGAGTTTCAGACTTTTTGGTTTGGGAATGTCTTTGTGAGTATCCAGAACTGATATTAAAAGTAGAACTTGTTTAGTTGGAAAGCATATCAGCATAAACCACTGTGGCTGGGTGCTAAGAGCCTTCTGCTATGCCAAATTTTAAGTCTTAATTCTGAATCATGCTACAGTAAGTGCTGTTGGAAAAGGGACCCAAACCAAAGCATCTTCCATGCTGGAGTATAAGCCCTCTAGTGGTTCTGGGCAATAGTTATATCCTAACATGTGTGACATTCTCAGTATTCCATTGACCTATATGGATGAGCATTAGCCCTAGTTTCCCCCTTTTTTTTTTTTTCATCTAGTCACTCTTTATTCTCCTATTAAATTGCATTACTTAAAGATTCATATATCCTTTGATTGCTACTTTTAAATATCTAGGCTTCTTAATATATCAAATACATGTTAGATTTAATTTTTAAATGTATTTTGATTTTAAATTGCAACATGGTAATTGTGTTTATTTGAGGGTACAGTGTGAGCTTTCAATTCTTGTACACAGTTTGTAATGATCAAATGGGGGTAATTGGCTTATGTATCACCTCAGTCATTTATCATTTCATTGTACTGGGAACATTCAAAATTCATTTAGAAATATTCAAGTAACTGTTGTCAATTATAATTATCTTACTGTGTTCTGGAATTTTCGTAGTTATTCCTCCTATTCAGTTGTATCCATGTACCTGTTCATGGTCCACTTGCTATCCTCCCCCAACACTCTTCCCAAGCTCTGGTAACATCTAATGCTATGCTATGCTATGCTATGACCAACTTTTTAGTTACCACATAAGTGATATCATATGGTACTTGTCTTTGAGTGTGTCAGTTCACTTAATATACTGTCCTCTAGCCCCACCCTTATTGCTGCAAGTGACAGAATTTTATTATTATTTGTCATGGTGACTACTAATCCTCTGTGTATATATAATCACATTTTGTAGCCCATGTTCTTCTTGTCCTAGTTTTAAATCTGTTTAATTATTAGTTTTTCAAAGCTTTATTTATTCCACATACTGCTCAGTTTAATAATAGACAACTATCCCTTTTAACTGGTATTACTTATTTGATTTGAACTGTAGGAATTTTTGTCCTTTGAAATCCATTGGCTGGTTTGTAATTTTTTTGTGTTGTGTTTTCCTTTTAAGGATACTTCAATAAATATGTCCTTTTATTTTGAATTTAACTTTAATTAAATTTAAATAAAATGTTGCTGAGGGGTGTACTAAAGGCTTTGTAGTTGAAATATAATTACCATAGATGTACTGATTTATGGTTTGTTTTAAACAGATCCATGTTGCATTAGATAACCCCACATCCAGTCTTTCCCTTACTCTACTCGCTTCTTGCTGCTATATGACATATTTTAAAGGAGGTAATTAGACTGAGTGATGAATGTCACCCTGCTTTTGACTGGCTATTGGTGCTGGCCAAAAAGCAATTTAACCACTCTAGTTTTGTTTTCTCATCTGTGAAAAGAGAGAGTGATAGTTACTTAGTGAATCTCCTTCCGACTCTAATGTCATATGCACATAACCTTCACAGTAACAATTGTTTCTATAGTCTTGATATTTATTCTTTCAGGTAAGAGAGAAGGAGAATGAGAGAGCAAGAGCACCAAGCTGTGTCCCTGACCCTCTCCAGCCTGCATGGTAGGAGAGAATCAAGATATGTGGAGAGTACACAGGACACAGAGAGAGTGAAACTACTTCCTGAGGACCAAGAATGTTTAGTAGGGTAGGGCATGTAAGAGACCAAACACTGTCAAGATGTCATCCGAGGGGAACGTATACTTGTCAAGAATCCAGCTCCCCCGGGGACAATGGCATCAGGGAACTGGGCTTTCACAGGCTCATTTCCACCAACACCCACTCAGAAAATAGGACCTTCCTAACTAATGGTTCCATTTTTCATCTCACTTATGGAGATAAATTTAGTACTGCTGAAGAGCAAAGGTATTTTCACAGTCAGATCTTTCTGTGCAGTACAGAACTACCTCTCTTATTATTTTGTGATCCAAATACACAATAATACTGCTTTTTGATAGTGTTAAAATATGTTGCATACGATGTTTTTAAAAGATTTTTTTTATTTATTTGAGAGGTAGAGTGACACACAGAGACATAGAGAGATAGAGATGTCTCCCATCAGCTGATTCACTTCCTAAATGGCCTCAACTGCTAGAGCTGGGCAAATCCAAACCAGGAGCCAGGAATCTCTTCCAGGTCTCCCATGCGTATGCAGGGGCCCAAGTACTTGGGCCATCTTCTACAGCTTTCCCAGGCCATGGCAGAGAGCTGGATAAGAAGAGGAGAAGCCAAGACATGAACTTTCGCTCATGTGAGATGCCGGCACTGCAGGCAGGACTTTAGCTCACTATGCCACAATGCTGGCTCCTGTTACATATTATTCTAGGGGAGTTTCCCTGTTTCACCCATGCTCATGCGTTTTTCCCTCTCTAAGATGAGTTCATTATGATTTGAATTTTAAGTAATTAACTACATGGAATAAAACAAAATGTGAACATGAGGTCACTATTTTTCACAGAAGTGACAAGACTCACAATGAAAAGAGGTATATTTTGGAAAGCAGTGGAACTGAGAGGAAAACTTGGAATAGTCAGGAGGATCTTATTGTTCAGGCTGGAACTTTTAGTTTAAGGAAGAATGACAATAAGTAGACAGCAAAGACCTTTAAAGAACAATGTAACAATGAAAGTCATGCTTAAGGAACAATAATTTTCACTGAAGTTGGAAAAAAAAAAAACCTTTTAAATGACTTGTTTCCATTTGGCATATGAAATATCTTATTTTTGCTCCTGAATTTCTAAAACATCAAAACTAGTGTTAAGCCATATTTAGTTTTCATCTGTCTTGTTATAGCTATTTTAAAACTCACAGTTCATCAGATCTACATAAAACTTCATGCTTTCAAATTCTTGTTCCTTTAAAATGTTTACAGTTTTAGTCTTTGAAGGAATTAAATGTGTGTACATTTTTTGAAAGATTTATTTATTTGAAAGGCAGAGAGAGAGACAGAGACAGAGAGGGCAGATCTTCCATCTGCTGGTTAACTCCCCAAAGGGCCACAATAGCCAGGGATGGGTCAGGTGAAAGCTAAGAGCCAAAAACTCTATCCTGATATCCCATTTGGGTGTCAGGGCCAAAGCAGTTAGGACATTAGCAGGAAAGTATATGGGAAGTGAAGCAGCTATACTGCACTCTGCTGTAGGATTTCCTACAATTGGCATTGCAGGTGATAGGTTAACCCAGTGAGACACAATGCTGGCCCCCAATATGTGCACATCTTAGTAGATACTGATTTATGTTGGTTAATTTTTGTTTTCTCTTTGAGCTTTCCCCCATTCATTTCTGTAACTTTAGAAATTTATTTAGTATAAAATTGATTGGGAAGATCTAGAGTCTTGGATGATGAAGGGAACAAACCAAGAGGCTACTCTACTAATTCAAATTGGTAGTAATGAGACCATTGGCTAGACCAAGTATAGAGAGGATTGAATGAGTTGTAGAAATGGGATTTCTGTTGGAAAATTGGTGAAATTTTAGACCAGAAAGAAGAAATAAAGGTTACTTCCAGATTTCGAGTTTGCTGATGGAGAGAAGGTTTAAATCTCTGAAAGCAAACCTTGTGTTGGAAGGTAAATCTGTTTTGAGAATGGAGAAGATGGGCATGCATGTCGGACCCAGATGCTGGTGAGTTATCAAGTAGAAAGAACTTGCAGAATATTCTTTGTATGAATTCAGTTACAGTTAGGATATGTTAATTCTTGGCATGTTCATTCTCAGGCAACATCAATTTCACTTTTCCTACATGTTTGATAGAAACTTTAAGAATAGTTATAAAATTTCAGAAGAGCTGGACTCTTGAATCATACCTTTCTGTTGGGGATAATTTCCATTTTATTTGCAAATAGGAATGGAATAAAACATTATAAGCTCCTTTTCCATTACCTAATTTCCTTCTAATAAAGGTATTCTTGCCTGATGAGAAGATAATGCAGGCCTCTGTGTAAAATATTCACTACCATATTTCTTAGAAGTATCTCCTCTTTCTGATTTTCTGTTTAAGATTCAGATACAGCACAGTCTATAAGTGTGTGCTAAAACCCTGCAAATCACTTCTCATTGCTTTTAGGATTAAGACAAATATCCTCAGGCTGGAGGTATTGCCTGCTCCAATTGATGGCTGTTATCCTCATCTACCAGTACTCTGTTCTCTCCTGATTATGTCCGCCACACTGACCTTCAGGCTCCCTCTCCTGTTAGAGCCTTTCTAGATGCTGTTTTTTCTGGCTGGAATATTTTCCTGATTCCACTGCCCCATCTTCAGCCTCTTGGCCTGCTTGGTGTCTACTTTTCTCTCAGTTCTCTGGCCACATTATACTACTCACTGAAGACCTCCCCAGCTCAGCCAGGTCGTTGGTCTAACATTTCATAGCATCAAAACACTTCTGTCTTGACACATCATCATTTGTGATGATAGGTTTATGTGTATGATTACTTGTTTTATGTTTCATTCTCCAACACGATGTGATTTTCACATGGGCAGTGATCTTTCCTGTTTTGCTCACCATGAATCCTAAGCATCTAGCACAATGTGCATCTGTTGAATGGCTGGATGACTGAATAATGAAGACATGCCAGGGAGGTTGCACTGTTGATACTTTCTCAGTCCCATCCTTGTTCCAATAGCTCTGGACGTCTGGTGACAGTGATGTCCTCCTCACACTCTTGCTCTGTGCATCTCTGGGTAATGTATGGAAAGTCAGGGCAATGGGGAGTATTCCTATTCTAAGTCCCGAAAGGTTATTTCAGCATACAAAAGTATTTCTCCAGATGAAATGGAACATTATTTCTGAGATGCTTCTGGCTGTGCAAATACTGCCTCTGTACTAAGAATTAAAAATAAATAGTGTCAAAAATAATGAGATTTTACATTTGATGATGCTCACATTAGGGGTAGCCTATTTTCTTGACTTTTAATCTAGTTAATTTTTTTCAACCAGAACTTATCCATGTTACTCTGACATGATTGCTTTTGACTTCAAAGTATTATAATCAAGGTAATTTTAAGAAGAAAAACTTATTTTTCTTATAAATACAAATGAGCTCTTCTCAGTGTCCTAGACTGGAGGGAATTTCTTTTTCTCCCTTTCCTGACTTTCATATCAGATACTCCTTTCACAAAAGTCGTGCTTTAAGGGCTGCTCTGCCTCCAGGAAACTGTCTCAGGGAGTATATTTTGTGTTCATGTAGGTGTTTTCTTCCAACACAAAGATAAACATAGAGCATGCCTGCTGCTTTCAGACCCTTGAAATCTGGTTCCTCCCAAAGCATCTTTCTGTATAAACTATTAGCCTGTTCAGGCAGTTTTCATAAAATGCACCCTGACATCTTCATGGATTGCAAAATACAGCCATTGGGATTGATGTAGATAGAATTTTTTTTTAACTATCAACTATTTCAAAGCTTACTATCAGTATCTCATCAAAGGGAGATTTATATTTTAACCTAATGCAGATAGATCACATTGTTCTAAAATGTTATAACTGGAAAATTTTTCAGAAAAAAAAATTAAACTATGATTTCTTTTTTAAAAAAATAGTTTGTTTATTTATTTGAAAGGCAGAGTTACAGACCAAGAGAAGGAGAGACAGAGAGAAAAGTCTTTCATTCTCTGGTTCACTCCCCAAACGGCTGCAATACCTGGAGCTGAGCCGATCCAAAGCCAGGAGCCAGGAACCAGGAACCGGGAGCTTCTTCGAGGTCTCCCATATAAATACAGGGGCTCAAGCACATGGTCCATCTTCCACTGCTTTCCCAGGCCTCAAAAAGAGAGCTGGACTGGAAGAGGAGCAGCCGAAACACAAACCAGCACCCATATGGGATGCTGGCGCTGCAGGTGGTAGTTTAGCCTGCTATGCCAGAGCACTGGCCCCCAAGCTGTAATTTCTTTACATCTGGCCAAACAATTGATGGTTAAAGAAGTGTGACTATGTTTTTGTTAAATAGATACCAACTAATGTTATTCCAAATAGTCACTTTTATTCATTTCTGCATTCCCAACAGTTATGTGTTTATTCTGGTTCAACTACATTTCAATGAGTAAAATTTAATAGCTTTACCATGACATCAGTTGCACTAGTATCTAATTCCTTAAAGTCATTGTTTTTTTAATGTGTATCAATTTGGAAACAATCACCTATAAAGGGGACTTCAAAAACTTTATGGAAAATAAAATTAAGAGGTAAATTTCATTAGTGGTTAAAAAGAATGGAACTCATGTGTAGTTTTCCGTAATATATATTTCCAAGAACTTTTTGAAGTACCTTGTAAGGTCATATTGTTATTTAAAATGCATTGAATTCTGGTCTTGTCATCCATGTAAAATACAGATTTTTCACATCCTTAATCCAAGATTTATGAACTAAATTCTGTCCCAAGGGAACAACGATCTCTGCAAATGCTTAGCCTGCTTCCAATCACTCCAGCACAACAGCCATATCCTTAAATCCTCTCATTCTGTGGAAATGACCTTCACCTCTGTGACTGCAGGATCAGGATGGTGTGGCATAAGAGTAGAGCAAGGTTATTAGCCCCGGGTTCCCATCTTTCTTGGTGGGACTCACTGAAGCCCAGAACTTGAAACCTAAAAATTCCAGAAGCCTATTCCCTTAAGAAAGACACATTTCTCATGGCCAGCCTTCCAAGTCAGGAGCTAATAATATCCTCAACCTACTTGCCTTTTGCAGATATGTGTGACACAAAGTACAGATAATTTCTGCTGGATTGAACCCATAATGAAGGAATTTATAATCAGTTCTAATGTATTTGAGACCTAAAGTATATTAGCCCTTCATCAAAGAGAATGATAAAAAGCAGCATTAATATGGGTGGATAGTAATTATTTCAGAGCTCATAATTATTCTGCAGTTAGAGAAATGCTGATATTTTTATTCCCCCTTTTTAAAAAATAAAATGCACTGTGGTCAGATTCTAAAATGTAAGACTGTATCACATGTGCTCTGTAAAGTGATACTTTGAGTTATGCTTAGATTAATCACAGATTAACTATTTTAGGATTGAATGAGTTCAAAGTTCATGGTTAGGTGTTCCCTTTACCTCACTTAGACTGGTGGTTTCACTGAATCCATTCATTGCCTGTAGGAGACATAAAATACAGTAATTACTCTTACTTCCTTTCCAATGACAGGAGGCCTGCTTTCCTGTTAAATCTAGTGAAAGTTCTGTATGTTCCTTGGGGAGGAGAGACCCAGTAGAGTTTCAAGGTAGAATAAATCACTTCTACATTCAGATTTTAGTGGTCTACTTTGCTTCACATTTTGGTGCTTTGAGATGCCTGTTATTAACAGCTGGTATTGAGAATGCAGTATTGTCATTTAAAAGAAGCATAAACTGTGATTGGAATATTGTTAATTATTGTTATTCATATTTTAAAGGTAAATGAGGAAATCATGTTTCTGAATTTACAGGCATATGCGCCCCTAAGATGTCATTATCTGCTTGTCATAAGAAAATAAATGCCAATTACTTTGACAGTACTTTCTATCACTTTAAAGTTCGTTAACACCAGTGATTACATCAAATTTAACAGTTTAGAATAAAGGAAAAGTGAGCCACAGTTGCTGATGTGCTAGCAAAGAAGAGAGTTTAAGGAAGCCTGCAGCATGGGAAAAAGGAATCTTAGGATCATGCAGCATTCTTTTGGCTTGATTCAGACGCATCTCTTACTCCACTGAGACATCCTCAGAGAAGGGAAAGTTGAGTTTCTCCATTTGCAACCCTAGACACTCTGAGATATTTATTCTCAGTGCCTTTAGATGTAGGGCATATGGGAAGTCTGTTTTCTTTCTTCTTAGAGTCAGTTTTGCCAAAAAATTGTTAATCCTTTTGTTCTCAGGGAACCTACAAAATCAGATGTGTAAAAAAATTATTGATATTAACAAAAACCATTTATGCTGCAATCCCTGAGTACCACTGGAATCCATACTATAGAAATAATCTAATATCACCTGATAGCAGAGTGTTATATAGTATCAATAAATGAAATAATTTAGATGGGAGAACTCAACTCAAACTTCTAGTATAGTCATGTTCCCACGTATTTGAAAGACTGAAGTAATAGTAAATGTTCCTAACTCTTCAGGTTTACAATGATAAAGATGTATTTTGCAATCATTAGTTACCCTAATTTGGTTTAGAGCCATTCAGATTCCTGACAAGGAGCAATGATAATAATATAGTAAGGCTCAATCAAACCTTCCACTGAAAAACTCTCTCTTTATATAACTGCAGTTATAATTTCCATGACTTCACTACTGGCCAACTCAGTGTCAAATGGTGATTAAGACCTGTGCCCACATGCAAAACAGTGGAGATCATGTTTAGTAAAAACTCTCTCACCACTCATTTCATTTACAACCAAGAGCTAGCCATTTTGTATGTGTGTAATGTCCATAAAATCACTGGCTTGTGGCTGCAAAACCTGATTGATTTCCAATAGAAATCATCTAAATTGCCTTGGGCGCCCTAAGTGGGAAAGAAATACTTTTCTACCTATGTCATCCACAAGAGATATCTTATGGAGCCCTAAACAAATTGAAGAGAATGATTTGTGATAGATTTTACATATGCCTTCAAATATTAGGATACTGATGATTCTGTAAAAAATTTTGATTTCACTTTAGTGATTAAGAAATCTAACCAAACTAGAAAGTAGATCGTGCTTTTGGCAGCAATAAATACTGCTACTATTAATTTATGTTGCTAACTAGCACATAAAACCATAACAAATATACACACTGGAAAAGAGGGTTGTGGAAAAATGTATGTTTTGCAGCCATTAGGTTATAACAGAAAAATATGAAGCATGGACATATCATTTTCTAAATCTAACATATTGAATTATATTTGAAGTTAGAAATATTTCAAATATAGTATTCTGATTCAGTAATTTTAAAATTAAAACTTCAAAAGTTACTCAACTTTTTGGAAATGTAACCACATCATTGTGTGAACATCAAATAATCCGGAGTGCACTTTGCATTTAAACAGGATCATACTAAAGAAATATAGATTTCTGTGAATATGCAACTGAGTGCCAGTTAACATATATCATTGCTTCATCCAGGCTTTCCCTTATGGACTGACTGCTTGAAGGTGTAACTATACAAGGGTATCAATTTGTTGTGTACAGTCAATTATCTGGATAAGAATGACCTTACAACCATGACATTTTAATTGAGGTAATCATTGGATCCCCTCAATTATGTCATCAGTTTCTACTTTTTGGGCCTCTTGACCTTTGATAGTTATTACTATTTCCAAGGCTGCCTCTGAGCTGATGGAATAATACTATATTATATCTCATATTTTGTCTTTTGTTTTCTGGTATGATGTTTTTCATTCTCTGAGAGTTGTAATAGTAGGTTTAGTATTGAATTGCAAATATAATGCACAGTAATCTCTGAAAAGACTTAGAAGTCTTTATCAAAATGTTTAACAATCCTTTGCTATGAAGTGGGCTTAAAGTTAATGCTTGCTTCTTTACTACTGATGTTATTGAAATCAACACATGACTTTCAGTCCTTTTCTTTCTTCCTTTTTTATGACTTATTTTATGCATGACAAAAATCTCTTGCTTATTGCTATGTGGTTGGCTGTTCGTTAACTTGACTGTCTGTGTTTGTAGTGATTGCTTTCTGCATGAGGATTATGAAATGTCATACAAATTAAATGGTTGTGGAAACAAAAAGAGAATATGGGACTTCACTTGCTTTTTTGTGTGCTGAATATGTCATTTATGTGACAGATAAAATTACTTTCATATGGCCTTTGACTTTCCCCGTTGGTGTGCTCCTCATTGTAGCAAATTAGCATTGTTAAATATAATAAAACATTTATTAAGCATTCACAGTTTTTAATACAGTTATTCTTTTTAAGCATGCTCTTGTTAGAAGTAGCTACACTGGGCCTGAAATTGCAGTAGGCATAATTCCATTATATTACTAAATTGATTATGAAATATAAGCCCTGACTCGGCAACTACCTTCTATTGATGATTTCTATTGATGGCATCTTTGCTTTGCTAAATGGTGGGATTTTCTATTGATAAATTTGTGAAGGTTGCAAATGTTTTGAAGCCACAGCTAATATCTAAATAAAAATGCATGGGGAAATATTTGTGTAATGACAAGTAATTTTAAAAAGTCACAATTTTGAAAAATGTATGAATTAAAAATGTGTAAAGTCTGTGTTAATGCACTGACAAAAAAAAAAAAAAAAGAAAAAAGAAAAAACTAAAAAGGTTCTTATCTGTTTTCCCTAATGTTGTTTTATTATCCCAAATTAAAGAATGCAGTTGAACTACTTTCTTTACTGTTGTCACCAATTTAAATTAGAAAAGACACTGAATTAATTAAGTTCTTTCAGCTAATAAAACTGTTTTTTTTTTTTGTTTTTTGTTTTTGTTTTTGCTTTTTGTATGCAGTGGGTGTTTTTGAGAAATCATTTGCTTTGGTTATTACTTATTTTCAAACTATAGTGTATTTTTAATTCAAAATAAATTCAAAAATTAGATCTTCAATGAGATATTTTGGGGAAAGAGCTTTTTTTTTTCCTTAATGAAAATAGATATTCAATGATGATATTGCTACTTCCCCACTCTTTTTGGAAATATCCTTGAGAATTTTAGAATTTACATTTATTTTTTTCCCCTCAGTCTTGTTTATTCTTGAATTGTCTTTTTTTTTCCCTCCATTTCTCCGTTCTCGATCCTAGGTCCCCTTACAAAGAAACAGACAGATGATTTAGGTGATAATGACGGTGCTGAAGATGAAGGTATTTTTTCCGCCAAATCTATTTGCATGACAAAGGCCTCAATCACTTTTTCCACCACCTTCTATTTTTTTACTTCTTGTCTTTTTTTGAAGAGTTGTTTTTAATTCCCGTTTTTGATGTGTTTTGTCTTCTTGCTTGTTGTTACATATAAATATACATTTTTAATTTTTTAAAAAAATGAATGTTAAGTTTTACATTTTGGTGCCAACCATTGCAATGTTTTAAAATGAGGGGCATTTTTTGTTTTCTTGAACTGACTTTTGATCTGTTTCATCCCACGTTTTGACAAATTTGTCCACATTCTTTGAACTAACAATCTTACCCTTGCAGTCTCTCTGTGCCCATTTTGCATGTTTTCTAATCTCTGTAAATATTTTGCCCAATATCAAAATGTGTTTCATTTTTACATTTGATATTTGTTTAAAAAGAACCCCACATTCCATAAAAAGAAGACAAGCTACGAGTTGAAGTGTTTCTTGAGCAATATATTTGAGACTTAAAAAGTAGTATTTCTTTTCTTGATTTGCTTAAATATCATATAAATAAAATGAAATTATATAGATAAGAGAAGGCATTACACCTATTGAGATAATGATTAAATATTGTGAGACCATTTAGTACTCCAGTTCATAATAATATTTATGGTAGAGTTTATAGGTATTCTTTTAAACAAGATTAAACATATATTTTATAAATTCATAAGGACATAATTTCTAGATTTATAGGTAATATATTCTTATTTTTCCAAGAATTGCCACCGTAATCAATACTTCATTAATATCAAAATTGTTTTTTCTTTCCATTTTTATGACATATAGTTCTATTTCCTCTGCAAACCTAAGTGCTTACCAGATTGATTTGATCTTTTTCCTATTCTATATTAAATTGGGTATCTAGAGAAGCTCTTTGAATCACCTGTTCATCATCAGGGGTCATAATTTTTTCTTTGTTTGACTTTTACTCTAATTGTATAACTTGTGAAGATAAATAACATAAACCTCAGTTTAAAAATGATTCTCAGAAACCAAGAACAAAGCTATCAAAATATTAATAATATGGTTTGAACTATTTTCCAAAATAAAATAACATACAGCCAGGCCAGCAGAAGAGCTAGTTCCTTGAAGTACAAGGAATGAATCGACTTACATTGTATTCATTGACATATGTATGCGAATATTCCTTCACATTAGAAAATTAAAGAAGTATTAGAAGCCTAACTTACATTTGTTAAAATTTTATAACATAATAATTATTTTGATGAGATTGTTTATGCCATTTCATTGAAAATTAATTTACTATGAACCCCAGAAGTAGAATGAAGATTAAATACAAAATGCTCATTAATATTTTTAAAAAATCAGTACAGGTACCTGAAGGTTATCACTTTGAATACTAAATAACTAACAATAAACTTAAAATATCAAATACAGATTGTCATCTATAAAATTATCTTGGAAAACTGTTGTCTTCAAACGTTCAGGTTATCTTTTGTTCCTGGGCAGGGTATGGGTTACTCCTCACAATGCTCTCAAAAAGATTGCTTCTACTTTCCAGCTTTGGAATTTGTTGAACCCTCTGAAAATTTTTAACTTCTGGATATTTGTTATCTAATTCATAAAATATAAAGGACTTAGTGTGAATCTTTAGAAATTCCAAATTTTCCAAATGTAGGTTAGTGTATCTGATTTTTCTATATTAAAAAGTCTTGATAGCTGATTTAATATGATTTCTTTTTTTCCCTGTTAAAACAGTAACAATTAAGACATTAACATGTTTAGAATAGATTCCTGCTGAGTGACCACAGTGAGCTAAGTCCTATGAATGCAAATCTGTTTTATAGACTTGTTTGGAAGCACATTTAACATTTTGAAACAGCCATTAAAAATATTCTAAACTCCTACTTAAATTGGCAGGTAGTATTCAAGTTAAGTACTAAGCTACTCAATCACAGGAGTTACCCAATAAATATTATTAAATGCTCAAAAGTACAGAATGTAAAACCTTTCTGTTCCAGTTTGATCCTATGAGAAAAAAGAAAAAAAAAGTTAGGATAGTCTGAGCATCCTGTTTTCCATTTTGTTTGCGAATTTTCTATAGATAAGGGTATAAATGAGAATTGAGTCCAATTATCACATTTAATTTGCTCTGAATGTTGAATCAACATTGTACATAAAACAAGGAGTATAAACAGCTTGATAAACTATTACTTTGACTTCAGTCAGAAGTCAGGTGGCTGACGATTTTTGTGGAATTATTTCCCAATCCTCCTATACTTTATATGATGTCCAACTCCCTATCCCTGCCACTCTGTCTTCAGGCTACCTGTGAAGTTGACTGGAGTTTCCTTTCCCCAAACCTAATGGAAAACTTCCCAGTGGAGCCCTGCTCTGTTGCTTCCTTTCCTGGCAATCACTCTTTGGTCATCTTTAGGCTAGACAGAATTGTATCATTTTTCATTTGTGTTTTATAATAACTAAAAAAACTATGTATTTTATCAGTTATTTTCATAGTTTTAAAGAAAGACTAATCTGAATTGATAAAAATGGTTCAAAGTAATGATCCAGATTTTTTTTTTAAGATTATTTATTTGAAAGGTAGAGTTACAGAGAGAGAAAGAGAGTGAGATATCTTCCATCCACTGGTTCACTTCCCAAAATGGTTCCAAAGGCCAGAGCTGGGCCAGTCTGAACCCAGGAGCCAGGAACTTCTTCCAGGTCTCACACATGCGTGCAGGGGCCCAAACACTTGGGCCATCTTCCTTCTGCTTTCCCAGGTGCATCAGCAGGGAACTGCATGGGAAATAGAGCAATCAGACTCAAACCAGTACCCATATGGAATGCCGGCATTACCTGCTATGCTAACCTGATCCAGATTTCTACAAATTCACTTTGGAAATATAAGATATATCTAAAATTTTTATTGTGCTAAGAATAATTCAATATTAACATTTTAATATTCAAGTACAAGATTTAATCCTACACACAGCTTTTTAAAAATATCTTTTTAGGGGCCAGCATTGTGGTATAGCAGGTTAAGCTGCCATCTGCTGTGCAAGCATCCCATATGGTCACTAGTTTGAGTCCTGGCTGTTCCAGTTCCAATCCAGACCTCAGCTAATATGCCCAGGAAAATAGCAGAAGATGGCCTGAGTTTTGGCCCCTCCTCCCATGTGGGTGGTCCTGAGAGAGTTCCTGGCTCTAGACTTTGGCCTGGCCCAGCCCTGACCCTGTAACCATTTCGGGAGTGAATCAGCAGATGGAAGGTGTCTGCCTCTCTCTTCCTCTCTATGTAACTCTGCCTTTCAAATAAATAAAAAATAAATCTTTATTTGCTTTATAGATTTTTATTTCCATTAAAAATACACCTTCAATTATGTTAATTCCAGTTTAAGAAGCACAATTCCAGCCAACATTTCTATATTTTTGGTGGTTCCTAATGGTAACTATGGTTCAGAAAAATGACTGGGAAACATAAAAAATATCCTGAAACTTATTTTTACATATTTTACACATCAGAGAAAGATGCTTTACAATTTTAAAACTGTTTAATCTCCAAAACTTTAAAATATGGCCAGTTAAATATTTCCATAGTCCTTTAAGAAGGAAGAAACCAGCAAACATTTTTTAATGAGTTATATAACTAATAACTGTCATTAACACCATTAAAAGGAGTTGTATTCTCCACTCTGGTGGTTTGGCACAGATAAATGCCCACTAACTACTCTAGATTATTTTGATTCCTGCCACAAAAAGATAAAAATACTGACATTTAAAATCAAGGACCCTACCCAGATTTCAAGTTTGTCTCTCTCTCTCTCTTTTTTTTTTTTTTTGCTTAAAAAATGAATATACTTCCTAGAATCTTAGCCAAAATTAACTGTGTGGTTTTCCCCCTTATCATTCCACTCTTCAGAGACCTATGTGCTTTACGACACATAAAGACACCGCAAATAACAAAATGGAAAAAGGTTTTATGAACATTTGTAGTTTCACTCAAACACTAACGTTTTAAAGTGTCCAACAGTATTCTGATGATTTTTGTAAAGTTAGTAGCAGATATTTTTAGGCAAAGTCAGAAATCTTAACCAAATTCTGTGGTTTACATGTTTCAACTTATTTATAGGTGGTTAAATATCAAATAAGCTATAGAGGGATGACTTAGATCTAAACCATATTTTCAGAGTTCATTTAATGGATTTGTGCTACACATAAATAACACCATGCTTAGCTTTGTTATTACAATGATGGCTTTACCAGAGACTACTCAATGGTAGCCTATTTCACTTTTATTTATAAAAATTCTAATTATTTTTTGAAAGACTTAGCTATTTATTTAAGAAGTCAGAGTTTCAGAGAGAGAGAGAGAGAGAGATAACCTCCGCCCACTGGTTCATTCGGTAGACAGCTACAATGGCCAGGACTGGGTCAGATCAAAGCCAGGAGCTTCATGTGGGTGGGTTTCCCAAGTGGGTGGCAGAGGCCCAGATAGTTGGGCCATTAGTATAGATCTGCATCACAAGTGGAGCAACTGAGATACAAACCTGCTCCCAGGGGGATGCCAGTGTTGCAGGCAGAGGCATCACCTGCTATACCACAATGCTGACCTCAAAATGCTAATTATTTTTTAAAACATAGTAAATAATTATAAACTTCTCATATTTACTATTAATATCAAGAAGACCTATACTCTGTAAAGTCTAAATAAATATAATAAATATAAAATACTATAAAAAGTTAAATCGAAGATGAGTTAAAGAATTCAAGTTATTCTCTAATAGAAAATTTCTACTTTCTCAATTTTAAAGCAATAAAATATATTCATTAATCTTATTAGTTTTAATAATTAAATGTCTTCTAGCATTAACCTCAGCTTTATTTCAAGTTAAAGATGTGTTTTGACAACAAAGCATCAGAATTTTGACTTTCTGGAATTAAGTTCTTCATCAAGGTTTAAATCTTTGAAAAGTTTGAAAACACAGTTTGGCAATTAGCATCAACTCAAGATATCTGTAATCTTTTAAGTCTGAGAATCAAAGAATAAAGAGATTCCACTCAAAATAGCTCCTAGAATGTTCTGTCACATTTGCATTGTTTCTCAGCAATGTCCACTTCCTGTGTTATTAGTATAAAATGTGGCAGGTCTTCTCAATGTGGGCCTGCACTGTTTTCCAGGTGAACAGAATGGTTTTACCAAGATCTCATTACTGTTCACAGTTGGTGCTTTGTAATTCTATGTAATTTTAATTAAAGAAGAATTCTGAAACAGCCGCCCTCTGTGCTACCTCCAAGCATACAATTAGCAGAGTACAGTGTCTGCTGTGAACAGTCAGTTAATGATTTCAGTTTAATAATTTATTATTGCTGTTTCATTGCCAACCACACTAAAAAAATAAATAAGCAGCTAAAACTGTATGTAGCAAGCAGGCATTTAATGTGCAAAATTTAACAGTTTCAAAAGGAATACTTTCTTTGTGTATGTCTAATCTCTCCACAAACCCACAAGCCCCCAAATCTTCATGAATGAATGGATACCATTTTCTCTCCCAAATTTTCAAGTAAAAAATAAGTGTAAGTTTCCCTGTGTCTAGCTGATGGTTTCTATGTCAAAGCATCCTCCTCTTATTATTGCAAAGCAAGACATTTTCTTGAGTGAGATAGGCTAGCATGTTTATACAATGAAATTAAGGCAAATTTATAATAGTCTTTTTTGTATGAAAGTATGAAACTGAGATTTTAGTGATATTCAGATGTGCTTTAGTTAATGATTCTACAAAAATTTCTAAGGCATTAAAAAAATTTTGAGTATGCGGCCGGCGCCGCGGCTCACTAGGCTAATCCTCAGCCTTGCAGCGCCGGCACACCGGGTTCTAGTCCTGGTCTGGGCGCCGGATTCTGTCCCGGTTGCTCCTCTTCCAGGCCAGCTTTCTGCTATAGCCCGGGAGTGCAGTGGAGGATGGCCCAGGTGCTTGGGCCCTGCACCCCATGGGAGACCAGGAGAAGCACCTGGCTCCTGCCATCGGATCTGCGCGGTGCACTGGCCACAGCGCGCCGGCTGCGGTGGCCATTGGAGGGTGAACCAATGGCAAAGGAAGACCTTTCTCTCTGTCTCTCTCACTGTCCACTCTGCCTGTCAAAAAAAAAATTTTTTTTTTGAGTATGAAGTTGCAGGATGTGAAAATATTACAGCACAACAAATACAAATACACCCTCCACTGCCCCAGTCAGAGAGAGTAGGCAGCTTGAAGCTTGGAGGCAGGAAACTCTTTGAGGTCACCTTTAAAATCAGCAGAAGCCTTCAGCACCATGCAGAAGAGGGAGTGGAGACCGGTCTGTAGCAGAGAGAGCAATGTGACACTCCCAAGTCCTACTTCCCAGTTCTGCCTCTTCCCAGCCTTACCAGGCCTGTGCCCTGCACCACTTAAAAGCTGTCATTTCAGTCTGCTCTGGCTCTCATGGAGACCTTGTCAATGAACTGGGTGAATGATAGGCCCATCCCCACATGGCACACAGGCACACACTCCATAGTTTCTGTTGGCATTAAGCCTAATAATGGCCAGCTATAACCTCAGGGCCAGGCCCCACGTTCATGTCTCCTCTGCCTTCCAGGAACGTCTAGAATGGATTCACAGGACAGATTGTGATGGAAAGGCATGGTGTTTTGTTTTTTTTTTCTTTTCTTTTGGAAATGACCCCTTGAGAAGTGGTCAGGCACCTGAAAGATGATCAGCTTTGAAGGCTCCTGATTTCAGGTAGTCCTAGAAGGAGACCAGTGACTTTGCTGTCTGCTTGTCACAGATGTAGTGTCTGTGTCTAGATTATTCTGGGATGATAATGATGCCATAAAAAGTCTCCAAGTTCTAAAATGAGATGTTACCCCAAGTTGAAAATATGGACAAGAAGTTGTGTTGCAATTCCTGATCCTGAAATGATTTTTCATTTAAAGAAATCACATTAGCATTAGAGCAGAAGAGTCTAGCTGTTTACATTAGCCTTTCTTTTAACAGTCAATGTAAAGCAGTCTCAAAATATATAATCACCAGTTCTTTCAATGAATTTGTTTCATATGAATCCATTTCAAAAGCTGGCACCTGAGCTGTAAAAATGTGGAAAAATTAAGTTTGACAAAACAGATACCAAATGCAGAGGAACCAAACCATACCTTTAAATTATACTCTTCAATATTGGATTCAAAGGGAAAGATAATACACTGGATGCAATTTTCCTTTAATTATGGATATAAAAGATTATAGGCTATTATATAATAATACTTTTTGCTTGTGTATATTCACAGTCATATATATACATAATAATCTACATAATAGTTAAAATCATATTTGTGTATAGTTTAACATTTTAATTTATAGAAATTAGTAGATTTTAAATACTGATTACAATCAAATTATATTTCCTTGTTGTAAGGGACCTAGTGGTCAGAAACAATTTTAGAAAAGCAAACATAGTTGAGTAAAATTGAGAGCAATAAAAAAATTACCTTAAGGTTACCCTAAATTTTAGCACTTGAACTTCGCTTTATCCTTTCTCATTATGTATATGATAAAACATAGAGCTGAAATGAGGTTAAAAAGAGTACAATAGCTACACAAAGAGATAAAAGAAATATATAATTAATCTATTCTCTTTTCCCAAAGGTCGGGGTAAGTAGAATGTGGAATGAGTTGATAGCCTGGACTTTGCAAATAATATCATTTAAATGATATTCCCTTAAAAGCAATAAAAACAAAAGCACGGATGCATATGACTTTACTGCCTAAGCATTCATCTGGCAGTGCTTAAATAGTGAAGTGAGACTGTGTGCAATGAATAATACAATACTGTAATTATGTTCACAAATCCAAGCATAAATGACTTAATGTAGCCGTGTTGCATTAGACGCAAAACTTTTCCATCAATAAAAAAATAGAACAGGTTTATTCAAAATAGCAATGATACTATTGTCTTTAATTTATGATTCATAAATTCTATGTAAGGTCTATAACAGTTTTTAAAAGTAGCACTAGGAGTCATTTTCATGCTATTATTTCTTTCAGTTTTACTGTCACTTCAGTAATCAATCAAAATGCACTAAAATTCACACCTATCAATTTGTCCAAAATTTGTTATTCAGTTTATGACTTATAAACAAAATTTTAGACAGAAAGTAATGGATGCCTATTGCTGTTTCCTGCAATAGCTTTAAATATGAATTGCTTAAGAAACACTTTAACAAAACAGCAATCTAAGGAAGTATATTAAAATCATGCCCTATTGTCCATAAAATAGCAGTTGGAAAATGTACTCTGTTCCATTCTGTATGTTGTTTGAGAATAAGAACAATGCCACTTAATTGTTTTTCAGATATTCGGGACAGTGGGGGTCCCAAACCAGTGATGGTATACATCCATGGTGGATCCTATATGGAAGGTACTGGAAATTTATACGATGGCAGTGTCTTGGCAAGTTATGGCAACGTGATCGTCATCACCGTGAACTATCGACTTGGAGTACTTGGTAAGAAGTTTCTTTTTGTTTGTTTTTCAGCATTAATCCATGAAGTACGCGATAGTTTTGTTTTGCTTCTTATTATTCCACTCTTTGTTCTGTGCTTGTTGCTTTTTTAATATGTAAATGAATACTACTAATGTTCAAAAGTATTTGATAATGGACAGCTAGGGCTTAAGATTTGAAACAAAAAGGTAATAAAATTGTTTCTGTTGTTGAGGAATGTTATGTCCTAGTTTGGCTTTATGAAACTATGAAAGACAACAGTGGCAGGGCCTTCCTAAAGATGAGTTAGTTCCTGAACAGATTTTTCCTTCTTCTACTTTTGTTTTTTACTATGCTATAAAGTTGCCTAAGGTTTGCCATGAGCTAAATAACTTCATGTAATCATCTACAATATGTGTTTGGCTTGGCTTGGTGGAGTGATTGTTTTTCAACTGAGCAGGGGGAGGGTAGTTGGGAGAGTCTCATATATTTAGGGATATTTTCTTTGAATTAACTTTGATTAGATTATTTTAGAGATCATACGATGATTTCACAAGATGACAAATATGTCAGTTCAGTTATGTGTACTGAGCCCATAAAAATTAGGAAATAAAACCTAAGTAGAGATTCTTGATTTTAAAGAAAAATATGGAGAAATATTATTTACAAAGTAACTTGTCAGGTAGTCTGAAATTAGCATGTTTCATGTGATAATTAATTTTTAAAAGATAAACAGTATAAAGTTACAATGTTGTCATAATTTCAGGAGTAAAATTACTTCATCTTTATCCCTGGTATTTTAGTAACAGAATTTGCTAAAGCAGCACAACTCATCCACAAAATAATCTATTTTTGTAATTGTAATTTTTATCTGTTTTATCATATCCTATAGACTTACAAGAATACAATTTGTAATTTTCTTCAGATACAAAGAGGCACCTCTTTTATTCTTTAAAATATTTGGAAAATGAATTTGAATTATTCTTTTCCATAATTACCATTAATATATATTCATATCATGTTGAGAATCTATTTTTTCCTTTTCAGGTTTAGTAATCTTTTTTTTTTGTATCATCAGACTTTATAACATCAGACTCTCAAGCTAAAAAATAGTATATTTGTTCCTCAAGTTCAGCTATCTTGGGGAAGGAGATAGTTTAACAATGTGAAGTTGAAATTTTGATCTTTTTCTAGTTGCTATTTTGAAATTTGGATGATACAGCATATACTTTACATCAGTGTAAGCATAAATTATTTCTGGAACATTGTTTAAGTACACCTCAATTCCTCCATTATGTTTAATCATGCATTGCAACTCTATATTGGAAGATATGTAAAGAAATGCTCATAATTATTCTTAAAAATCTTAATGTTGTCACATTTGAATATGAGGATCTTCAATATCTTTCATGGATTTAATTATAATCTTACTTTAAGCACAGTTGTGCCTTTTGACTATGATTCTCATATATTTTTGAATTTATTAAATTGAAAATCTTGAGCAGTGACTAGTTTGCAGTTTGAAAACTTAAAACTAAATGCCAAAATGTGGTTAATAGTGTTCTTGAACAATTGAACATCTTGTAAGTTTTGTGATTAGTTAAAAGAATCTTCCAGCCAGACATTATGACACCTCTTTGTGTTATTGGTTATACACACATGAAGTAAGATGTCATAAAATCATGTTGTTAATATAAATGTCCAATTTTTAATATTCATAACTGGTGAACACTTATCTTTGATCCAGACTGAATCTTATATTCATGCCTATATCCTGTCTTTAAAGTCCATATTGCATGATTGGATTACAGGACAATAGATTGACCAGCTCAAAAATGAAGAACTCTATCAATTGCTACATTTGTATGTTGACAAATATGTTGGTGTTGATGAAGGATAGTTTTCCTGATGTCAAATATTTCTTCTGGCTACTGAAATTTAGGTTTTAAGCTTTAGTTGGGTCCTTAAGTCTTCATAAACACAAATAATAATCAATTCAACTTTGTTCTACAGGGGACAGCATTGAGAAATGCTTCTCAATAGGACAGGGTAGTGTTGTTAGCAAAACATTTTCAGATGCATCTTAGAACATTAGTTCTAGAACAGATGTATTCTGGTAACCTTTTTCCTTGGGCCTTCTGAAAACATATTTAAATGGATCACTTCATAAGAAAGACATTCCTAGGCATGGTTTATCACAATGCAGGAGGGCTGCATCACCGGCAGATCAGTAACAATGTAGAGTTCTGTACCAACGTAGGTCCAGTACCAACTAGAGTTCTGAGCTGATTCTTGTGACTAATTTGTCTAACAGTAACAGTTTGTACTTGGGTAATGTTGGAAATCAGTAGGAAATAATACTGAAACTCTCATCAGAGAAAATCCTGAGCTGTCTTTTGATGCCAGTATTTTGGTGTGAAGGAAATAAATTGTAGGGTCCAAAGTCAAAGCTTGTTAATTATTAATAATGTTACTCTGAGGTGATTGGCAAAAAGGATGAGAATGTCTGGAACAAGCAATACAGTTGCTGTTGGTTTATATTTGCCATCATGAGCAGGAGAGATCTTTATGGGTTCTTGTTTGTAGTAATAAGTAGAACTATGATGATGTTTCAATCAATATTCATGCAGCCAGTCAGGGCCCAAGGGTCGAGTTTCAAGCACTTGATATTATAAAAAAGTATTTTGTTTGTTAAAAAACAAGTACCCCTTCTAATGCTATTGCTCTGAACAAGCTAGTGATGGGTCAGAGGAAGATCCTCCACCAACTCTTCGGTCATTTACTTGGGAGAGGTAGCACACACTTTGGCTATTGTGTTGTGAATGATTTTCCCTCTGGAAATGCTGTGATGGTGATTATAAAAACTGCTAAGAAAGCTGACGAAAAGGCCGAGCCATAAAGTACTCTGTATGCTAAGCTGTCTTCTCCGGTTTTACCCTAAGTTCTTAGTGACCCTGATTATAACTCAGCATTTAGACCTTCAGTTCTGGCTGTATACCTTTTGTGTCCTCAGGTACTTTTCACATAACTCCCCTTATTTACTTTCTTCAACATCTGTCATTAAACACATGGTTACAAAGACCTCAAAAATGCATTTGTAAGAGTTATTAGTAACTTTTAATATCAAGTGCCTGATTAATAAAACCTAACAGTTTGGAAACCAACAGAGAAATGTTGGAATTTTATGTCTTAAAGAGAAAAATAACCAGTGTTAAATGTTCTGATTGTATGTGTGTTCTAATGGACAAGAATTCAAAAAAAATATAAAATCATTCATTGTGTGGATGAGATATTGTACATTATGGATTTTTGAAAATAGAAACTGCAAATAATAATGCATTTTCAAACCTTGAAAAATACATCAAGCAATTTGGCATTTAAATATGCTTTAGTCATTTCTCTAAATTTAGAGTATATTCATAATTTAACATTTTAGGTGAAAGAAACATTTTAACACTACTATGAAAATTTAGCTTTAGCAAACATAAGATTGTGTTTGATGGAAATTTAATAAGTAACTTTTATCTAGATGTGGATATTTTGGAGGATTTTATGCAGGTCATAATTCTAGTCCATGTGGTTTAATATAGGAAAATATGTGTTAAATATTTCAGAAGTGTGGATTTCTGTATTTTGCAAGTTTTGGGAAAACGATCTAATTAAGTACTTAGAAATCTAATATCTATACTACCCATCCATGAAAAAATTATTTTGAAGCATAGCCCATTTACTTGTATTTGAAGAATTACATTTAATTTACTTTATAATGCCACATAAAGCTAAATTACTTAAATTTTTGTTACCTTTACTACATTATCAATTTTAATGAACACCTAAATTTATTTATACTCTATTAGATTTTGTTAATGAGATTTCTTGATTAGTAAAACTAGATTGTGTGTACAATAATAAGACCACATATTGGCAGAGAAATGACAGGAATAAATACTTTGGTATGGCCAATCATCAAGTTTGTTTCCAGCAACATGCATGTTATATGAGGGATAAAAGTAAAGACAATATAATCTATAAAGATATTTTGATTTGAAGTGAGAAATTAACAGTATAAAATAATAATTGATATTCTACTTTATATTATATAATAAATTTTATTAATTGATTTACACATAGATTCACTTGATATATAAGAAGAAAAATCAGAACAATAGAAAAAGGAAGGAAATGTATAATATTAGATAGATTAATAAGGATTCAATGACTGAGATTTATATTTCTATTTAAGTAGTCCAGGAGCAAGATTTTCTAAAAGTCTTTGTTATGTTCATGATTTAAAGAGCATGTTAGTTCTTCAAGCAGTACACTGTTTTGTCTTTGTTTTTCTTATTTCGTGAATTATTTTTGTTTCTGCCAGGCTCTAAAAGAAAAAAAAAAAAAACTCAAATGTGGCTTATATTTGAGTGTAAGATATAAAAAATATTACATTTATATTAAAATCCTACTACATGTCCAAATGTATTCTTCAGAAGTAGAAGGAAAGGCAGTCAATCTGTTTTTGGAGTCCAGACTATCTTCATGGACTAGATAGCATTTAACCAGACCACATCCAGAGATTAAGGAAAGAGAAAAGAATTACTTTAAATTTATTCATAATCTTTGTACCTCAAAAAGTGAAAATAATCTGTAAAAAATGCGCACATAGAAACAGATGGTTAAGATTACATTTGAATATTGAATAAAGATATGGAGGCCATAAATACGTATATCATGAACATAAATGCAGCTCCTAGCTTTCCAGGAGAATAGTAAAAAAAAAAATGAAGAATTTCAAAATTATCATTATCAAAAAGGGAACATATATTCTCATCAGAAATAAATATGTAAATACATTTTTCTCATTTTATGTTACAGAGAAACTTGCTATATAAATTGTATTGTTTTATTTTGGAACATGAAACAATATAGGAATTGTGTGATAATCTTCATATTGGTAGAAGTTAGAGAAATTTATCATTGTTATTATTTGCAGTAAACTTCTATTAAAACCAAACACATAATAACAAATGCTCACAACTTTTATAGTGTCATTTCAGCAAAGTCATAGCCAAATGCAATACAACTAAGATACTTGATGATTTCATGTAGAATAGAGTAGAGCTGTATGTCAGTTTGGAACAATGCTTGGGCATCTTGTATAGATAACTATGGATTGCTTTTCTCAAATATTGGTTGTGTTAACTGGCCTTTAATGAGAGTGAGATGGTAATGCCTTTTAGATTGCTCACTAAAATAAAATGCTAGAGCAGTTCCTTTGGGGAAAAATAGATCTGTAGTTATAGTATGCAAAATGGGCAAACAATTCATTATTTTTGCTTACCCACCTCTCAAAAATGATTTTTGGTGGCTTGGAACTAAAGCACCTATTTAGTTATGCCAAAAACTTAGAGATAACCTGAGAGTATGCATGCCAGTAAATGCAGGTGTTAGTAGAAACAAAGAAACAAACATGTTTTAGTTACAGTCATATAAGGTCATTAATTTGTTTATTCATTCAGTATTTATCCATTCACTCCAAATTGAACAGTTATGTGTGAGGAATTCCACGATTGAGTGTATTGTGAAAAGCCAGATAGAATATGACTGTGCAATACGTTACTAGCTTTAGGGAAGATAGAAAATTCATAAAATGATAAACTTTACATAGGAAAGTACCTCTAAAAGTGCTTGAGAAATGACAAATGCAATTAGTATGGAATTACTTTATCCCAGCGAACTCAGAAAAGGTATCCCTGAGATGACATCGAAGTTGTCCTTTCTTACATTCTGTTGAGAAAACCCTTGTCATGTCCTTCCCAAGGACTTCCATATTATCAATTCCACTGCCCATTTGTTTTTCTGTTTTTACCTGATCTCTCCCTAGCACAGTAGATAGTTAACTACTCCTTCTTGGTCTGCTTCTTCCTTGGCATCACCCCAGGATATACACTAATGCACTGCTTGATTCTTAGTCTCATTTGCTTGCTCCTCTCCTTACCCGGACCTCCAAATATTTCAGTGTCATTAGCAGAACCCTTGTCTCTCTTCTTCTCCAATGCCTCCCTGGGGGACTTCATGTTTTCTGCATAGGAGTGAATTTTCCAAAATGCGTCTTCAAGGATTACCCTTTCACTGAACTCTGGAATCTACTGACCTCTCCTTGTGCATGTCTAATGATGATCTCCAACTAGCATGGCTAAAGTATGCTGAATTTCACAGCCTTCTTATTTCATTGTCTTCCATATCTAGGTTATAATAATAATTGCAACAACAGAAATAATAATTGCCCTGTTCATTGAAGACTTACATTGTAAAACCTGTATTATATAGATCATAAAAAATACATTATTGAATCCCCACAAGGTAGACTTGTTTTTTTCCAGATTTTTATAAATGAATAAACAAAAGAGTAGAGAGGCTAAATAACTTATTCACAGTCATACAGGTCAAGTGGTATTAAGTGGTGGAGCCGGTGTGTTAGCAGAATACTGTACTGGTGGCATTAGCCTTGCCATTAATCTGGATGATCAAGCAAAAGCTCCAGATTTTCCCCGATTCATTTCTCTCCTTTGTGTGCAACATACAGTTCATCACATTTTCTTACTGAACATTTACAGAATTCATCCTGAATCTGGTTCCTTTTTGCATTTTTCCTTAATCTAAGTCAATTTTTCCTGAACTTCTAGGTTACACCATTTCATTATTGTTATTCATACTGCAAAGCACTACTGTATTTTAAATACATAAATTATACCAGCTGACATCTCTGCTTAACACCCTCCCATGGCTTCCCATTATTCACTTAGTATACAATTCGAACTCCCTGTCTTAAATGGCAAAACCTTGCATGACCAGGTCCTGGCCTGTATCTCTTAGTTCATCTCAGATGCTTTTCCTTTCTGTTGCAGCCATATATTTCTCTTTTCTAACACATGGAGTACATCCCCATTTTAGGGATTTTATATTTGATGTTCCCTTGGCCCTATATCTTTGTGGATGCAATTCATTACTCTCCTGATCTTGATTTAAATTTCATCTACTTAGAGAGTCCACCATGTTCATCAATCTAAAAGGAGCCCCCATGTTGCAAATCATCTCCCTTTTAAAATTTTTTATCATGACCTGATTATTTTGCATTTATATTAGGATTATTTTATTATTATTGTATAGCATTCCAAAGCTTAAAATAGTTGCTAATGTGATATTTGCTCAGAAACTATTATTTAAACTGGATGTAAAGGGTTAATACATGCCAATCCACGTGGAGACAGAGTTGCTGGCAGAGAAGAGGGTCAGAGTGAAAGTCAGAAGGCAGAAGCTTGGTGTGTTAAAGAACCAGCACTGAGCAAACACAGCTAGACTGGTTTGAGAAAAAGGTGAATAGTGTTAAATACAATTGAAAACATGGGGAACAGACTGTACAGCACTGTGTTTAAAATTTAGAACTTCTAAGAACCATGAGAGACAATTATAACACATTGAGCAGCCAAGTGACATGACTCAATTTGCATTTAAAAAAATGTTTTGGGTTGGCCTGGACCTTGATCAAAGTTGACATTCTGCTAAGGATACTGAAAGCATGGCCTGTACCTCATTAAAGTGATGGTTAGTGGTCAGTGTCTTGAGCACATATTTTGCTCTTAGATTTCATGGACCAGTTCAGCCATGGCTGACTCAGGTGATTATGAGCCTTTGTCTTTCATACAAAGAGCAGCATGGACAATTTGTCAATTTTGCTTCAATTTTTTGTAATGTAATTTATCAAACCAGCATTATGAAGAGCTTCTTTAAGTTCCTGATTTCAAGGAGAATGAATGAATATGATCAGTATTACTCTAGAGATTGACCAATGTAAGAAATCATACTACAGTGATTTGTATTATTTTTTATTTATTTATTTATTTTTTGACAGGCAGAGTGGACAGTGAGAGAGAGAGACAGAGAGAAAGGTCTTCCTTTGCCGTTGGTTCACCCTCCAATGGCCGCCGCGGCTGGCGCGCTGCGGCTGGCGCACCGCGCTGATCCGATGGCAGGAGCCAGGAGCCAGGTGCTTTTCCTGGTCTCCCATGGGGTGCAGGGCCCAAGGACTTGGGCCATCCTCCACTGCACTCCTTGGCCACAGCAGAGAGCTGGCCTGGAAGAGGGGCAACTGGGACAGAATCCGGCGCCCCGACCGGGACTAGAACCCGGTGTGCCAGCGCCGCTAGGCGGAGGATTAGCCTAGTGAGCCGTGGCGCCGGCCCTGTATTATTATTTATTTATTTAAAAGGCGGAGCTACAGAGAGAAGGAGAAACAGAGAAATCTTCCATCCATTGTTTCACTCCCCAAATGACCGCAATGACCAGGGCTAGGCCAGACTGAAACCAGGAACCAGGAGCTTCTTTTGGGTCTTACACCCAGGTGCAGGGGCCCCAGGACTTGAGCCATCCTCCACTGCTTTCCCAGGCACATTAGCAGCAAGACTCGAACTGGAGCCCATATGTGTTGCTGCTGCTGCGGGCCACGCCTTAACCCACTATGCCACAGTCCTGTATATCACATTTTTAATGTGCCCATGTTATTAGTACGACCTCATTCAAGCTCTGAATTGTCCCAAAATAATGTATTTTGAATTCTTTTTGATAGTTTTGAGGAGAAGGTGTCAGTATGTGTTTTATGAGTTTGAGTCATTAATATCATGGTTTGAAATAAGACCACAGAACACAGGGCACAATTCCCCTCATTCATAGTAAAGCCTTTCTCCTGGCACCAGAACTGAACAACTGTTTCCAGGTAGTCAGCTAGCCAAACCGTAATCAAGAGCTGTAAGTTCATTTTCGGAACAAAAGTCTTCCTCTGAACTTCTACTGCCATTTGTGAAGGGACCACTAAAATCTGCTAGTGCTTGGTGCTGGCAATGCTGAAAAAATTCAGACTCAGCCTTCCTCTCTGTTCTTCTTAATGAGTGGAGAATGATGAAATGCCATTAACACAAACGGCATTAACAGAAATTTGGATAATTTTCATTTTCAAGAGAATAGGGTGCCACAAAAAATATTTACCCCACAAATACTTGTCAGCTATTGGTGAAGCTGAAATGCAGTGTCAGAAAAAGGCCTCAGTAACTCTCATGCTAACACAGTATCGGGAGTTTCCCCCCATGCATTTACTAAACTGAATATTAAGAGATAAATATTTTGAAATGAATTTAGAAGATGTAAGATAATTAGAAGAAAAACAAATAGTTTAAACATGCAGCTGTGGCCAAATTCTCAACAAATAGACCACCTACAAACAACCAGGGAAAGTTAGCTATCTGAATTAAATGAGCACAACTACTTTGTACAGTACAGAATATAGAAGCAACGAATCTCAAGGCAGTGACTAGCCCTTAGCTAGATACTGGCTCTATAGGACAGCAGGGCACCCTTAGGACTTTCTGAGACCAGGAAGGTTCCCCTTCACTCCTACCTTGCATCTTTGAGAAAAGCCCTGCAATTTAATAAAATAATCACACTACTGGCTCACAGCTTGCAATGGCCCAAGGCCAGAGACTTAAACTGAGAAAGAGAAACTCAGTCCAGATCTCCTTCATGAGTTTCATGGACCTAACTACCTGGGCCATCACCATTGCCTCCCAGGTACTGCATGAACAGGAAGCTGGAATCAATAGACAGAGCCAGTTATCAAACCCAGTTACTCTGACATGTGGCACAGGAATCCTAACTGGCAACTTAACCCCTAGGCCAAATGTCTGTCTCATATTACTGCCTTTTTTAAAGGAAGATATGTATCATTTATTCTCCCAGGGTCAGTTTCTTCTCTGTCTTTCAGAAAAACAAAGAAAACTTGGATTTTGCTTTTTCAGTTTCATTCTGCTGTTGAGTAGTTTTTTCTTCCCCCATACTTGCTTCCTCAGCAAGCAGTAAGGTAGACCTCCTCTTCCTTCCAATGACCTAGTGTGATTTTTTATTTTTTTGACAGGCAGAGTGGACAGTGAGAGAGAGAGAGACAGAGAGAAAGGTCTTCCTTTGCCGTTGGTTCACCCTCCAATGGCTGCCGCAGCCGACGCGCTGCGGCCTGCGCACTGCGCTGATCCGATGGCAGGATCAGGTGCTTCTCCTGGTCTCCCATGGGGTGCAGGGGCCAAGCAGTTGGGCCATCCTCCACTACACTCCCTGGCCACAGCAGAGAGCTGGCCTGGAAGAGGGGCAACTGGGACAGAATCCAGCGCCCCAACCGGGACTAGAACCCGGTGTGCCGGCGCCGCAAGGCAGAGGATTAGCCTAGTGAGCCACGGCGCCGGCCGACCTAGTGTGATCTTTACCTGTTGTCATCGATGTGTCTTAAAAATAGACCTCAATTCTATCTGCTAGGACATTTCATTTGTTCTTTTTTTCCTCTTATAAACTATTTTCTTAAACTACTTACTCCACAGGCATTTCGATATTGTTTTTCTTTGTCCTTTTAGTTTTTAATTGGCATGATTAAATTCTTTATAGTATCTATATTCCTTTCCTTCTTTCATTTCCTCTTGCTACCACCTTGGGTTACCAGGTTGACTCTCAGGTGCTCCCGATGCTCCAACCCAGACTCACATGTCATTCCATCCCGCATCACAACCAGACAAATTACATTAAAAGTAGAGCACACGAAGTGTTTTCTTTACCATTGTCTGTCTGCACCTCTGCCGACTTTTATTGGCTCTAGGATTAATTCCAGAGTTTTCCTGCCTTCCCAGGCCTGCTGACTTATGTTGCTGTCATAGCAAACTTCACCTTCCATAGGTGTCTTCCTAGGTTTGGCCAGTTTCCTCACTGCCTACCAAGATCGTAATCAATATCTCACTTGTCACGTATTTTGATCATGCCCGATATTTGTAGCCTTGTCATCACCATACCGTCAATCTTTTAGGCAAGACTGATCTTTCTCTTCTCTCTGCTTCTACTACATAGGCAACCTAGTCTTCACCTTGGGCATGCAAAAAGCCAATTTGGTTTGTTATGGTTACATATACATGAACTGCTATATCCAGTAAATGCCTTGCCACCCAAATTAGAAAATACATTCTGGCTCTTATATGGCTTTCCATTTTCCTTAAGAATGACAGAGTCTTCTGCATATATAACCAAAAGTCATCAATTAACTTGTAAATGGATCCACCGTGTCCTCTTCTCAGAATGTGCATGTCTACATGTACAGAGCGGGTGGAGAATGTGGGCAGTAAGAGGTCATAATCATATAACAAGCCTCATGGTGAGTCCCCTATGAATGGAATGAAGTCTTGCTGATGGTAGCAACCCCTTGCCCCAATACCAGTGGCAAGGAAATGCCCTGGATTCTCTAGAGAAATGCCCATGGACTGGAACAATAATTCATGAAATGTATAATTTATTTTCAACTAACTAGTGAATTCTGTATTTCCCATTAATTTAATGGTTTCATTATTCTGGTTTATGTTCAGCATGTCGTAAGTGAAAATACTGGTATTCACAAACATTAAATAAACATGAGAATAGTGTCAAGATATGATTCTTTGTATTAAAAATACATAGGAGATTGCAAAATGGATAACTATTGACCTATATATGTGATAGGCTGTGGAATGTATAGACTTTTCATGCTTGCTTTAAGGAGGTTGTTTTTTCTAAAGATAATGAGAATAGAGAAAAAACTCTGTAGTTTTAAGTATGTCTCATGATACTTATCGTTAATTGGATAATAGGTATTCAACCATTGTCAGAAGTTGACAAATTTTAGAGTGAGAGAACTTAAATTCTTTTTTCCCTTCACTAATGTGGATTTATTATTTTACTTTGGAATTTTTATTAACCTGCAATACCTGTATATATTTATGGGGCTCAGTGTATATTTCAACACAGATACACATTGTGTATAGAAATGTTAGCATTTACATCTCCTTCTTTAAACTGTCACTTGTGACATTCAGCTTAGTGGTTAAGGTGCTTACTGTATGCATCAGAATACCTGTTTTGATTTCCTGAGTTCAACCTCTTGGTAATACAGAGCCTGGGAGGTAGTTCATGCCACTTACCTAGGAAACCTGAATTGAGTTCCCAGGTTCTGGCTTGAGCCCCAAAGCAGCTATGGGCATCTGTAGAAGGAACCAGCAGATGCAAGCTCTATCAGTCTCTCAAATAAGTATATTTAAATTTAAAAGAAAAACTTTGAAAAAAATAAAAAAAAAAACTTAACAATTATATATGTACTTTTTTTTATAGGTAATACAATTGGGATCATTGGTTTAAGTATTCTCAGGAAATTTCTCTGTTATGGAACTAGTGATATTTTTCAACTAATTTATAAATGATGAAGTCTCCATTTGGAAACATTTCTAAAACATGCACGTCCCTGAGAGGAGACATAGTCAAGAGAAATACTATTTTCTATATTTGCTGGGTTCCCCATTTGAGCTTTGAAAAAAGGACATCTTTTCTAGAGAATTCAGTTCTCTTAGAGAATATGCAACATTTAAACACAAGTAAGTTGTTAAAAATAATTCTTACTGGTGATAATTAGGAGCAATCTTTCTCTTGACTATAAAAGAGATATATTTATTCACATGTTATTTAATTATGTTACAATTACTTAAAATTTTCATTTTGTAAGGAAATAAACTTTAACAAATATGCATTATTGTTTTTCAATGGAAATAAAAAGATTGACTTGATGGTGTTTTCCCTTAAAACATAACATAGTTTTATCTGTTTCACATCACAAGAAATTTGTTTTTCAATGTGTGTATCTGGCCCTTCTGTTTCAAGCTGATCTGTGGTATTTACTAAACCAGTTTATAGAATGTAGTTCTTATTTGAGTTTATTTCCTGGAAGAACATGTTTAGGGGTCCCATACATCTGCAATATATAAATTTTCTCTTATTCTAGGCTGATCTGTATTTAATATGAAGAAATCCATATATTCCCATAGTAATATTTCACAATAATTGATATATACTTGAAATTTAGAAAGGTAATTAAAGAAGTCATTCATTTACCTGTTTTTACAATTTTTTTTCTAGAAAGTACTAGAAGTAATTCAGTGAGAGAGTATATGATAAAATGGTGAGATATAAATCAGATCCAGGGAAAATATACGATTTGAAAAAACAAATAAATAATACAAAGTCTCAAAACAATTACAGAGTTATTGTGTTTACGCTCTGAACTGAAACTCCATCTCGTTTTCTTTAGTTCTTAATATCATAAGGGCTGTTGAAATATGACAATCACTCAGAGAAATCAAAGATTTTCTAGGAACTAAGTCTTTCAAAAGAAATTTCTCATGTGGGACTTCGTGTTTTCAGGAAAATTATAAAAATAGAATTCTCTGATGAAAATACTTTGGAATAGGAATAGCCAAAACCTGTAGTCTGAGCTTTCTTATCTATGCTTTGATCAGCTGCGTTTTCTGGAAACCCCCGAATACATGCCTTTTTCAACCTAGTCCCAGAACAGCCACCAAATGCTCAGGAGTTCTGGTGGGCAGGAGAGCAGTATGGGAGATTGATAAGAAATCATTATAAGGAAGTAGATTTCCATGTATGTGTGTATTCTGTACTTAAATTCACTAATTGGTACTTGTTTTGTGTGAGGAAAACTACTGATTATTTCACTCTTTTGACCCATTAACCTGGGAGGACTGAATTAGTGAGTTTCTATTAAAAAGCTTCCCTTTGGCCCATTTCATCATTTATCCTTAAGAAGAAGGGATGATTTACTTGGTTTTCATTTTAAAAAATGGTATCATATGATCAGGAAACTCCAGTGTTCTTGTCTATAATTTTCGTTAAAAGGTATGCTGGCTATCTTATCTTTTTTTTTTTTTTTCTCTTGTCCTTTACTTCTTTTGTCTTATTCTTTAATCATAGTTTGAAGGAAAAAAAAAAAAAAAAAAAAAAAAAACCTGGGCTGGCATTGTGGTGGAGTGGGCACAGCCCACATTTGGAATGTCAGTATCCCATATGGGCACCAGTTTCAATCCTGGCCGATTCACTTCCAATCCAGCTCCCTGTTAATGTGCCTTGGAAAGCAGCAGAAGATGGCCCAAGTACTTTGGCCCCTACAATCCATGTGGGAGACCCTGAAAAAGCTGCAGGCTCCTCTCTCTCTTTCTCTCTCCCTCTCCCTCTCATTCTTTCCCTCTCTTCCTCTCTTCCTCTCTCCCTCTCTCCCTTTCTTCCTTTCTTCCTCTCTCCCTCTCTCCCTCTCTCTTCTCTCCTCTCTTTCTATCTCTATGCCTCTCCCTCCTTCTCCCTCTCTCCTTCTCTTTCAAATAAATCTTTAAAAAATGCTTTTTTTTGGTGGTGGTGGGGGAATAGAATGAAAACCAGTTAACTACATTTAAATGCCGTGTTAATTCTATGTAACTTTTCTATATGACTTAAAAGATAGATGTCATTGGAAACAAATGCTATTGAAAATTCATACTTCCATTAATGTTGGTAAAACACAAAATATCTTCACATTATTTACATAGAAGTAAAACACAATTCAAAATATCTTACATGATATCATTGAAAACCCCGCTTGAATTTAGATTGGTAAAGCATAATTAAACCTATCTGCGTTATAGAAGATAGTGATATTTAAAAAAGGGACACTTAAGAGAATAGACCCATTGCATATAAAAATTTCAAGACTAGACTAATACAGCACTTTTAATCTATAAATGGAGTGCCTATACATATGTTAGAAATATTTTTCAAGAAACTTCCCTTCATGAGAGTGTTTATAAATTTTGTATGTGTGTATATATATATATACACACACACATGATAGTATCAATGTATTATATAATAAAATACTTCAAAGAATCCATGGAAATGTATTCTGAAAAATTATTCATGGGTTTCAAAAATTTTTGTATCCCGATAAACTTATCTTTTAATTCTGCATTTCCTCACACATAAGATAGAAATTTAAAGATAATTTAGTATTTTAAAATAATATTGTATATTATTTTTAAAAAGTTATCTTTTTAAAAGTTATATATATATTAGAAACAACTATTTTAATATCTGCATCTTGCATTGTGTCATCTAGTGATCTGGAAAACTGTTTCTTAGATAATTTAATGTTTGGTTCTAATGCTTGTTACAGCTGAAAAAGATGATTCACAAAACACAAAAGTACAATAACACATTTAAAGAGCAGCTCACTGTTAATCATAGTATATTTAAATCCACATAATAGTCTTGAAACTTCTGGGGCTGAGTTCTTGTCAAATAGGATTAAATTGTCATGGTTTCTACTTTGTAACATGGTTGGCTCCAAGCTCAATCTTAAGAGCCAAAAGAAAACAAATGTCAGCTTTGCCTTTTTTATGTTTCATTGGTACTTGAAAAATCTTCAGTCTGTGGTTTATTTGCAGGAATGCTTTGAAGCCATGTGCGTAAGTTTTAGTTTTATTAAAATTAGATAATGTAGCCAATAGGTCCACTTCATGGGCTCATGAAAACTGGAACACGCCTTAGGATAACAAACATGAAAAAAGGGGGCATCGGGCTGCTAGGCAGCATCCTGCCTGCCCTCAGAAGCCCTGGTGCACTGTGCGTGACAAGTGTCTAGTGAGATGTGCCCTTAAATGGCATGTTGGAATTAAGCACCTGGAGAGGGCGTCAGTGTCACTCTGTGTATCTGTAAAAGATTTTTTTTTTTCCTTTCCTTTGCAACAGATAAATGTTAATATAGTCTTTGCTGTTTTCTTCCCACATTCTTGTGAATCATGCTTTTTCTTCCTTAGGTGTGTTCTAGCCCTTGTGAATATTACTTATCTAAGTTAAAATGTTTCTCATCATCAGGAGTATGATTTGGTAATGTTGTGAACTGCTGTTAAGGTTTGAGGGTTTTCCTCTAATTGACCATTGCACTGCTTTCAATGTATTTAAAATATGGAACTAGAAATATCTTTCATTGACTAATCTTTGAATTCCATGATTGTCTTAAAGCAAATTAGAAATGTTACATGGTTCTTTCAGCTCTGTGAGTATATAAAAATTCTATCCAACAATCTGGCAGCCTTAAAGTTGGCCCAAATAGCCACTTAGACCTCCTCAAGTTGTGCCCATGAGAAGATTACAGAAAATTGTGCCAGCCAAGGAACAAATGCAAGAGTGGAGAAATTATGATCTCTATTTTTACAAAGTTCTTAAGAATTTAAATTAAGCTTTTTCACATTTCAGGCTATGATACTCAGCTGAAAGGAATTGGGACACATTTTTTAGCAAAGAACGTTTTAAAGGGATGTTTTAAAATGTTGATAACATGATTAATTTTCATTTATTTTTAAAAATAAGTTTCAAGCCTGGTCTTATATTTTTAAATGTCATGACAATAATGAGCAACTGAAAATAGCATTTTTTCACATTTTCAAGTGGGGAAAAATTTCAAGAGTATGCTGATAAATTGCTTTTCATTTTTAATTGATGTATTAAAATTGTACATATTGTAACACGTGATATTTTCATCTATGTATATATTTTTACAAAATCAAATCAGGTTAAACACATCTATTTCCTAAAAATTAATTTAAATGTGGGGAAAACCTGCACAATCCTTTTTTCTAGCTTTTCCTAAAGCATATATCTAATACATTATCATTTTCTGTAGTTACTACACTATGCAGTAGACCCAGGAGTTTCCTTCTCCATCTAGCTGACTTGCTACTTGTTTATCAATCTTGACTCCTCCATCTCCCTCCTCCTGTTTATTTTGATTATAATTTTCATATCTTTTGTTCAGCTTTGTCATATTTAAAGTGTTTGATATTAGTAAAATATAATCTGCTATTAAAGATTTTTCCTTTTTTATTCTGTTTTACCCCTTATATAAGGCCTTTTAGTAGTAAAATTCATGCTTACACCCAGTTCTCCAAAGCACAGGGGTTACCAGCAAAATGAGCAGGATCCTTATCTCTACTGAACCTGAACTTTGTTTACAAGTTGCTTGATATGCTTTTCTCCACTCATGAGAAATAGATTAGAGAGGATAAGATCCAAGAAATGTTACAATTGATATGTCATTTCCTCTTTTTGATCTGTTATTTTGTATCTTAAGGTACTCAAGATTTCTCAGGTTAAAGATGAGTGAGCTGCTGTATATCCTCATTAAATAGCTAAGAGAACCTAATCCTAAACTGATTTTGGTTTCATACACAGGTCTTGCGGCAGAGCAAAGTTTAAGTCAAGCCTCAAATGGTTACTTACTCCTGAGTTTTCTTATGTACCTGCACCCATGAGTGACAGTCATGTTAAAAAAAAAAAAAAAGACAAATTAACACTGTTTAAGTACTGAATATAAATGTAGTATTTTCTTAAAAAGTATATGTGTGTGTGTGTATGTGTGTGTGTAAACAGAGATTGTTTCATCACTCTTCAGGATAGGCTAAGTTCTCCTTCAGGACTACTAAACTCAAAATACATGGTAGGCATCATGGCTCAAGAGGTTAAGCCACCACTTGGGACACTAACATCCCATATCAGAGTCCTGGTTTGAGTCCTGGTTCCCAAACTTCTGATCCATCTTCCTGTTAATGTGCCTGGGAAGGCAGCAGATGAAATTCCAAGTACTTGGGTTTCTGCCAGCCATGTAGATGGATTTTTTGGCTCCTGACTTTAACTTGGCCCAGCCCTGTTGTTGTGGGCATTTGGGGAGTGAACTGAAAGATGGAAGATCTCTGTGTGTGTGTGTGTGTGTGTCTTCCATCTCCACTCTCTCTCTCCCTCTGTCTGTGACTCTGTCTTTCAAGTAAATAATCTTTTTAAAAAACTGAAAATATACAAGTAGAAAAAGTTGCATCAGAGAGAAACAAGAACTTTGAAGAAAATAAAGCATTGAGATGGCAAGAGAGGAATGTGGAAAATCTACTTTAGATGAGATGATTAGAAAAGATGGCCTTGAAATAGGCCATTTATGTTGATCATCCAGGAGATATCATTCCAAGATCTGTTCCACCAACAGAAGAATTCTAAGAGGAATTGATATGACAAAGCTATTTCATGGTAAATTCTTCTAGAGATACAGAGAACTCTCTTGGTCAGCTGTCTTCTACATAACATTTCTCTTTTTTTAAGATTTTACTTATTTGAAAGATAGAGTTACAGACAGTGAGAAGGAGAGACAGAGAGGAAGGTCTTCCATTCGCTGGTTCACTTCAAAGGTGGCCACAACGGCCCAAGCTGTGCCAATCCGAAGCCAGGAGCCAGGTGCTTCTTCCTGGTCTCCCATACAGGTGCAGGGGCCCAAAGACTCAGACCATCTTCTACTGCTTTCCCAGGCCATAGCAGAGAGCTGTATTGGAAGAGAAACAGCCGGGACTAGAACTGGCACCCATGTGGGATGCTGGTGCCACAGGCAGAGGATTAACCTATTGTGCCACGGTGTTGGCCCCTGCATAACATTTCTTTAACTCAAATGGCCTTGATCATGACCTTGTGTCTCCCAGCACAGTACCTGGCCTCATTTCCTGAGGTACAGACACAGAAATCACAAGGTTTTACACAGACTCTTCATTGTTTCAGCCCTTGGTGACCCACAGCGTTGACCAAAAATACTGGTATGCTCCACCTAACTGCAAGAAGGCTGGGCAAGGTAAACAGCAAATAGATTATGTCATGAGCATTACTGTCTCAGCCTTAGTGCCTTGATCATAAGCACGATGTTGAACTTTGGGGGTCTGATTTCTCAGATTCATTCTGAAGTTCCATTTAAATTTGCTTTTTAACAGCTAGTTTGCAAATTTTTGAAAATAAGATTCTATTGAGAATGTTGGTAATCATTCATTCATTCATTTGAGAAACAACTACTAAATATTATGATAGGCTAGATATTGAGGATACAAGAAGGGGCAAGGTATAGACTTCCTACTCTAAAAATAGCTCACTGAAGAATTTGAAAAAACAAAGTCACATAAACATATGGTAAGCACATTCTCCCATCTATTTTACAAGTATCTACTCTCACCTACTAGGTGGCATGTCCTGTAATGGGGACCCAGGATTAGGATATAGTAAACAGGAAAAAAAATATCTGGTTTGAATTGATTACCTTCTAGATTAGAGTAAAAAGAGACAGGTAGGAAACAACCACATCAAACAGAAGAAGTTGCATCAGAGAGAGAGAAGTACAGTGAAGTAAATAAAGCATTGAGATGGCCAGAGACGAAGCTGGAAAATCTAATTTACATGAGGATCAGAAAAGATGGCCTTGAAATAAGGCCATTCCAAGATCTGTTCTACCAACAGGGAGTTGTAAGAAGAAAACCAGAAAGGGCTACGTTTCTTCTGTTGGGATTATATAGTGTACAGTGGCACTGGGGTGGAGTGTGTCAGGAGTAAAGTGGAAAGGGATGAGTTTAAGGAGGCAAAATCCAGATTACGTAGGATCTACAGGGTGAGGTGTGGATTTTAGCAACAAGATATAAATAACCATAGGATAATGAGGCATCAAATTGGTTCTGTTATCTTAAGGACAGACAGGGCAGAGGTCAATGAGAAAAATTGCATGAGAAAGAGCCACTACATGGGTAAGCTTCCTTATTCTGAGAAGAGACTTGGAGGAACCATTTGTGGTGCCATGACAGAGCTCTGTTGGGGATATATGAATTTTGAAATGCCTAGTGCATATCAAAGTTGAGATTTCTACTTGGTAATTTGACACACTAAGTCTGGAGATTAGAGAAGGCCTGGCTAACGAGAAATCTTATGTAACCCAAATATGCATGGCTTTTAAGTTTGTATTCCTATTTTTAAACTATGTAATTGACAAATAAAATGTATACATATTCAAAGTATACAAAATTATGACTTTAAAAAAAACATTTATTTATTTGAAAATCAGAGAGAAGAAGAGATACACAGAGATAGTTCATCCACTGATTGACTCCTCAAAATAGCTATAACAGTTAGGTCTGAGCCAGGCAGAATCCAGGAGCCAGGAACTGCATCCTGTTGTACAACATTTATCGAAGGGAAAGTACCTGGGACATCTTCTGCTTTGTTACCAGGCCCATAGCAGAGAGCTGGATTGGAAGTTGAACTGCTAGGACTCAAACCAGCACTCCAATATAGGATGTCAGTGTTTTAATTGGTGACTTGACCCACTGTGATAGCAATGCTGAGCCCCTAAGCCTTGGATTTGATATGCATAGACACTGTCTACTGATTGCCCTAGTCAAATTAGCACATCTTTCCCACCAATGGTTACTATTTTGTGTATGTTATATGTAGGGGGTATAATAAGATCATTTAAAAATACCTTTTTATTATTTCAAGTAAACAATACAATATTATGAACTATAGCTATGATGCTGTGCCTAAGAGCCTCAGAACTTACTATCTTTTTTAAAAAATATTTATTTATTTATTTGAAAGGCAGAATTATAAAGAGAGAGAGAGAGAAAGTCTTCCATCCACTAATTCATTCCCCAAATGGCCTCAAAGCCCAGAGCTGGGTGGATCCTAAGCAAGGATCCAGAAGCCTCCTCGGAGTCTCCCATGTGGGTCCAGGGGCCCAAGGACTTGGGCCATCTTCTACTGCTTTCCCACACTATCACATAGAGCTGGATTGGAAGCAGAGCAGCCAGACTCAAACTGGTGCCCTTATGGGAAGCCAGCACCGCAAGTGGCAGCTTTACCTGCTACTCCACAGCGCCAGCTCCCTTACTCTTCTTATAATTTAAAATCTATACTCTTTGAACCATCTCTATTCTTTGGTAGCATTCACCTGATTTGATTCCTCAAATTCTTTCCATTTAGACTTTGATTTATTCTTCTCTGTTGTTTTCTAAAAGTTACCATCCATCCCATCTTGGTGAATTTTGGCCTTGAGTATAATCTTGTCTAAAATGTTTAAAAAACTATCTGTAACACTTTCTTTTTTCCCAATATATTAGGAGCTAATTGATCCCAAGGTACCCCACTGAATGGCTTTAATATTTTCCAGATGTGTTTTAGCATGCTGTGGAATTACTATAGGTGGATCGTGTGTGGTTAAAAAAATGATTTTATATTCAATCAAGTTATCAATATATTTCTATGCCTTTAAATTATGTTCACTTGGACTTATCTGAACATGATAAAGAGATACCTATTTAATATAGTAAGCTATGCAGACAGCCCAACCTGTATGAATTCAGATTTATAATTCTCTAATTTCATAGGTCAGTTAATAAGATTCCCATTCAGCTCCCAGTCTGTCATAACTTATGACATTCAAGTGTATGTTTCGATAAGGTCTTAGCTAAGGGAAGTCGTGTAGTCAGTGAAGCAGAGAGAGGAAAGAAGATTGCCATACTTGAATCTGTACCATCAAAATGACAAAATAGGTCTATAATAAACAATAGGTTAGTGCCTTGATATGCCCACAGCATCAATTGCAGTGCACAACAGGCAAGTTATTTATGAAATGGGCCTTTTGAAAATATATGGCTCCTATAATATGAATCTCATTTCTATGTCCTTTCCAACAAAATAAATTGACATTATCCATCTATTTAGAACACATGGTTGCTTTATTGTTTTTTAAAATATGATGACACTCTATAGGTAGGAAATATTGAGAAAATCTAGTCCTTTTAATAAATGGATCCCATAACTATTAAAAATCTTTGTTGTAGCATTTGGCTTTTTAGAACTCCATAAAAAATAAAAATTTGATTTTTAAAACTCAAAATAATGTATATTACTGTTATTCATGCATTATGTATGTTGTAAATACAAATGATAGCCATGGTGAAGTAACTGTCATAGAATGCATTGGCTATAAATATTGATCACTACAGCAGAAACTCTGGGGACACAGGTGAAAAACTAGTGCATGTTTACCTGAAATTCCTAACCAAGATTTTTATTTTTTACTCTTAATTACACATAGGGATAGAACTTCAGAATTTGTAAGGAGACTAATTCAGGCTAACATCAGTGAGGAATATGCTTGACTTCTAGTTTTCTCCAACAAGAATTCAAAAATCACTTCAAGTTTGATCATAGCTAATACTTCTCAACTATGTCAACCTCAGTATCCCTTTTTTTTTTTTTTTTTTTTTATTTATTTATTTTTTTTTTTATTTTTTGACAGGCAGAGTGGACATTGAGAGAGAGAGACAGAGAGAAAGGTCTTCCTTTGCCGTTGGTTCACCCTCCAATGGCCGCCGCGGCCGGCGCGCTGCGGCCGGCACACCGTGCTGATCCGATGGCAGGAGCCAGGAGCCAGGTGCTTTTCCTGGTCTCCCATGGGGTGCAGGGCCCAAGCACTTGGGCCATCCTCCACTGCACTCCCTGGCCACAGCAGAGAGCTGGCCTGGAAGAGGGGCAACCGGGACAGAATCCGGCGCCCCGACCGGGACTAGAACCCGGTGTGCCGGCGCCGCTAGGCGGAGGATTAGCCTAGTGAGTCGCGGCGCCGGCCCTCAGTATCCCTTTTTAAGAGTAACATTTTGTAATCCCTCTTAACTATCCTGAAAATAATAATGTTCAGTACTATGTTATGTAGCTACACATAAGAAAGTGCCTATCTGTAAAATCAATGAGAAGAAAAGCAGAAAACAACTTTTAGAAAAGGTCTGTTTCCAAGTGCAAGTTTTGAATCAAGACTATGTTACAAGGCGAAATGAAGCAATCCAATGTGTCTCCTTATGCTTAGGTCCACAGTGAACATCGCAGCTGCAAAGGCAGGCTGACCCTGGTGTGCTGTGCTACAAGTTTAGCTGCCATCACAGGCGTTGTCTTTGGATTATGCTACCTTAGAAAACAGTATGAACATCTTGATAAAGTTTCAAATAAAGCAAAATACAATATTTATACTTTGCACAAAGTGTCAAAATTGTTTATTTTTTATTTGTTGCATGGAAAACACAAATCTTTCAATTTTCATGACCCATGAATTGCATAACTATCTAGTCCACTTTATGTCAGTTAAAAGTATAGTCACTTATTTTTTAACTTTTAAAATTGAGAGCCTTTGATCCGACCACTTATTATAATTCAACAGTGAAACACACAAGATCTGGTGAGAAATATTCTCCCTCTTTTTCTATTTTCCTTATTTCCTTTTCAGGTTGAACAACTAACCCCATCTTTAGTAATTTTTTCCAGTAGCTATCTCTGTATTCTACTTTATTCTTAAAAGAAATTTCTCCTGTCCATATTGAATCACTATAGTTCTCCTGTTTCTTCTAATACTTATCTAATATTCTACTAATACGTGAAAACTTTGTTTACACTGACTATTGAATTTATTGTTCCTTACATATTTCTCTACATCATCCTTCCTCAATTCTCTTGTACATAATATCGATCATTCTTTATTTCATGTCTTTTATTATGCTAAGTCCTATATTTTTACATCAGCAAAAATAGATCACTCAATTTGAGGTTGGTGTTTGCTAAAAAAGTTCATATAAACATGAAGAACAAAAATATGTTATGAAATATTTAACTTCAGTTAAAGAACATACACACACACACATATACAAGGAGGACTACCAGTTTTCATCAAAGCTAACCTTTCTTGAATTACATTTATTTATGAAAATATAAAAATGCCTAACCCACATTAAAAACATTATATTTAAGTTTCATTCTGTTTTGAAAGTAATACATGTTTATAGTTAATCAATCAAGGATAGAATAAAAGATTGGAGGAAAAGTGAATTACCATGTACCCATATGCAGAGTCTTTACCTCCATAGACAAAAATTGTTTTTCTGTCCAAAGATTATTGTGCAAATGGGTCTTGTTAATTTTTCTTTTTCTTTTTTTAAGAGAGGTAGAGTTACAGACAGAGAGAAGGAGAGACAGAAAGAAAGATCTTCTATCCACTGGCTCACTCCCTATATGGCTGCTTAGGTCAGACCTGAGCCATCTGAAGCCAGGAACCAGGAGCTTCTTCTAGGTCTCCCACACAGGTGCAGGGGGCCAAGCACTTGGGCCGTTTTCCACTGCTTTTTCAGGTTATAGCAGAGAGCTAGAGCAGAAGTGGAGAAGCACATGGGATGCTGGCGCTGCAAGCAAAGTTCTTAGCCAACTGTGCCCCTGCATTGGCCCCTAATTTTTTACAATTAAAGCGTTTTGAAGATGTTTTCTGGTCAGCATTTCTACTTGAATTCCGTAAGTGGATGAGAACAAATGTGGTCACAGATGTTAAGTATTTAGGTTATTTTAGATCATTACAAAAATAATGATCTCAAATAGTTTTCTTGTATGTTGCATTTTATGCAAATGAGTATACCACAAAATTTAGAAGTAGGATAATGGATTGCAGATTATGTACATTTGCAATATTAAGAGATTGGCAGATTTCCTTGCAAAGAAATTGAAGCAAGTTACACTCTCAATGATACATGAAAGGACCTAATTCCTCAAGACCTTCTAATATGTATTTTCTTTATATACCTCACTACTTTGATTTAAATTTAATTTGCAATTCTTTAATTGTATATCTAAGTACAATTTAACATCATTTCCCTCCATGATTTGCTTGTACAAACTATGTGGCATTTTTTTGAGTTCAATATTATTTATGTTTTCAATACATCCTTCTATAAAATGTAGCATAAATAGGTAAGTTGAAATGGTTTGTTCTGACGAGTCTAGAACATTTTCTCCCTATTAAGGAATGAAATACCAATTTTCATTTTGATGCTTGGCTGTTGTTTACAGTGTTATGGTAGGTGACTGGAGTTCTATCCATGCTCAAGGTCATCATGTACCTGAAGCCTTCAAGAAACACATTGATTTGGAAACCCTTGAGTGTTATAGATAGACTGATTTCAGAGTATAAAGCACAAAGTCAAGTTATATACAGTACAACATTTTTCCCAAGTAATCCCAGATTTTTTTTAAATTGTAGCTTAACTATATGACAAAACTCTCCCAAACACCAAGCATTTGAAATAAATGACCTTCATTATTTCCCCTTGTACGTATTCCTTGTACATATTCCCCACGTAGTTTGTGAAGGCTCACAATACTTTCTGTCAGCTCTGCCCTCACTGAACCACACAAAGAATTTCCACTTTCTTCACATTTGCAATCCTCACTAGGCTTTGGGCCATCAAGGTAACATCAGGACAAGATATTCAACTGGCCTACTTGGACTCTTGTGAGTCTTTTTTTTCCCCCAGAAACCTTTTATTTAAGGTATACAAACTTCACTTATTTCATAAATAGAACTTTAGGAACACAGTGTTTCTTCCTACCCTACCTACCCTCCCACCTGTACTGCCACACTTCCTCCCTCTCCTACTCCCATTCTTATTTTTTACTAAGATCTATTTTCAATGAACTTTATACAAGTATGATTAACTCTATACTAAGTAAATAGTTCAACAAATAGTATATAAAAAAAAAATGTTCCTCAACAATTGAGACAAGGGATGTTCAATCTCATCGAATCTCAAAGTACCAATTTCACTTCTATAAATTGCCTTTTATTTAAGGATTTTAAAATGAAAATTTTTATACTAAATATATCAGCTTTTCAGTCCTTTGTCCATATATTCTGTGATTATTCACAATTTATCAAATTTTTATGGCATATTTTCCAACATCAGAATAGTAAAATTTTTATGTAGTCAAATTTACATTTTGTTTTCCTTTATGGCTTCAAAATCCTGTCCCACTTCAAAGACCAAGATGATTTGGTCTTTTCAAATCAATGTAAGAGTATATTTAAATATTTTCTTTTATTCTTCTTAGGAATAATTTTCCCACTAAACATACACTTGTTCTGTGACTTATTTTGATACACAAGAAATGAGACAGGCCGGCACCGTGGCTCAATAGGCTAATCCTCCACCTAGCGGCGCCGGCACACCGGGTTCTAGTCCCGGTCGGGGCGCTGGATTCTGTCCCGGTTGCCCCCCTTCCAGGCCAGCTCTCTGTTGTGGCCCAGGAGTGCAGTGGAGGATGGCCCAAGTGCTTGGGCCCTGCACCCCAGGATAAGTACCTGGCTCCTGCCATCAGATCAGCGCAGTGCGCCAGCTGCAGCACGCAGGCTGCAGTGTGCAGGCCACAGCGGCCATTGGAGGGTGAACCAACAGCAAAGGAAGACCTTTCTCTCTGTCTCTCTCTCACTGTCACTCTGCCTGTCAAAAAAAAAAGAAAAAGAAAAAAAGAAAAGAAATGAGACAGACATTTGAGGGGGAGTTCTTATTTTAATTTTTTAAAAAATTTTAGTTTAGGAATACAAACTTCATGCATTTCACATTTATAAATTTAGGAACATAGTGATTTATTTTTAAGATAATTTTTTTCTCTCATCACCTTGCCTTCCTTAAATGGTTGAACTAAAATCATTTATTGAGCAAGCCATTTTACTTCTCACTAATTTTAAATGTTAATTTTTCATTCCCTAACATGTATTATATATACATAAAGATATATTCTAGACTTTCTTTGTATTTTTAAATTAACTATATTATATATATGTATATATAAATTAACTATATATTCATATGCCTATATCAAATTAATGTAATTTTATGATATATTTTGATGTTGAACATGGCTGGTTTCTGCCTTTTCCATGTATTTTTTTCTATGTGCATTTTAGAATCAGATCAACTTTTAAAATTTTTCCCTATTTTTGTTGAGAAAATTGACCTTAATAATGTTGATTTTCTGTAGAAAACAGATGGAATTTTCCATTTATTCAGGCAAAAATATTTAGTAAATTTTCACACACATTGACCCAAAAGTCTGTTTTGTAGTAATATTAATGACAAAGATTAAGGAACACTGATTTGCCAGAATATGCTACAAACTTTACACATATTACCTCATTTAATTCTCACACCTCATGTACTCAGATAACTGAGAAAACATCATCATAAACGTTAATGAACAATGTATGTTCAGAGTTAGAAGGCATCACTGATTGTCAAATCCTGTTCTACGTGAAGTTAAGGCTCACTCTGACTCTCACTGTTCTACACTATATTTATCTCTTTTTAATCAGTCTTATTTACCAAGAAGAGGAGGTAATATCTATGAAACTAAATGGAGGATATAGCAAAGGAGAAATCCGATGGGCTTTTGGTAAAAAGAAGCATATCTCTATGCTCTGATCATACCAGCAACAAAGCTCTTGGGCAATAAGCTTATGTCAGCTGCCTAATTGTCGTATGCTTACCCAAATTTTCTGATAAATAATAATCCCATTAAATGTATCACATAAGTAAACATTTCATTACATGAAATAGGATTTTCCTCTACTATGCTTATCTCCTTGTACAAGCATAATTGCACTTGAAGTTTGTAGTGATTTTTTGCAGTAGCCTGGGAGCCTTATATTTTGTTAAAAATTTGTTATTGGGATGGGCAGTTGTCCCAGTAGTTAAGAACTCATTTAAGATGCTGGCATCCCATACAGAAGAGCCTGGATGCAATTCCAGGCTCTGACACTTGATCCCAGATTCAAGCTAATGCAGGCCATGGGAAGCAGCAGTGACAGCTCAAGTGATTGGATTCCTGCCACTCATGTGGGAAGCCTTGAACAGAATTCCCAGCTCCTGGGTTGGACTTCTCCCTAGCCATGAGATTGTAGGCATTTGAGTGAACCAGAGGATGGAAACTCTGTCTCTGCTTACCTGTCTCTCTCTTTCCTTTTCTTTGCACTTCAAACAAATACATATAAATTAATTTTTAAAAATAAATGCATTACTTTGCTTTAAACATTACATGAAAATGTTTTCTGCACCTTCAAGTGTACTTATTGTTAATTATAATATCATAGAGAACCATAAGTGCTGATAATGAATAGATAAGAACCAGAAGACGAGAAGATTCTCCATAACTTCTTTGGGCTTTGTAAATGATAGTAGATAAAATTTTTTTGCATATATTGAACAATGCACATATTATATATAACACATATGAATATAACCTACACACACATTCTCACATACACATATATTTTCATTCATATGTCTGAAAGAATGTTTAAAATAATATTTGTATAACAGATTCACAGAACTCAAGGTTTTTAGTATGGTAACTATTAAGTACCTTTTATGTGTGAAATGTGTGAGACTCAACAATGTTAGGTATTGTTCCACTGAGATTTAACTGGGTGTCAGAACTAGAACTTGCAACCAGGCATCCTCATTTGGGATAAAAGTGAAAGTTCAAAATGGTTAATATGAACCTAAAATGTAAATCTATACCATCATAACTATAGGGGATACTAAAAACACAGAATGTTTTAGTATAAACCTAATGTTTTGATGATGCCAAACAGTTAAGACACACCATTATGAAAATTCCGTAATGGTTTAACAGTCTTACAACATTATTATAAGATATAAATTGGAGTTTTAAAGAGTTATTCATACTAAGATTATTCCTTGGGGTTAGCATCATATTAATACAATTCCTGATGCTATAATTATTACCACTAATACCATAGTAATAATAGTCTTAACACTAATCGTAACAATAATGGTTGACTGATTTATAGATTCTACTGAACATGCAACTTAGAGGATTTTATAACTTTACATTTTATATTCAAATGTGCAAAATCCAAGCAATATGTTCTTACCAATGGAGCAATATAAATTGAAAAAAAGAAATTATGATTTCATGGAATTGTCTTTAGCAAAGTCTTTCCAGGCAACATAGATCAAGTTGGCTTTGTTTGTTTCTCATTTTAATATGATATTAGGATTTGCAAAGGATTTTCTAGACCTTTGAAAGTAAACTTATATCTTTCCCATTATTGAGAAATAATTTTCAGGATGCCATCACCTTGCATGCGTCCTTATTCCCTTCTATTTGGACAGTTGCTATAATCCATTTAGTGGCATCACAAGTTGGAACCCTATAGCATTCATGTAACTTCAAGTTAAAATAAAAATTTCTGGTTTGAATATCTCTGAGGCTGTCAACAAAATGAGAATGCTCATATGGGTAGAGGGATCCTTGCTACATAATTACTTCTAAATTGATCTAAAGGCCCCATATTGATCTACTGGGTAACATGAAATTCATTTTTGGAAAACACTATGTGTTATGAAAATCATCTGAAATATATTTCCATAATAGATGTTAATATCTCTTTTAGAACTTTTGAATCACTTTTACATATTTACAGAATGGAATGCATAATTTTAAGTTGTGTTCAAAGAAACAATTTTCTTCTTTTTTCCCAAACTAAACATAAAACTGATAAGAAAGAAATTAAGAGTACTCTATTTTTATTTTTAATTTATCTCCTTATCAGCTCAGACAATAGATACTTCAATTTTAGAGACAAAGGCTGTTTTTAACGTTCATGATAAAAATTAAAGAAATTATGTGTATACTTTACAGTAACATTTATTAATTATAAGTATTTTATCTATATTTGAATGCACTCATAGTAATTACAAAATGAAGAAGAATCAGTTTTAGGACAGTAATTACTGATAAATCATTCCTCTTTGACAATCTGACTTTTAAAAAGTCTATTTTTTATAAAGATTTATTTATTTGAAAGGCAGAGTTACACACACACACACACACACACACACAGAGACAAAGAGACAGAGAAAGAGAAGTCTTCCATCCACTGGTTCACTTTCCAGATGGCCACAATGGCTGGAGCTGTGCTGATCTGAAGCCAAGAGCCAGGAGCTTCTTTCAGGTCTGCTATGCAAGTGCAGGGGTCCAAGAACTTGGGCCATCTTCCACTGCTTTCCCAGGCCATGGCAGAAAGCTGGATGGGATGTGGAGCAGCCCGTACTTGAACCAGCACCCATATGGGATGCCAGCACTGCAGGCGGTGGCCTTACCTGCTATTACACAGCACTGGCCCCTAAAAAAGTCTATTCTAAAAGTGTCTGCAGTCTCTGAAAAGCCTTTTATTCCATAATGAATTCATTAATGTGCAACACGCTGAGCAAAAGGACTGCCCATCACCTGAGGTAGACTTTGTTTATCTGAGTCTTCCATGGAAAAACAAACACAGTGACATGTTAAACATTCCATTCAAATTCCACTCTGTCAGATGTTCCTCACTTGTATCCATAGATTAAATTGCTAATTAACTGTCTTCTGAAAGCATTTTCCCAGGATACTTTATACATTTAAATTATTCTTCTTTTCAATGATGGTAAAGCATAAAAATAGGAAAGAATAACTAGCCAGGATGTTCAGATGTGACTCTAATGTATATCTGTGCAATGGGAAGACATGTGTTCATTTGTACTGGGGGCAGGTGGAGACTATATTTGATTCTAGACAATAGGTATTCCTGATCTGAAATTCTGATGTAGTTTCAAAAGCTGTTAAATCAGCATTTATTTTTGAAATTTTACAAATAGCGCATTTATACCTGAAATACAAACTGATATAAACTTATAGAATAACAAACAGTATTTCCAAGTTAAAAGATAACAATTGATGGTAGAACTGAGTCTAGGATAAAATATATTTAATTCTGAAGAGTTATTTCTTTGCATAGTACATGATTTGTCTAGTAATTTGCATAGTGTGAACACTAAGTTGTATGTAACCTGGTCAACTTGCTTTTTTGCAGGGAAAAATTGGAAAAAATGAGTTTGGAAATGTACTATATTAGTATAAAGTTTAATAGTTCAATATCACTAGGACTTTTCATGTGAAGCATCAGTCAAAACTAGACTGCTTGCTCATCTCATCAATGTTCACAACAAAATTGGACAAGTGGCCAGCCATGTAAAAGAGAATAGGAACCAAAAATTTGGGGTAATTTATATTTCTCGTACTTGTACTGTTTTTTGTTTGACCCACTGTGAATTCATTGAAATAATCTATCTTGGAAGTTAACATGTAACTTTCATAGTATGATTTTGTACAGTTACTGATTTTGATCACATTTATCACATAAAACTTTAGTCATTTTTGTATACCCTTGAAAACACAAGTTCTTTGTTTAGTACAATAAATAATGTTTACCAACACTAGTTTTAAATTCATCCCAATGCAATATACTGTATGCTTAATATGAGCATGGGATTTGTTTGCTTGGTTGACTGCTGGGTTCCCTGCTCTTAAATCCCTGCCTGTCATCTAAGAGGCTTTCCAGATATATTTGTAGAATGAATGAATGAATCACTGCTGATATTCTATGGAACTTGTTAAAAAAAATAGTGGGCAACAATTTTAGTAGAGTTTCAAATATTCTAAGAACTTCTGAATTGCTTAGAGAGAGAAAAAAAATTGGGACTTATGATTGCTGAGGCAAAGGATTCTGTACTCATAGAGTGAAATGGTCTCTATGTTTGGAATCCTGAGAGTGTGTGAATAAAAATGTGATGAGCAAGCAGTCTAGTTTTGACTGATGCTTCACATGAAAAGTCCTAGTGATATTGAACTATATTTTTCTTCTGTATATACTCAAATAGTTCAGGATTTTAGAATGCATGAGTTATTTTTATTCAGAAATCCATTTTCTTGTCTTATTTTTTTCATCAAGAATCAAATTTTGAAGGGAAAAATCAGATCCTCATATTACTTATTCTTTTGTGTCATGAATTGCATGAATAATCTTTTAACAGGTTAGGATTCAAGCCATCAGGTAACTTCATGACGGTTAATGTGAATAGAACAAATATCCATCACCGTTTTTTAATTTTTTAACATCAGACAAAAGTTGTAATTGTCATTCTGTCATTTTCCTACTTTATTTAGTGTCAAGTTAATTTAGAAGGCATTCAGAATGTCAATGGGCATGTAAGATTTTCATTCTTTTTTTTTTTTTTTAAAGTGAGAGGCAGAGAAACAGAGAAATACAAAGAGAAAGAAAGGGAGTGTGTGTCTGGGAGAGAGATCTCCCACCCACTAGTTTTCTCTCTAAATGCATGCAACGTCTATAACTAGACCAGTCTGAAGCTAGGAGCCAGGAACTTAATCCAGATCCCCCAAGCGGATGTGAGGGACTCAACTACTTGAGTTATCACCTGCTACCCCGGGGTACACATTAGCAGGAACCTGGGATCCAGGAGCATAGCTAGGACTCTAACCCAGAGACTCCAATGTGGTATGCAGTCATCCCAAGTAGAGTGTCTTCACTGTTAGGTCAAATGCCTGTCCTTATTATAAATAATCAGTTTTCATTCCATAGTGAAGTAGGCCAAAACATCAGAGAGAGAAGACTCTGAACAACACAAGATTGATGTGCATTTTAAACCCTTAATTAAAGGCCTGTATACAAAGATATGCTTAAATCACTCATACATTAATGGCAATCAAGGAGTAGAAAATTCAGATATAGCGGCAAAACCATAGGGTCACAAGGGGACGTGTGGTAAAGATTAAGAAACATCCCTGTTATAATTTTCCCCACTTTAAGAGCATCTGAGGCACAGAGAAATGTTACTAATTTGAAACATCTTCATCACTAGAAAATGATTAATATAGACATTGCAACTCAGTCTCATCACTACACTGCTTAATAAATTACAGAATCAACATATTAAAGAAACTCATAAGGCATTCTCTATATAACCCTATTTACCACTGTAGTATGTTATGGGACAAAGTTTCATCTATTCCAGGTGCTAGGTTCAAGACAGTCAAATCTGCCTAAAGGACAAAGACATTTGTATTTCATGATTTCATGTAGGAGGAAAGAGACAGTCTTACCAGATCCTCCATATTTGGGGTAAATGTGTAAACTGGAAATAAAGAATTGCAATGGGTACTTTTATGGTCTGCCATGAAATTGTCACATTGGAATGGCATTTGGGAAATACAGATGTGGTGATAGATAGATAGATAGATATAAATATAAATATAATTGATTTTGACTTGGCATTCACAAAATATGCAAGGAGGGAGGAGATTGTTCATGATGGACAGAGGATGAGTTCATCCATTTACGTGTTGTTAAGTTGAAGTTGTAATGAGATACTGGGGTGGAGATACCTCATGAGCAACAGCAAAGCATGCTGTGGAGTCCTGGAATGTTACGAATTTGGACAGCATCCATAGAGAGGGTAACTGAAGTCTCAGGTGCAAATGCAAATGTCAAGGGAGAAAGACTAGAAAAGAGAATGTAAAAAAGCAGAAACTTTGAATAACACCAGAGAAGTAGCGAATCATAGAAAAGATAGACCAGCATAAGACAGAGAAGCGCAGAAGGGATAAGAAACAGCACAAAAGAACCAAATGATAAAATAGGGTGAAAAGGAATGTGGTGAGTCCTCTGGGAGGCTATTGACTTTGAAGATCATGAGTGATATTTGCATACGCAGTGCTAGTAGAATGATAGGGCCAGAATGTAAATGGCAAACAATTAGATATTTTTTTTTAAGGAGGAAAGAAGGAAAACCTGTTGTGTAGATTGTTGTTTTCAAGAAGTTTGTTGGTATTTAGAGGGAAAGTTTTGAAGAAAATTACTTTATTGTTTTTCTGTGTATTGGTGGAGTATATGGGTTTGCTTGTATGTGAGTGAGGATAGTTATAGGACTGATCATGCATATTTTCAAGGAAAATTTAGAAGGGAATATGGAAACTAAAGAGAATGAGAAAACAACAGGGAAATGTATAATTGATTCAACAAGGTCCTGAAACATAAGACAGAAGCTAAGGCACCCAAGCCTGGAATCAGAATACCTGTGTCTCAGTCTTCTCAGCAGAGAAAGAAAAATACTGAACTGACTTCATCTGCATGTAAATACTTTGATTTTTTTCACTGCAGAGGTTTCTTTAACAGATGAAGTATAGTTCAGTACCTCCTTTGCATTAGCTTTCTCATTCATTGGGTAATTTTTATTGAGCCTCTGGTATGGTTTACACTGTACTGGAAAGAGAAGACATAGTTGCTGAATTCAAGGAGTTCACTTCGGTAGTTTAAAATTAAAACATTTCCTATGCAAAGAAAATTCTGACATAGGAATGAAGAGATTTTATTATGATCTGCAGAAGATCTTTGAATTGGTTAAATACACACATTTTAAATGGTATCTCTAGGAAGAAAAGGGGCTTGGGAAGAAACTACTTGATTAGGTGAAAAAAAAGTTTATCATTGTTCTTAAATTAGTGATTTAATAAAACGGTATCTCATGCTTCAATTTGTTATTTCAGTGTTTCCGCCACCCCTGCTGATACTACTGAGTAAATTTAAATATATTTGCAGGTTTATTATACTATTTATGGAGAAACAAATATGTTTTTGTGATAGTGTCATAATGGTAAAATAAGTGTGCCTCACTGGGCAAACCTTACAATCTTATTTACACCATCAATTCCTTGTCCTGTTCTATTGGACCATCAATATACAGCTTATGTGTGCTGGGCACCAATAGGTAAAATGCTATCTATTTTCCAATACAGAACATCTGAATTATCCTCTTTAAATAAAAACAAAGTAAAAATAAAAATAATTTTGTAGATGTTAATGTAATGAAAAACTTCTCTTACTATTAAGTATAATTTTGTATTTCTAAATGTAAAGCTAATTCACAAAGATCATGGAAATGGAATTAAAAGACAAACTTTGGTGCAAAAATTTTATAAATCTATGCATAGTTATTTCATAATACCTATTTTCCATGCAATTTTTGAAAGCACTTGGCATTTTTTTTAAGATGTATTTATTTGAAAAGCAGAGTTTACAGAGAAAAAGGGAGAGACACACACACACACATAGAGAGAGAGAAAGAGAGAGAGAGAGAGAGAAATAGAATCTTTCATCCACTGGTTCACTCCCCAAACAGCCGCAATGAGCTAGGCTGGTCAGAAGCCAGGAGCCAGGAGCTTCTTTCAGGTCTCCCACATGGGTGTAGGGGTCCAAGTATTTGGACCATCTTTCGCAGCTTTTCCCAGGTGCATTAGCAGGGAACTGGATCAGAAGTGGAGCTGCTGGGTCCTGAACTGGAGCCCATTTGGGATGCTGGCATCATAGGCAGCAGCTTTTCCCACTATGCCACAATGCCAGCCCCAGCACTTCACACTTCTTTGGCATTGAGTAACATTCCTGTAGGGTGGGTGGGTAGATAGATAGATAGATAAATGGACTATACTTTGAGCAACTTGATAGAAAACATAAAATGAGAGCTTGGTCAGAAAATATAAAGTCTGGCTCCTGAAATTTAATAGGAAAAATACTGAGACAAAGCATTAGTGGAAGAAATAGGACTCTTGACTCATGTATCACTCATATTTTTCAGTAATACTTAGGACTTAATTTTAAAAAAAGAAAATTTTAATTAAAATTTCTTGATTTCATAGTGTTCAGTAACTTGTCATATAAACATCTGGTTAGGCAGGTATTTTAAAAAGTTCACGGAAATGCATATATCATGAAAAAACTATGGATGAATTTTGAAAATTTTTGCACCAAAATAAATATGTTAATATTTTTGTCCTCACAGTTTCTGAGGTACCTTTGTATATCAATCAGCTTTTCATATTTCACACCTGAGAGGATGTTCTTGCGAAAGGAAAGATTTCTTTCGGCTAACAGTTGGGGGTTCACAGTTCAAGATGAGTGGCCCTACTAGTCTGACATCTGGTGGTAGGGCAATTGTAGATGTGTGTGGAAAAGCAGTCACGTGGTGAGCTAAGAAACAGACACAAGAAACATGTCCAGCTCATATAACCAATCCTCTTTGGATAATTACCTTCCTGGGGCAAGCCCTAACCTAAAGACCTTCCACCAGACCCACTGAGCAGAGGCCATGTTAGGTCACACCTCCACCCTTCATCCCTCATCCATTAACATACAGCTTTGGGGTTTAAATGTCTGCATGAGTTTGGAGAGCGAAGTCTGGCTTAATCCTTGTATTCAGGTCTAGGGTAGTAGTGTTTAGGATGGGCAGGCACTGTACTCAGCTTCTTTGCATCCTTGGCACGAGTACAGTTTCTGAAACATAGTATGTTGCTTTCAGGTGCTAGTATGAATGAGTCATGTTTTCTAAATTCTCCACCTAGAACCCCACCTGTGGTTACTAAATGGAGGCTCATTGAACACAACATGTTGTCCCTCGACTGTTAACATTCTAAGGTTTTTTTTTTTTTTTTTAAGATTTTATTTCTTTTATTTGAGAGTGAGTTACAGTGAGAAGGAAAGGCAGAGAGAAAGGTCTTCCTTCTGTTGGTTCACTCCCCAAATGGCTGCAACAGCCAGAGCTGTGCTGATCTGAAGCCAGGAGCCAGGCGCTCCTTCCTGGTCTCCCATGTGGGTGCAGGGCCATTCTCCATTGCTTTCCCAGGCCATAGCAGAGAGCTGGACTGGAAGAGGAGCAGCCAGGACTAGAACTGGCACCCATATGGGATGCTGGTGCCTCAGGCAGAGGATTAACCAAATGAGCCAACGCGCCGGCCCCTAACATTCTCAGGTTTACAAGGGTACATTCTCAGGAGATGATAGGTAACCTAGTGCTCATAGCTTTCATGTTAAGCCAGCTGGCCCTGGCATTTCAGGAGCACTTCTGAAGGGCACACATCCCAGTGGTGTCACATGGAGGCTAAGAGCATACGTGGGGATTGCCATGGCATGGCCTGGGGTCAGGGAAGATGGGACCCTGATGAAGATTCCACCAAGATAAGTTGCAAGTGTCTTAATTCCATTGATGCTGCAGGCAGCATTCCACCCTGTAGAGATAGGAATCTGGTTTTACTTTGCGCTGTAGGCTCTCCCACCCTCATTTTTAGGAAGTCTGGAACTGAACCAGAGAGCAACATGTTGGAGAGATTGGTGTGGATATTTTACTTAACTGAGGAGGAAATTGAGATGGGAAAATTAAACCGTTTGCTCGAGGGTGGAAGGACTTGCGTGTGCTTATAGCATTCACAACAAGTATCATGCTGCCTTCTGCGTGAATTACTGAATTCGCACCATGGATCTCCCTGCCCTCTATGTACTCAATTAAATGGAAGCTTTTCCTTTAACTGTCATGTGAATCATTGATAATGAATCAGGGAGATACTCTCATTAACATTAATAGTTAAAATCCATTACATCTTAATACCTTTTTCTTTTCATTTTTCTATGAGTGCCTAAGAAAATAAAATGGTCAGTTATCCATGATGCTTAATAATGTTACAAAATACTTGTTTTAAAAAGTCTATTAAAAGTGCCTTTCATATATATATTAAATGTTTAAAAAACCACTGTGTGAAATGATGAACTTGCCAAAGACAGTTACATATGTTCTTGTTTAAAAAAAAATAGTGTGATGTAGAAGGTTGTTTAAAAAATATCTTAGGATTGCATTCTGAGACGACAACTGATGAATAGCTTTGTTTTGTTCACTATTTTTTTAACCAGAAAACTGTTTATACATTGCTCAGATCCCTCAGTGCATTTTTCTCACATCTTAAATATGGTAGAGCTCTTTTATATTACTTACCAAATGCAAATTAAACACAAAGATAAAACAGACATTTGATCAAACCCTCGCTTCTTAAAATAAATGCCTTCAACAATGATTGCTACTAACTATATTCAAAAATGTTAGCTTTAAAGACATGATTTATTCCAAAGAGAGGTGAAAATGGGGAGGCTGTGTTATTATATTACTTCAGGTGCTCCTAAAAGTTGTCTTCATAACCAAAAGATAAAAGCATATTATATCGTGAAATTTATTATATTATGAATTTCATGTGTTTTACTTTTTTCTGTTTATATATCTCTAAAATACAGCCTTGGTTGCATGTAAAAATTTGGGAAACTAAGAATAAAGTTAACAATATCAGTTATTCCCCTTAAGAGTTATTGTTATTTTATTCAACCAAAAGATGGTAAGAAAAGCTTACCATCTTTGCTATGCATCTGTATACCTTAGCCAACATTTATTGATTGAAGATTTGAAATGTGTCAGGTGAATATAATATTTTTTAAAGATTTATTTATTTATTGAAAGGCAGAGTGACAGAGAGGCAGAGGCAGAGAGAGACAGAGTTCTTTCATTCACTGGTTCATTTCCCAAATGGCTGCAACAGCCAGAGCTGGGCCTATCTGAAGCCAGGATCCAGGAGCTTCCTCCGGGTCTCCTACGCAAGTGCAAAGACCAAAGCACTTAGGCCATCTTCTACTGCTTTCCCAGGCCATGGCAGAGAGTTGGATTGGAAGTAGAACAGCCAGGTCTCAAACCAGCAGCCATATGGGATGCCAGCATTGCAGGTGATGGCATTACTCACTACACCACAGCACTGGCCCCATGAATATAATATCAACTGGATGAATAAAAGTCACTGAATACAATAGAGCATTGTGGTCCAGGCGTTTTGTGATTTCTGAAGCTGTATTACTTGGGTTCAGATTATAGGTTCTCTAATTACTAGCTGTGAGACCTTGAGCATGTTACTCAACTTCTGTTTCCCTTCTGTAAGGTAGTGATAATTATATTATCTAGTGTAGAATGGTAATTTAATTAACTGATAAGACAAAGACCCTAAAGCGTGCTTGGCACACAGCAAGCATGAAATCAATATTAGCTATTAATAACTGGAGTCCTCATTCCATCTCTGTGTGGTAGATATTGTATTGTCCAACGGTGTACTTTAACGACATCAAGTCATTTTCCCCAGACTGTTTCCCAGAGTGGACAGAGCAACTATCCATCCCAGTTCAGATTACCAGATCCCCAGTTCCACTGGTCTTCAGACTGGTCTTCAAATTAATTTTAATATTCAGAGATCTTCAAGCTTTTTATCTTAGATATTAATAATATTAAATTATATTGGCATTTATTTTTTGAAAATGCCATCTATGTAAATGAAAAGTCTTCCTCCTCCATTGGTTTTAGCATTGAAATAGCAAGAATAATAGAACATTTTTCCTGAACTGTTAAGAAAGGGAATATGTAAAATATAATATAGGCCCTTTAGAATATTGTGCTGTGTTTATTGGACAGTAACCTTCCAATTTACAATGCTTTGTTGATTTTCTCAGCTAATTTTTTCTACTTTTATGGATATTTCATTTAATCTTGATGTGAATTGATTTACCTCCCATTGAGTTTTAATGATATGTGAACTCTTTTATTTCCTAGATGTTGTTAGACTAAATAGTATCTATCAACATTAAAAATTAATTATTATTACCTGCAGATTTCTTTTTAAACAAAATTCATAAATTGCAAAGCAATTTTCTAGATAAACGGTATATGATAGATATATATAAGAAACCCAGTGAAGCCACTATCCTTCTGAAATGCTCAGATATATGAAATGGAGCTAACAACTTATTTGTGGCTCTTCACAATGTTCTGTGGACTAAAACTAAAATAGATTGAGCATCCCAATTTGAAAATCTGAATTTTTTTTATTATTTTTTTTAACTTTTATTTAATGAATATAAGTTTCCAAAGTACGACTTATGGATTACAATGGCTTCCCCCCCATATCGTCTCTCCCACCCGCATCCCTCCCCTTTCCCACTCCCTCTCCCCTTCCATTCACATGAGGATTCATTTTCGATTCTCTTTATATACAGAAGATCAGTTTAGCATACATTAAGTAAAGATTTCAACAGTTTGCTCCCACACAAACATAAAGTGAAAAATAATAGATGATTTTTTAAATGACGATGAAATCAGAGCAGACCTATTTTCATGTTTAATCCCAGTGAGAGTCAAGTTGGGAATTGATAATTTCTTCTTTTTTTTTTTTTTTACAGAAGATCAGTTTAGTGTACATTAAATAAAGATTTCAACAGTTTGCACCCCCATAGAAACACAAAGCGAAATATACTGTTTGAGTACTCGTTATAGCATTAAGTCTCAATGTACAGCACATTAAGGACAGAGATCCTACATGAGGAGTAATTGCACAGTGACTCCTGTTGTTGACTTTACAAATTGACACTCCTGTCTATGGCATCAGTAATCTCCCTATGCTCCAGTCATGAGTTTCCAAGGCTATGGAAGCCCCTTGAGTTCTCCGACTCTTATCTTGTTTAGACAAGGTCATAGTCAAAGTGGAGGTTCTCTCCTCCCTTCAGAGAAAGGTACCTCCTTCTTTGAAGACCTGTTCTTTCCACTGGGATCTCACTCACAGAGATTTAGGTTTTGTGTTTTTTGTTGTTGTTGTTTTTTGTTTTGTTTTTGTTTTTTTTTTTTGCTAGAGTGTCTTGGCTTTCCATGCCTGAAATACTCTCATGGGCTTTTCAGCCAGATCGGAATGCCTTTAGGGCTGATTCTGAGGCCAGAGTGCTGTTTAGGACATCCACCATTCTATGAGTCTGCTGAGTATCTCGCTTCCCATGTTGGATCACTCTCCCCTTTATTTATTCTATCAGTTAGTATTAGCAGGTACTAGACTAGTTTATGTGCTTCCTTTGACTCTTAGTCCTTTCATTATGATCAATTGTGAACTGAAATTGATCACTTGGACTGGTGAGATGGCATTGGTACATGCCACCTTGATGGGATTAAATTGGAGTCCCCTGGTATGTTTCTAACTCTACCATTTGGGGCAAGTCAGCTTGAGCATGTCCCAAATTGTACATCTCTTCCCTCTCTTATTCCTACTCTTATGTTTAACAGGGATCACATTTCAGTTAAATTTCAACACTTAAGAATAACTGTGTATTAATTACAGAATTAAACCAGTCATATTAAGTAGAACAGACAAAAAAACTACTAAGAGGGATAATGTATTAAGTTGTTCATTAACAGTCAGGGCTATGCTGATCAAGTGCCCCCAAATCCAACCAAAATGCTCCAGATCCAAAATCATGAGCATCAACATGATACTTACATGTAAAATTCCACATGTGACATCATGTGGCAAATCATAGTCAAAACCATGTATACTGAAATTATTATTTAAAATTAAATTCAGGATATATATATATAATATGCACATGCAATTTTAATGAATTTCCTCTTTAAACTTGACTTCATCTCCCATATATCATGTCATATATATGTACCTATTCCAAAATCCAAAGCAGGCTGAAATTCAGAACATTTCTGATAACAAGTGCTTCCAAAAAAGAGTACTTAACCTGTATTATATAAGGTTTGTAACTTGATAATGTTAAGAGAACATTTTTTGCCTTGGAGGGTCATGTTATCATTCCCTTCAATTCAATAAAGGCATTATTTTGTTTGAATCATTCCTTATATGCCTCTGTATGTGATGCCAGATAGGTTTGCTTGCAATTTTAATACATGTTGGTTTGCTTAGTCACATTTCTGTTTCTACTGAGCTGTATAGATGTCAAGGGATAAAATGTTGAACAAATTTATTCCTGAGATATGAGTCATAAAGAAATCAGGCCTCCACATGTGTCAGACAGTCATCTAAAAAAATCACAGGACAAATTAGGCAAAGCAAGTGATTGCAGAGTAACAGTAGGTCATTCATTTGCATATATTTGAATACCCTGCAAACATTAGTAGGGGTCACATGTTAGTAGGAATTTGTTTGAAAAATCAGTTTAGTTTATTAATACAAAATCTGTGGATGCAAAATATTGAGTACCTTTTAGCATTAGTAATGCAGCATCAGTTATGTTGTTTTAAAATACTGCTTAAGCCAATGCTAATTAGTTTTAACTAGTTGAGGACGATGGAGCAGTGGTAGGAACACAGAAAGAAAACAGTAGGATATGATGAAAAGGGTGTTGGTTTGGAAGTTATCCCTGCTCTGACTTTAAACTCTCCTGTGGATTTAGATAACTCATTGAAACTATGTGAGGTTCTTTCTTCATACATGACAAAGAAAAATCCGATAATGTAACACATATTATCTTCAGAAATGTCTCATAGTTCACTGATACACAAAGTGTATTTCAACTCAAGTGTAATAGAATCATATACACTAAGATAAAACATATTTATCTAAGATGCTTTCTCTATATTAATGCATTTGCTTTAGTAAAATATATTGCCTAAATGATGGTACTTCAGAAAGTTTAAAGAAAATAAAATTAAAAGATAAGTTTACCTGGGCTGTCATTGTGGCATGGTGGGTTAAGCTGCTGCCTGTAATGCCAGCATCCCATATGGGCTCTGCTTCAAGTCCTGGTCGTTCTACTTACAACCCAGCTCCTAGCTAATGCCCTAGGAAAAGCAACAGAAGGGGTTCTAGGAGATTGGGCCTCTGTTATCCATGTGAGTGACCTGAAAGAAGGTTCTGGCTCTTGGATTCAGCCTGGCCCAGCTCTGGCCATTGCTGTCATTTGGGAGAGAACCAGCAGGTAGTAGACTCTCTCTCTAACTGTAACTAACTCCAACTCCAACTCTAACTTTCATCTAAATGAAATAAATTGTGTGTGTGTGTGTGTGTGTTTTTTTTTTTTTTTTTTTTTTTTGACAGCTAGAGTTAGACAGTGAGAGAGAGAGAGACAGAGAGAAAGGTCTTCCTTCTATTGGTTCACCCCTCAAATGGCCACTGTGGCCAGGAGCCAGACGCTTTTTCCTGGTCTCCTGTGCGGGTGCAGGCATCCAAGGTCTTGGACCATCCTCCACTGCCTTCTGGGGCCACAGCAGAGAGCTAAACTGGAAGAGGAGCAGCCAGGACTAGAACCTGGCGCCCATATGGGACGCCGGAGCTGCAGGTGGAGGATTAACCAAGTGAGCCACTGCGCCAGCCCCATAAATATTTTTTTAAAAGTAGGGTTTTACCTTGGTGCAAATAAATTATAATCCCTGCATAGTTTATTTTTTTATTTTTTATTTATTTATTTATTTACAGGTAGAGTGGACAGTAAGAGAGAGAGAGACAGAGAGAAAGGTCTTCCTTTGCCGTTGGTTCACCCTCCAATGGCCGCCATGGCTGGCGCGCTGCAGCCAGCGCACCGTGCTGATCCGATGGCAGGAGCCAGGTGCCTTTCCTGGTCTCCCATGGGGTGCAGGGCTCAAGCACTTGGGCCATCCTCCACTGCACTCCCTGGCCACAGCAGAGAGCTGGCCTGGAAGAGGGGCAACCGGGACAGAATCTGATGCTGAGATACCACACTGCCCCTGCCAACCTCCTCAGCATCAATTCTTGAATTAATACACACAGAAGTATAATATGAAATACTTCATGAAGTTGCATTTCATACATGTATATTTCTGTATAAAATATGAGTGTGTTTTTCCCATTTAACAATACAGCTAGTACATCTCTCTATAGAGGTGAATATATTAATTAACAGTAACATGAAATAACCACCCAGGGTGATTCCAGTTCGACCTTCAGGCACAAATGTTCCCTATTTTTAGGAATCACTGTGCTGTGATTTCTGGATTATACTTAGACCTTCCTTTCCATGCAGTCGGAAACATATCTACACTTAGCTTCTTCTAATTCTTGCTTTGTGGGATTCCTTCCTTCCTTCCTGGTAATATTTAATTCTTGACTTTATCTGGAATTTAGTATAAATAATTAAAGATACTCCTTCCAAGTCAATGGCCAATTTACTTTAATCTTTTTGCTGGAGCAAAAGTTTTACTTACTGATTTAAAATGCTTTTGTGAAGCACATATTAAATTTAATTTTTTTCATATTTATTTGTAACTGTCTCGAGGTTCTTTTTTCTACTCTACTGATCATTAAATCTTTTATACATGGTAATTTTTGTTTGGTTTTATAATATGGTTTAATATCTAGTTGGTCAAGACTATTACCTATATACATATTACTTTTTTATCATTTATCTTTTTTTGGAGAGGCAGAGAGAGAGAAGAAAATGGTCAGAGAGAGTGATCAACCTATTGATTAATCATCAATCCACTGGTTCACTCCCTAAATGCCAACAGCCCTCACTGGTACCAAAGCCTGGATCCAGGAAATTATCCAGGTCTCCCAACCTTTGGTGGCAGGAACCCAATGGCTTAATCAATCACCATTGCCTCATAGGGTCTGCCTTAGGAATCTGGTGTCAGAAACTGAACCAGGTATTCAATCCAGGTACTCCAATATGGCATGTGAGGATTCTGACAAGCAGCGTCGTAACCACTAGGGCAGCTGCCTGCCCCTCATCCCACCGCATTGCTTTAGCTGTTCTTCATTTTCACAACTTTTTTTCTTTTTTGGAAATTTTAGAATATCTGATCAAATCCAAACTCTGAAATTCATGACAGGATTATCATTAATCCTGTGGTAAAAGCATAAATTCATCTCATGTAGATAAACAATTTCTATGTGCTAAGTAGTGCATCTTCAAGAACAAGATCTTACCTATTTTTAGCTCTTAAGAATATAGTTCAGTAGACACACATATGTAGGTTTTATCAATTTGTGGCAACATCTAGTCTTGATATTGATAATTTTTGTAGCAGTCACACTTGAGACTTTTCTAAATTAAATTTTATAAATAATTACTTTCTTGAAGTGATTCTTCACTTGATCTTAGCCAAAAGGCTGAGAAATGATTCTTAACCAGTCACCTTACTGGATTATCTTATACTTTCTAATAACTTCCTTAATAATTTAAATGTCTCAAATAAGAAGTAAGCTATTTGAAAGTGCTAATAATTCTTTCCACATTTATCTGAACTATGTGAGAAGTCTGCTTTTGCTAACTACAATTATCCCCTTACCTTTGACTGCTGGGTACATAGATGATGCTCATTGACTATCTGAGAAAATATTATTAAAATGAATATGATAGAACTGCTTTAGGCTTTAAATGAAAAAGAGAGTGGACCTCCTATTGGCCCTGCTTTCTTAGAATGCTTGAAGAATTCTATCATTAAGCCAGACCCTCTCTTTTAGTTAAGTCATAACATATTCATGTAAAAATGTTTAAGAACACCAATGCATTTCTTACGTTCTATGAGTTTTATTAACAAAATAGTTAAAATTTCTTGTGTCATATCACTTGGCTTTTTTTTCCTTTTAACCTATTAGTATAACAAATCAGAGTGTTTCCAGTTTATATGGGCCTAAAACATACAAATCACAGGCAGCCATTTGGTGAAGTGGTTAACGTGCCACTTAAGATGCCTGTGTCCTGTATCAAAATGACTAGGCTCGAGTCCCAGCTCCACTCCTAATTCTAGCTTCCTGCTCATGCACACCCTGGGGCAGTGGTGTTGACCCAAGTAGTTGGTTCCATACAAGAAAGACCTTGATGGAGTTCTGTGCTCCTGGGTTTTTCCTGGCCTAACCTTGGCTGTTGCAGGCATTCAGGAAGTGAACCACTGGTTCTTTCTCTATTTCTCTCATTCTCTTTGCCTTTCAAATAAATGAATATGATAAATAATTCTTTTTAAGAAATTTTAAAAACTATAACAATTTAAAGGACCTTCTTTAATACACAAATACAGAATTGGGAATACAAAGTTGGGGCTCAAAGTGAACAATTAGCTAGAATGGCAAATAAAAGCTACCATGGAAGGGACTGATGCGAGAAAAACTGTACTGGATCTTAATTTTTACTAGATTTATAACAAATCTATTTTGTAGAGACATATAGGTAATTTCTAATATTTAGCTAATCATATTTCTGAGACAAACCCTATTTGCTCATGACATACTATATATTAAATAGCTTGCTTGATTTTATTTGTAATTAATATGCTTGTGGTTTTCTGCATTCCTGTTCATGTAAATTGATATGTTGGCTTTGTAAAAAAAAAAAATAAAAAGCAAAATGTCCTTGTCCTCTGAATTTTCTGTATTCCTGTAGAGCTTAATGTTCTTGCTTAAGTTTATAAAATTCTTTTATATTCTTGAAATGACTGATAACAATCTGACTAGATCTACCAAAGGATGCTCATAAATAAGAAAAATATAATTTTACTTAAAAAAAAAACCGCATGCTTTTATCTCATCATGCTGATGCTGATGGAACATGAAGATAAAGATGTTTCCAGGTACTCTCAAGTGGCTTTATTTGTGGTCTTAGCATCCACCTATGTTATTGCTGCTTCAGTATCATTGCTGATCACTGATTTAGGAGAAATGCATTGACTCCTTACAAATTTATACCCATGTCTCTTTCACTTTGCACACTATTCTGTCTTTAAAACTCGACCATCATTACCTGTAACCTGCTTCATTAGTCAGCTGCTCAGACTTCTCAGGTATTTGGGTGTAGGATGTCAGCAGGGTGGCATCAGCACACACAGGATTAAATGACAAATGATACTTTTATAAGGGTGGCAGGCAGCAAACTATTTATAGAGTACAGAAACATATTTATCTCCCTTATGCACAAATGATGGTCCCATTGCTGATGCCTGTGGAACTCAAGATGTTTATAGGGCTTAAAGACTGTATGTTTAAGCAGGAAATTATAAGTTAGCTTTACTGCATCAGCAATGTTAGGAAACAGGATGAACTTATTTTTATGCATAATAGGTGTTTAAAAAATTAGACATCATTTGTTTTCTTCCAAATTGAGCCACCTTTTCAGGTGAAGTACTTCTGAATTTAAATATTAGATTTAGTATAAAAATAAGTACAGTAAATACATTACATAGTGCCCAAGATGGCTGGTAACACCATAGAAGTTGTGCATTCATACTGTATCATGAATGAGTGACTGAATTTTACACATGCACAGATTTAAACTGGCATATTTTATCTGTGTGTGTGCATTGTGTGTCTTTACTAACTGTATTTGACTTTGCACTGAATATATATCTTTTGGAAAACTAATAAAATCATCAAATTTGCATTACTTTAAAAACAGTTGTATATGTCTCATTTTTTTGCTTGTTTTTTGGGAAATGTCATGATTTATATACCAAAATAATCAATGAAGCAGTGATAGGAATTCATGGTCAGTGATAATTAGTAGATTTTTAATAATGAATATAATTTAAAATTAGTGTGGTGATCATTTACAGCATATTAATCAAAATGTATGTGTTTCTGATAGGGTTCTACCTTTTTCATATAATTGATTTATTCCTCCAAATATTTTCATTAATTAAATGTAAAAATGTAATTATGGTTAGTGTATTTGAATATGTTAATTATAATCACTAATTATAAATCACTCTGTTTAAACCATGAAAATTAAAAGTAGTTAAATTTTATAACTTAAATTTTATAATTCAAATAACAAGTTCTCATCAAATATAAAGGATTTTATGCTAGTTTTTTAAAAGCAAAATACACCTTTAACATAGCAAAAAGTTATCCATAATTCAAATAACCGTTTTCTTTTGTAATGAACTTCAGAGTATCTTTTTGAAATGATACCTACTTAGGAATTCATTTTAATTAATGTAATCATTATATTTGCTACCTGAATTAAATGTCCTATAGCCACTCTACCATTTCAATATATAAAAAGGAAAACAAGGCAAGAATGGCAACTATAAACCTAACTTCATTTTAACTCTATCCAGGAAAATCATTTCCTTTAAAGCAAACATAATTGTAGAAAATGGTCAGTTGTATAAACGTGAGTCCATTCTAAGGTTTCTGTAGCTGCATGTCTATAATGTCCAGTTATAGTATAACCAGGGAAGGGAAGAATGACTTCTTCTCTTAGCTACAAGATTAAGAATAACTCATTTAACATTTTAAGATCCATATTTGCATTTACTATTTCTATTGGCATGATAAATTGCCTGAAAGTTGCTTGATAAATATGAAGTTCTTAACTGATTACACAGTATGGAAGTTCAGAGGATAGAATACCTTTAAAGATGCTATTCATGGAGAAAACGTTATGAAGGAATTAATACTCAAACTGGAGCTTGAAGGATTTACAACATTGAAATGACAGAAGAGAGGAGAAAAGTGTTATGCCTATTTTGCAAGATGAGGTTCAGCAAAATTATGTTACATCCCTAGTTACATATAGTGGGTAGAAAAATGAAACAGAAAGCTCAAATTATTGCCAGGCTATTTACATTTTATAAATCACACTACAAGATAAAAAATTAGACCCCAAGAGCAAAAGAGAATAAATATTTTGCTTAAAATCATGAAGAAAGGGGCACTTAGCATAGTGATTGAGATGTCCATGCCCCATGCTAGACTAGGTTATTCAACTCCTGAATGTGGTTCCTGACTCTTGCTTCTGCCAATGCAGAACCTAGGAGATAGCAGTGGTGGCGCAAATAATCGGGTTCCTGCCACAGACTGGGGAGACTTGGAGTAGGTTCCCAGCCCTAGTTTCAGCCCTGACCGAACCTCAGGTTGCATTTAGGGAACCAGCAGATGGGAGTGCTGCCTCCCTTTTTCTCTCTCTCTTCCCCTCCACACTCTCAAATAAATGAAAATTAAGTAAAATAAATCCTAAAGAAGTATTTGTGGTAGAACAAAGTATATCAGTTATGATCTTTTACACTATTCCACATTTGTCACCATTAAAAAGAAGGAATAAAAGGAAATGCCACATAGTCTGTCGTTTTAGATGCTAAATTTAACACTTCCAAAATGTTGGTGAATTCTTTACTAATATAATCATCTTTGGACTTTTATTTATTTGAAAGGCAGAAAGTGTGAAAGAGGGAGGAAGGAAGGGAGAGAGTGCAAGCTTCTACTTGCAGGCCCATTCCCCAAATTCCCACAACAGCTGGCATTGTGCAGGGATTGAAATCAGGAACTTGGAACATAATCTTAATCTCCCACAATGGTGGCAGGACCCAAATACTTGAGCCATTATTGCTGCCTCCCAGGGTCTGCAATAGCAGGAAGCTGAATCAGGAGCTAGAGTTGGCTATCAAATCCAGTGATTCCACAATATGGGATATGGATGTCCTAACTGGTATCTTAATAGCTAGAGCAAATACCTATCATAAGAACATTACAATTAACAATTGATTGTGTTTTTCATTAGAAAGATGATAGTAAACATTTACATTCAGGGGCTGGCGTTGTAGTACATCAGGTTAAGCTTTTGCTTGCAACACTGTCATCCTATATTCTAGTGCCAGTTAGAATTCCAGATACACTGATCAGTCTCTTTGTAGCTCTTCAAATTAATTCAATTAGTGAATTAAATTAAGTAAACATTAACATAATTCTGACCTGTGTGTACTTCAGAGTTACTGACTACAGTTGAATTGTTTGAAGGATAATTACAGCCAATGTACTATTTCTTCTGAATGTTTATATGTTGTTATTCAAGTGTATATGTCAAAATAAATAAAATGATAGGTTTAAAATATTCATGAAAATATTTGTAATTTTCAGAAGTAACTAGAGTCTAAATAGTTGTTTATAAATGTCTATTTTGGTAAACTAACTAGAAGACAACTAATAACATGCTCTTGACTTGAGAAGATGTACTCAGCAAAAAAAATATTGCACCTAGCCCTACATATTTTAAAATATTAATTTTAGATGCTTCTATGGCAACATAATTTATTCTTACATTCTTCCAAGATGTGCCTCATCCTGCAATCTTTTCTCTTGCAACCCAAGAGACTTGTCATAAATAATGTAAAAGATGACCACAGCTGTTCAAAGAGGGTCACCAATACCAACTCTTCTAACAGACTTCTCTTATTCATCATGTATGATTTGAATGTCAAACAGTCCTCTAATTAATTTTAACATGAGCTTCTAAATAATTCTGGTGATTGCCAATCACTCATGGTAGAGGCAAGGCAACATCTAAATTTAACTCTATAAGCATACCACATTTTAATAATTTATCTTACTATCCTGGCCAATTGGCAAGTTCAGGCTCACACACCACCACATCGATACCAGCCTCTAAAAAACTGTTTAGTTTCAGATTTCCATAGCATTTCACTTTGTAATGAAAGAATGCGTTATTTAAAATCTGCCACCTCCTTGGATGTCCATTACTATTTCTTATTTCTCTGAGAGTAAGAAGCAAATACTGAACACTCTGGCAATTGCATTTTAGGTTATTCATCTGTGGATCAGGAAATTGCAGCATTCCTCTTGACCTGCATTGTACACAGTCTCTTTTACAATGGGCAAAATACAAAAAACATTTACTGAATGTTACAGAGTCTCCTGTACCTACCTTTACAGTGTGTTGTTACATCATCTTCAGTCTTTTACATTAATGATATTACTAATAAAATAGTACTAGCTGTTCTGTGCATTCACTACTGTGGAATGCCCTTTACTCAAATTATTTCATTTAATCGTTAAGAAACTCTATGGTTTCAGAAGTATGATTTCTGTTTTACAACTAGACACATCTGAACTTTAAAGAAGTTAAAAAATCGTAAGTCAGAAGTTTAAAAACATGGTCACATTGAAAATATATGGCATAGCTGTCTCAGAAAAAAACTATCTGATTAGAGGTCACAAGCTTCATTTTTAGTAATGTTGTTGGTATGAGAATGGAAGAAAGACACACATATGATTCTTTCATCAGTAATTTCTCTTCCAGGCAAGTGTTTATCCTCAACTGTCTAAATTCCTGGGTTCTCGTCGTGGGTCTGCTCTTGATTCCAAATTCCTCTGATGTGAACCTGGGAGGCAGCAGGTGATGACTTAAATTGTAGAGCCTTGCCATGTCACAGACCTAGGTTGAGTTCTCAGTTCCTAGGTTTGGTTTGAGCCTCTCAGGCATTTTGCACATTTGGAAAATCATCCAGTGGATGGGAGCATTCTCCCCCGCTTTCCCTCCCCTCTCCTTGCCCCACTCCAAAAATTCTCTCCTAAGAAGAGCAATAGCTGCAAAATAGTGCAGCTAAAGGAACAGTGATAATATACTTGTATGAGGTTACAGGTGTGACAGCATTATCAAAACTGGGTTTCAAAAGTGACTCTGGAAACCTTGAGAGACTAATTATCCTTTCTGGAGTATATTTGCATAAATCCACTTGCAATGATGCTATTTCACTGGAAATCTAAAAAAAATAACAGTTATTTTATACATAAAGGTCTAAGTAGTAGTAGAAGACCAGAACATGAAAGTGATGACATGTAGGCCAAAGTAACATCTTAAAGCCAAAGTTTGGAAAGTATAATTCATAATGAGTTTTGTGAACCTTGGTACAAAATGAACTTTGGGCCCAGGTTCACAGGGAGGTAGAAATGGAAGTGAGTAGATTCATTACTGTTCCATACAAAACCCAGTAGTGCTGTGGCTCTCAGAACACTGGTGACTTTGGGAAACCAGAAAGGCACTTTTGGCATTGTTGAAGGGCATTAATGAAACAAGCAAAGATGCATGAAAATAGAATGAAAAACAATGTTTCTCATGTTGCTAGTGTTTTTATTTGAGACTCTGGATCACATGAAGAATTCCATCTACAATATAAGTAAATCAGAGGCAAAGGCTTTGTAGTGGGTAGGGTTTGAGGTCATATGTCCTTAAGTCAAGCTTACTGAAGCTGAAGACCCATAATTTGGCCACATATTCTGCTGCTGATCCTATTTTAATTCGTTATTGCTGGTAACTGACATGTTGAGACTCCCATACTTTTGGTGATCAAATCCTAAAATACTAGGGGCTGCTGCTGTGAGGTAGAAGGTTAAACAACCATCTGCAGAGCCAACATCCAGTATAGGCAATAGTTCCAGTGGTTCCAGGCCCAGCTGCTCCACTTCTGACCAGCTCCCTGATAATGCACCTGAGAAAGTAGTGGAAGATGGTTCCAGTGTTTGGGCCCCTGTAGCCACATAGGAGACCCAGATGATGCTCCTGGCTCCTGGATTCATTCTGAACCAGCCCCAGATGTGACAACCATTTGGAGAATGAACCTGTGATCTCTCTGTCTCTCCCTCTCTTTCTTTCTACCTCTGTTCTCCTTCTCTGCAGCATTGCCTTACAAGTAAACAAATAAACCTTTTAAAAAAAAACCCTGAAAGACTAGACAACTTGATTTTTCTTGAGGGCTGTAAATATCTTCAGCTTCATGCTTTATACCATATCTAGAAACTTCTTCCCATGCCTGCTTTTGAGATTTTAACATTTTTGTTTCAAAATTCATGTCCCTTTCAATTTTGCTAACTGATGAGGTGACCTTAGGGCCACTCCTACCTCTTCTGTGCAACATACAGGATGCAAAATAAATACCTTTTGAATTGGCAATAACTATAATGAATATATTTTTATAATTATAAGAAAAAAACAGAAATTCATCTTGACCCCTTACATAGAGGAAAAAGGAATAAAATACTACTTAAAAACTATGACTTATGAAACATATTCAACTTATTAATCTATACTGGGCATCCTGAAAGTGGTATTATTTTCTTATTTAACTGTCCAAGAACTCTAGAGGCCCCTTATGTCCCATCCTAAGCACATTTAAACAAAATTACTAAATCAGCAATGACTAAGAGCTAATACTAGAAAGACTATTGAAATGAACATTGTTTAGGGGTTGGCGCTGTGGTGCAGCGGGTTGAAGCCCTGGTCTGAGGCACTGGCATCCCAAATGGGCGCTGGTTCTAGTCCCAGCTGCTCCTCTTCTGATCCAGCTCTCTGCTATGACCTGGGAAAGCAGTAGAGGATGGCCCAAGTCCTTGGGCCCCTGCACCCACGTGGAAGACCCGGAGGAGGCTCCTGGCTCCTGGCTTCAGATTGGCGCAGCTCCAGCCGTTGCGGCCATCTGGGGAGTAACCAGTGGATGGACAACTTCTCTCTCTGTATCTACCTCTCACTGTAACTCCGTCTTTCAAATAAATAAAAAAAAAACAAATAATTATTTAAACAAAAAAAGAGAAATGAACATTGTTTAAATCTAAGTACAGCCTCCCTAGAAAAAACAATTCTCTTTGTAAGAAAAAATATATAGATTTTTAAATCTCACTATTTCAAATGATCTCATTGAGTCATTAGCTCTTGGTTCTCATCTTCAAATGCATAGTGAGCTAGGAAAGAGATTTCCAGCTTCTTTTCTTCCGTTTTGAATTCTCAGAGGATAATATTTTGCTGGATGTTAAAAGATGCATGAGTGAAGAAAAATGAGGCTCTGTCAGGATTCTCTGCCTTGGACTGAGTCATATTTTCCCTGTATCCATATACCAGACAAAACAGAAGGGTGGAATGCTTTGTCATTTCTTGTGTAGGGATGCTTAATATCAGACACCTTTTGTTTTCTAAGTTACCTTCTATTTTAAAATTACAATCCAGTAATCAGGACTATGTAGACACTGGGTAAAATACTAAAATGTAATTTCAGGGAGCGATGCCATTTGGATAAGTTTCTGATTTCTGAATTCTCATTCATCATAGTTCTTGATTAAAATGGGTCATGACTTCTATCACTGGTTATCCCATTGTAAACATACAACTTTAATATCAAAAGGAGTCTGTGGATGGTTCCCATGATAATTCTGAACCCACACATAGTTGGATTTCAATTCATTTGGAAAGTCAGTTTTAAACCTTTCAGTGCTGAGCCCAAATGAAATTTTTATATGAGACTCTTTATTCATCATTAGGAATAAATTGCATGGGTAGTTCATACAGGTAGTTCTGGATTTTTCATTACTATCACATCCCTGCAAAATACTTATCCTAGCTCTGAAAATGATCTTCAAATCATTTATTCATATCTTCACAACCATAGAATTCATCCTAGTAATGTCAGTGGTTAATTGAAATCATGGATCATGTTTTAGCTTGAAAATTTCTGTATAGCTTTTGTCTGAAATAAAACTTTCTAAGGCTTTGGATTGTAGAAAATTGTAATATAAATTAATGGCGTTTGGCCCTTTATTAACATACATATACTTAATACTGCTTCAATATATTTCAATGCGATTTAATTAAAATTTTCTTTGCTTTTTTGGCCTCACTTTGCATAGTTGTAAAGCCTAAAATCTGATTGGGAAAGAAAAAAAATTCAACAACAAAGGAAAGAAAGGAAGTTTTCCCAATTCAAGAGTTTTGGTATTCTTGGCAAGTCTGAAAGTAAAATAATATAGTATTTTGAGCCTCTTGCTAAGAACTAACACCATGAAGACTGCATCATGATCGCAAACAGCTTAGAATCCAGTTATAATTTTAAATAATTGCTATCTTCCTATTTGCATTCTAAGAAACATACATTTGGGATTTTCTAACATTTTTTCTGCCTCTCAGGCATATCTCACAATAGCAAAGTTGTTTTTTGTTGCTCTGTTTGTATAAATTCACAGGCCATACCCAGTATAGTCAGAGAGCACCATGTTTTCAGGAGCCCAGGAAAACATTTTTAGGGACCTTTGTTTTACTCTTTAGGAAACAGTACTATTACATGATATGAACTAAACAACATCAGCTTAAGGGATAGGTTGATAATATTATTTTAATTAATATAGTAAAATTAGTTCATTGGACTTTATTCCTGAATTAAAAAAACTAATTTTTTTTCCTCTCCTTAGTTCAGTTTTCTCATCTATGGACTAAAAAAGTTAAGCTGGGTGATGTTTACATATATTATCTTGTTTTATGAAAGTTCTTGTACAAGATAAGTATAGTCTATCTCATCTAAATTTTAAAATTTGGATATAAATTTGTTTTAGATTTATTTTATTTGAAAGGCAGAGTTACAGAGAGGGAGTCACAGACATATACATACACAGAGAGAGAGAGAGAGAGATCTTCCATCTGTTGGCTCATTCTCCAAATGGCCACCAACATCTGGGTCTCCCACATGGGTCCAGGGGCCCAAGCACTTGGACCATCTTCTGCTGCTATCCCAGGTGGATTAGCAGAGAGCCAGATCAGAAGAGGAGAAGCTGGCTTTCAAACCTGTGCTCACACGGGATGCTGCATTGTAGGCAGTGGCTTAACCTGCTGTGCCACAGCACCGGCCCCTGAACATGAAGGTTTTCACAATATTCTCACGATATTTTTAAGTTCCATTTCATCTGTTGTTACATTGCTCCTATTCCTTTTTATTCCTAACTAATTAAAATTTGTGCCTTATTTTCTTGATCAGTGCTACCCTAAGTTATTAAGTTTATAAATCATTCCAAAAGTCAACTTTCAGATTTATTAATCTTCACCATTTTGTTTCTTTGTCCACATTGCTTATTATATTTTTATCTCTATCTCTTCTTCCTATTTATCATTTTTTTCTATTTCACAATTATTTACCAGAATTCTTGACAAATTATTTTCGCTAAGCTATCAGGGAAATATGAATCAAAGCCACCGTGAGGTTTCACCTCACTCCTATTAGAATGACTGTCATCCAAAAATCAAAAAATAACAAATGCTTGTGAGGATGTGGAGAAAAGGCCACCTTAACAGTGTTGGTGGGAATGTAAACTGGTACAACCATTATGGAAGACAATATGGAGATTCTTCAGAAATCCAGAAATAGATTTACCTTATAACCCAGTCACTCCACTCTTGGGAATCTACCCAAACAAAATGAAATCAGCATATGAAACTGCTATCTATCTGTATGTGCCACATTAAAGCAGCTCAATTCACAATATCTAATATATGGAATCAACCCAGCTGTCCATTAACTAATGACTGGATAAAGAAAATGTATTTACATGTGATGGAATATTATCCAGCCATAAAAAATGCAATTCTGTCTTTTGCAACAAAATATATACAACTGGAGACCATTATGCTTAGTGGAATAAGCCAGTCCCAAAAGACAAGTATGTGTTTTCTCTGATGTGATAACTGATATATATAGTATAAAAATATAATGTATATGAGTGAAACTGACATCTTGAAATTTAATTGTTTTTTTATGGCCCTCTTCGATATTCCCAAGGAACGCTGGTCTTTCTACTTGCTATTTGTTGATTTTTTTTTTTTTGTCATTTAGTATTTATTTATTTATTTATTTATTTTTTTATCTTTTATTTAATGAATATAAATTTCCAAAGTACGACTCATGGGTTACAATGGCTTCCCCCCCCATACCGTCCCTCCCACCAACAACCCTCCCCTTTCCCACTCCCTCTCCCCTCCCATTCACATCAAGATTCATTTTCGATTATCTTAATATACAGAAGATCAGCTTAGTATACCTTAAGTAAGTATTTCAACAGTTTGCTCCCACACAGAAACATAAAGTGAAAAATAATAGATGATTTTTTTTTAAATGATGATGAAATCAGATCAGACCTATTGTCATGTTTAATCCCAGTGAGAGTCAAGTTGGGAATTGAAAATTTCTTTCTTTTTTTTTTTTTTTTTTTTTTTTTTTTTTTTTTTTTTTTACAGAAGATCAGTTTAGTGTACATTAAGTAAAGATTTCAGTCGTTTGCACCCCCATAGAAACACAAAGTGAAATATACTGTTTGAGTACTCGTTATAGCATTAAGCCTCAGTGTACAGCACGTTAAGGACCGAGATCCTACATGAGGAGTAAGTGCACAGTGACTCCTGTTGTTGACTTTACCAATTGACACTCCTGTTTATGGCATCAGTAATCTCCCTATGCACCAGTTATGAGTTTCCAAGGCTATGGAAGCCCCTTGAGTTCTCCGACTCTTATCTTGTTTAGACAAGGTCATAGTCAAAGTGGAGGTTCTCTCCTCCCTTCAGAGAAAGGCACCTCCCTCTTTGAAGACCTGTTCTTTCCACTGGGATCTCACTCACAGAGATCTTTTTGCCAGAGTGTCTTGGCTTTCCATGCCTGAAATACTCTCATGGGCTTTTCAGCCAGATCCGAGTGCCTTTAGGGCTGATTCTGAGGCCAGAGTGCTATTTAGGACATCCGCCATTCTATGAGTCTGCTGAGTAAAATATTTGCAAACTATGCAACAGATAAAGGGTTAATAACCAGAATCTACAAAGAGATCAAGAAACTCCACAAAAACAAAACCAACAACCCACTTAAGAGATGGGCCAAGGACTTCAATAGACATTTTTCAAAAGAGGAAATCCAAATGGCCAACAGGCACATGAAAAAATGTTCAAGGTCACTAGCAATCAGGGAAATGCAAATCAAAACCACAATGAGGTTTCACCTGACCCCGGTTAGAATGGCTCACATACAGAAATCTACCAACAACAGATGCTGGCGAGGATGTGGGGAAAAAGGGACACTAACCCACTGTTGGTGGGAATGCAAACTGGTCAAGCCACTATGGAAATCAGTCTGGAGATTCCTCAGAAACCTGAATATAACCCTACCATTCGACCCAGCCATCCCACTCCTTGGAATTTACCCAAAGGAGTTTAAATTGATAAACAAAAAAGCGGTCTGCACCCTAATGTTTATTGCAGCACAATTCACAATAGCCAAGACCTGGAACCAACCTAAATGCCCATCAACGGTAGACTGGATAAAGAAATTATGGGATATGTATTCTTTAGAGTACTATACCGCAGTAAGAAACAACGAAATCCAGTCATTTGCAACAAAATGGAGGAATCTGGAACACATCATGCTGAGTGAAGTAAGCCAGTCCCAAAGGGACAAATACCATATGTTCTCCCTGATCGGTGACAACTGACTCAACACCAAAAAGGAAACCTCCTGAAGTGAAATGGACACTATGAGAAATGGTGACTTGATCAGCATAGCTCTGACTGCTAATGGACAACTTAATACATTATCCCTCATAGTATTTTTTTTTGTCTGTTCTACTTAATATGACTGGTTTAATTCTGTAATTATCACACAGTTATTCTTAAGTGTTGAAAATTAACCGAAATGTGATCCCTGTTAAACATAAGAGTGGGAATAAGAGAGGGAAGAGATGTATAATTTGGGACATGCTCGGGCTGACTTGCCCCAATTGGTAGAGTTGGAAACATACCAGGGGATTCCAATTTAATCCCATCAAGGTGGCATGTGCCAATGCCATCTCACTACTCCAAGTGATCAATTTCAGTTCACAATTGATCATATTTGTTGATTTATTTATTTAGTGGAGGATTAAACTTATAAAATAAATTGAAAGTATGTCATTGCAAAAAGTAAAAGAAAAATCAGAAAGTAGGGAGGAGGTAGGATGGGAAGTAGTACCATGATGTTCTTAAAACTGGACATATGAAATGTATGAAATCTGTTCTCCTTATATAAAAAAGCATAAATCAAAAATCAACAAAGTTGATGAAAATACAGTCTTTAAAGTGCTTATGACAACGACAAGAAATATCTTTTAAAATGAGATAAAGCAAAAAAATAACAGAATCTTCAGCTGGGAGATAGAAGAAAGAAGAGAGACTGGTCTCCTAAATTTCTTACTATTTGAGCTGCTAAATTCATACTTGTAGATATTGTTAGGCATTGGTGTCTCTAGGAATTGCGATTACAGTAATTATAATATTTAACAAATAATAGTAATGACAGTGCTTAAAGAAAATATGGTATGTATGCACTGTGGAGTACTACTTAGTTGTCCGTAATGGATGCAACCTGAAAGAATTATGTTTAGTGAATAAGCCAATCCTAAACAGACAAATATTGTGTGTTTTCTCTGAGTTGTGGTAATTAATATACAGAGCACAAAAAAGGTTATGCATATGAGTGAAATTGACATTTTGATCCGATTATTAACATAGCCCTTCTCTATACTCTGGAGGAACAGTGTTTTTTCTACTTACTGCTTACTGAACTCCTTACTTGGTGAAAGATTAAACTTGTGATTATAGAATAAACTGAGAGGATGTCATTGTAAAAATTAAAAGGATGAAATTAGAAAGGAAGGAGGAAGAGAATGGGATCATGAATGAAAGGAAAGACATGGTGGGAAGTACCGTTAGCTCATAAATCTGTATATATACAATACATGAAATTTGTTCACCTTAGAGCAATAAAAATTTTAAAATAAAAAAATGAGACTTTTGGGGGCAACTGTTGTGGCACAGCAGGTTAAGATACCACCTGGGATTTCCTCGAGCCATATCAGACTGCCTGGGATTAAGTCCTACCTCTGCTTCTGATTCCAGCTTCCTGCTAATGTACACTATAGGAAATAGCAGATGATGGCTCAAGTACTTAGGTTCCTGCCACCCACAAGGATGACACAGATGTAGTTTCTCTCTCCCTCTATCGTTGTCATTGTGCCTTTCATATAAATAAATACATAAACCTATTTTTCAAAAAATAAAAAATTTTAGAGGGTGAAGTGTAGAAATGAGATGTATATACATTGTGTGTGTGTGTGTGTGTGGGTGCTGAACATTTATTTTTACACCCATCTATGTAGTTGAGAATGATTAGTCATAGGTATGATTTATGATAGTTTAAAAACTTTGATATTTAAGCAAAATAATGCCAGTTATATTAGTTACAAATGTATGTAGAGATATGGAAAAAGAACTATAAAATTTTATAAGTAAAATAAAATTATAATGTATATCTATATCTACTATAGATTCCAAGTATGTAAAAATAATGTACATATACTTGTATGTATTAATCAATGCATGGGGAATATCTAAAAAACAGAGACCATACTAATAGTTGTGACCACTTAGGCAGTGCTTCATTTTCAGTTTCTTTGTATTGTATATATAAATATTTCACTATTGTGAATATGTGAAAATTCAAGTAAAAGCATTAAAATTCTAGAATAACTTAGTTCACAAGAGAGCTAAAAGTTTAATTTAGTCTGAACTTCCAGTGTTTGAGCGATTAGTTTTGTCGGTGCAGGAATTCTCTGTGCCCTATTCACGGCTCTATTCCCTGCTCAGCACAGGCTGGTCACTATCCCCATAATAGAAACTCTAAGTTTAATTTCTGAAATAAGTTTATGAATGTAAACAAAGTGCTTAATATAATATGGCAAATAGTTTCTGCATTATAGTAAAATTTTGTTTTGTTACATTGTATATGTGAACCAATATGAATGAACAGCTTTAAATAATTAAATTTTAAAAATCATTCGGAGATAGCAGTGCAAGTTTTAGTTGTGTGAAAGCTTTTTCTTTATTTTATTTTCATATTTGTAGTTTTAAAATAAATTTGTGTATATATACACATATATACATATATATGACATCTTTTTAATTAAAAAGCTATTGAAAGGTTAACTCCAGATTATGTTGGCTCAAGGCTAAAACCAGAACATTGTCTTTGTGCCTTTTATATTTTCCTTCGTGGCATATGCCAGCCTTTCATTATGGCTCATATTTAATCCAGATTTTTCCAAAATAGATAATAAATTTCCTAAAGCTTTTTCATTATCTCCCTTCATTTCAGTAAAGCAGCAGATAAAGGTGCTTTTTTTTCCTGTAAGTCCTATCTACAATAAAATCCTTTTGAGTACAAGAGTGTATAATGACATTTACTTCCTCAATTAGTTTCATTGTGAATGCACTAGAAGTCGTGTCAATGAAGTCATTCTGTGTGTCTTTAATAGACAGTAAGCCTCAGTTATGACCAGAATGGGAAAAAAGAGGCCATGGCCATGGGCTAATTTGATGGTTATGGCTTCCGATTAGTTTCCATTTCCTCTCTGGGTTTGAACTAAGAAGACAAAAAATATATATATAAAGCAAAGGAAAATTTGAGATGTTCATGTTTCCTCCCTGCTCTGACTTGCTTTATGCAAATCAGTGGTGACACTGACAAGACTAGCATTCCACAGAATGATGGTGATCATAATTCAGAAGCCCATAGCCTGGGCTCTGCAAGTCTTGAGGCAGAAGAGGGCTTGGATGGATGTTATTGAGCCCGCCTTTTCTATTAATGAACAGAATAAGACAACTCCCCCTTCAGACCCAAAGTACAACCTGATGTCACTGCTTCCTGTATTTGGATGATGGAGGTGAGAAGAAAATTGTGAGAAAAATAAGCTATCTCAAATAGAAAATTTATTATCAAAAAGGAAAAATTTAGGCATTTTTACTTTGTTATAAATAACGTTGACAATTCAATAACAGACTGTTGAATGGCTTGTTGGAATGCGACAATTCAGTGTAGTACTCATGAAACATGACAATAAACCCTTTAGTTTCACAAGCATAATATGACAGGAAAAATAACTTGCTGTCTCCATTTTAGAAATGAGATATAAGTAACATAGTATAAATATGTCCTCATTCATGGATGTGACAGTTAATAGATGTACATATTGGCAATTTGCTTAGTAGATTATCATTTACTGTCACGTTTTTAATTAGAATCTGATCTTCCATTGTCTTTAATCTATTTACATCATGGATGACAAATTTCTTTGCTTTAAGAAAAATCTTTATCATAAGGCAATTTTTATCACAACTGTTACAAGAAGAAGGAGAAACTATAATTGGAATCATTTAACTTTTGAATTTCAGGTTACTTGGCATCTTGAAATAAATAAATAAAAATATTTTAAGTAATATTCTCATTCCAAAAACATTATCTTTTTCTGATTGTCATTAACATGTAATTATTTTGCTATTAATTCTATAACCATGCATGAAAAGTTAAGTAAATTTATATCGTTTATGTATACAATCTAATTTTCTCTGAAGGAAAGAGTCACCTCTGTGGTTTGAACACTGGCACTTGCCTCTTTTTACCCATGAAAGGACTATTAAAGCAAGTAGTTCCTCAGATGAAAAGGAGTGATTGTATAAGAATTCTGGGAATTTGAGTTGTGGAGGAAGAAGGTGGGAAAAAAAAAAGGGAGAAAGTATGAATTGTCTTTTTATTTGTTGGGGGCAATCGGGAGCACAGGGTTTTGACTGAATATGTGATGCCTTTCCTTTAGCTTCTTCCGGGACTGTGAAAGAAAGTATATACAGGTGAGGCTTAGTGAAACTTTGGTTGAATTGTTTCTGTTTGGAAACAATTCTCAATTGTCAATTTAATGGCATATCTTTGTTTCTAATCACATGATAAAACTTTAAATTCAGTATGATATTTGTCCAATGTGAATGCCACTCCATATTAAGAGGTATATTAGCTTTGTTTTAGAGATTCATTGTCAAGTAAATCTGACCTAAGATGTGTTAATTCTTCACTTTCATTCTTCATGTTTATTTCATGGAGTTCATTTTTTTAAAAATTCGCCAAGTTTGAACCAACTTAACCATTTAATTTCCTAAAATTTAAGAACAAAATGTGCTTACCTTTGTGCTATCATTTCCATGTCATTTTCTAGAGACCTTCGAAATGCTCACCTCACCAGAGGCCGTGCTCAGCTCCTATGCATACAGTAGTACCAGCACATTTGTTGCGCATGGCTTGTGTCCAGACCATTCTAAATGTTTTGTGTCAACTAAGTAATTCATTTCTTGGTATATCCCTGTGATAGGAACTGTTATATTCACAATATTATAGATAGACCTGTTGCACAGAGAAAGAAGGAAACCTGACCGAGGTAGCACAGCTTGGACTTGCAGAAACAGGGGTTTACAACCAATAATTTTACTGCAGAGACTTTTGTTTTAAAGATTAATGATTGAGCTTGGGAGGGTGACTGAAATGTGATTATTAGACATGATCTGCACCAAAATGAATGGCTTGAAAGCAAATTTTCATAAGCATAAGCTTCACAGTGGAAGAGAGAGCACTCTGTGTCAATAGGAACTAATCTTGACAACTGAGAAACAAGGAACTTTATTTCACAATTTCGCTAGAAACTGTTCAAAAGATGTCCTGTTATCACTGTGGGCCTAAAGGATGGGAAATAGGCAGCAGCAGGCTCCCAGTTAAACTGACAGTAGATCAGCAGCATTAGGCTTGTGCAGTTGAGAAAGCCCTCTCAAATAAACCAGACCTCTGTGGCCACTTCGGCTTCTTTGTTTTGGAACTCTTGACTGTTCCATCATAAGACTACTTAAAAAAATTTTTTTAAAGATTTGTTTATTTATTTGAAAGTCAGAGTTACACAGAGAGAGAAGGAAAGACAGAGAGAGAGGTCTTCCATCTGCTGATTCTTTCTGCAGTTGGCCGCATCGGCCAGAGCTGCACCGATCTGAAGCAAGGATCCAGGAGCTACTTCTGGGTCTCCCACGTGGGTTCAGGGGCCCAAGGACTTGAGCCATCTTCTTCTGCTTTTCCAGGCCATAGCAGTGAGCTGGATTGGAAGTGGAGCAGCTGGAACTCTAACCAGTGCCCATATGGGATGTTGGCACTGCAAGCAGCAGCTTTATCTGCTATGCCACAGCACCAACACCCAACCAATATTTTATTTATTTATTTGAGAGAGAGTTACAGAGAGAAAGGTCTGCCATCTGCTAGTCATTCCCAAAATGGCTACAACAGCCGGAGCTGAGCTGATACAAACCAGGAGGCTGGAGCTTTTTCTGGATCTCCCACATGGTGCAGGACCTAAGCATTTGGACCATCTTCTATTGCTTTCCCAGGACACAGCAGAGAGCTGGATCGGAAGTAGAAAAGCTAGGACATGAACCTCAGGCAGAAGTTTAGCCCACTGTGCCACATTCCTGGCCTCAGAGTAGATGTTTAATTTGGGAGAATCTAGTTGCAATTATATCTTTGGGTAATGTAACATAACCAGGTAATAAAGGCAATTCATTACCTTGAGAATTTCTGATGATAGGGGTAGACATCTGAAAACAGAGTGGCCATAATTAGATAGCTAGTAATTATTTTTAGGTTTTATACTAATACAAAGAGAACTGAGTTTATGCATTCCATAATGGGTACATTTCCAAGAAGACAACCACACTTCCCTCACTCCCCTACTCCCACCAATCCTCCTCCTTCCCTCCCCTCTCTTCATCAATTTTTATAAAGATAATATTAGTCCATTCAATATTCACAAGCTTAATTATATTCAAGAAGTAAAAAGTAGGAATACCACAGTTCCACAGGAGTATAAACAAAATTTAAAAATAACAATCATATCCCAAAATGTCCATTTCATTCCTGTACATATTATTTATATTCTATATTAACTGCCACATATCAGAGAAAACATATTATATTTGTCTTTTTTGAAACTGGCTTATTTCAGTAAGCATAATGGTTTCCAGTTGTAACTATTTTGTTGCAAAATACAGGGTTTCATTCTTTTTTATGGCTCAGTAGTATTCCAAAGTGTATATATACCACATTCTCTTTATTCAGTCAACAGTTGATGGACATCTGAGTTGAATCCATACTGTAGCTATTATGAATTGAGCTGCAATAAACAAGGGGGTACAAGTAACTTTTTATAAGGATTTATTTATATATTTGAAAGGCTCTGGTAAAGAGAGAGAAAGAGGGAGAGAGAGAGAGATCTTTCATCTGCTGTTTCACTCTCCAAATGACCACAATGACTGGAGCTGCTCTGGGCTGAAGCTAGGAGCCAGGAACTTCTTCTGGGTCTTCCACATGGGCGCAGGGACCCAAAGACTTGGACAATCTTTTGCTGCTTTCCTTGGCACATTAGCAGGGAGCTGGGTCAAAAGTGGAGCAGCCATGACTTGAACTGGCACCCATGTGGGATGTGGGCACTGCAGGAAGAGGCTTAACCACCTACACCACAGTGCCTGCCCCACAAATAACTCTTTGATATTCTAGTTTTATTTTCTTTGATTAAATTCCCAGGGGATGATACGATAGATCATATCGTCTAGATAGGAGGCCATATGATAGATCTATTTCCAGATATCTGAGGAATCTGCATACTATCTTCCATAATGGTTGTACTAGTCTACATTCTTACCAACAGTGGATTAAGTAACTTTTTCTCTTCATCTTCACCAGTATTTGTTTATTTTTTTCTATTTTTAGATGAAAGCCATTCCAAGTCTGGTAAGGTGAAACGTCATTGTGCTTTTTATTTGCAATTCGATGATGGTTAATCATCCTGAGCATTTTTTCATTTGTCTGTTTGAAATCAGAGATGACCCCCTAAAATTCATACAAAAATGTGGCCCCTTAAAGTTCCCCAGAAGTGCTATCTGGGGTGCCACATATGCTACCAGAATTTGGGGTGCCATATGATTTCACCATATGCTTATTAATAAATCCCCAATATTAATAAGCCCAGAGGGTTCTTGCCTAATATTTAGAGAATTCTAAATACTGGCACAGATAAACGAGGCAGCATGGTACATTTTAGGCTTTTATTTAGTGAGAAAGATGCACAGGAGCCTGCGCCGCGGCTCACTAGGCTAATCCTCCGCCTTGCAGCGCCGGCGCACCGGGTTCTAGTCCCGGTCAGGGCGCCGGATTCTGTCCCGGTTGCCCCTCTTCCAGGCCAGCTCTCTGCTGTGGCCAGGGAGTGCAGTGGAGGATGGCCCAAGTGCTTGGGCCCTGCACCCCATGGGAGACCAGGATAAGTACCTGTCTCCTGCCATCGGATCAGCGTGGTGCGCCAGCCGCAGTGCGCAGGCCGCGGCAGCCATTGGAGGGTGAACCAACAGCAAAGGAAAGGAAGACCTTTCTCTCTGTCTCTCTCTCACTGTCCACTCTGCCTGTCAAAAACAAACAAACAAACAAAAAAAAAAAAAAAAAAAAGAGAGACTGTCCTTTCTCCAGGGAGTGATTTTGGCACTTCTGTCAGAGATCAGTTGGTCATACATGCATGGATTGACTTCTGGGTTGTCTTTTCTGTTCCTGTGGTCTACATGTCTATTTTTGTGCCAGTATCAGGCTGTTTTGATTATAACTGCTCTGTAGTATGGCTTGAAGTCTGGTATCATGATGCCTTCAGCTTTGGTTTTATTGTTTAAGATTACTTTATCTCTTCTGAGTCTCTTGTGTTACCATATGAATTTCAGCATCATTTTTTCTAGAACTGAGAAGAATGTCCTTGGTATTTTGATCGTGATCACATTGAATCTAAATTGCTTTCAGTAGTATGGACTCCCAATCTGCAAACATGGAAGATTTTTTTCCATTTTTTGGTGTAATCTTCTATTTCTTTAATATTTTGAAATTTTCATTGTAGAGTTCTTTCACATCTTTGAAATTTATTACAAGGTATTTAAATTATTTTGTAGTTATTATGAATGGTACTGATGTTACAAGTTCTTTCTCAGTCATGGAATTGTCTGTAGATACAAAGGCTACTGATTTTTGTGTGCTGATTTTATATCCTGCAACTTTACTGAAGTCTCTTATGAGTTCCAGTAGTCTCTTAGTGGAGACTTAGGTTCCCCTATATATAGAATCATGTCATCTGCAAACAGGGATGATTTGACTTTCTCCTTCCAATTTGTAACCCTTTGATTTTTTTCTTTCCTAATGGCTCTGGCTAAAATTTCCAGAACTACATTGAATAGCAGTGTGAAAATGGGCATCCTTATCTTTTTACCAGATCTTAGTAGAAATGCTTCCAACTTTTCCCCATTAATCTGATGCTATCTGTGGATTTGTTATATATTGCCTTGTGTTGAGGAATGTCAAGAATGTTCCTTCTAAACCCAATTTCCTTAGGGTTTTTTTTTTTTTACAATGAAAGGATACTGTATTTTATAAAATACTTTCTCTGTATCTATTGAGATGTTTGTATGGTTTTGATTCTTCAGTTTGTTAATATGCTCTATCATATTCACTTTTGTGCATTGAGCCATCCCTGCATACCAAGGATAAATTCCACTTGGTCCAGGTGAATAATCTTTCTGATGTTTTGTTGGATTCAATTAGCTAATATTTTACTGAAGATTTTTGCATCTATATTCAACAGTGGTATTGGTCTATAGTTCTCTTTCTCTGTTGTATCTTTCTGTGGTTTTGGAATAAAGGTGATACAGGCCTCATCTAAGGAGTTTGGAAAGATACCTTCCCTTTCAATTATGTGGAATGGTTTGAGAAGAATTGAAATTCAGCAATGAAGCCATCTGTCCTGGCTTTTCTTTTTTGTGAGGGCCTTTATCATGATTCAGTCTCCATCTTAGTTATTGGTCTATTTAGGTTTTCTGTTTTCATGACTCAATTTTGGTAGATTGTGTGTGTCCATGAATGTATTCATTTCTTCTAGATTTTCCAATTTGATGGCATATAGCTGTTTGCAGTAATTCCTGATGATTCTTTTTATTTCTCTGATAGCCATTGTTACATTTCCTTTTTAATCTCTGATTTTATTAAGTGGCATCTTCTTCCTTTTTTTTTTTTTTTTTTTGGTTTGGCCAATGATGTATCAGTTTGGTGTCGCTCCCCCTCTTCGTGGAGGAACGACACTGAACCCTGCGCTGTTCTTTCGTCTGCTCGGCCCTCCCCGGGTTTGCTGCTGGTTCTTCCCGGGTTGGCTACTATCCCTTCCACCTCCGTGGAAGGGCAGTTCCCCCTGGCCGCATTCCCCACTTCCGCAGGGGAGCGGCACACCGCCAGCCGGCTTTCTCGGGGGGCTGCACAGGTGTTCCCTCAGATGTTCCCCTTAGATGTTCCTGGTGCATGCCGTCTCTCTCCTCCTTTATAGTCCTCCTCCGCCAATCCTAACTCGGCTGCCCACACGCCGAGTACGCTGCTCTCCTCCAATCAGGAGTAGGTCCTACAGTTTATTGGTTGAACTGGAGGCAGCTGCGTAGAAGCTGGTTTCTCCTCTCCCAGCGCCATATTGTGGGAGAGCAGATGCATAGAATAAGTCTTAATTCCAGTAACAGTATAGTCCGAGTTGCTCCCCACAGTTTGGTTTAATTTTCAAAAAACTATTTCACTGATCTTTCATATGTTTTTTTTTTTTGAAATTTTCTTTTCTAATTTTGATTCTTTCTTTCTTCATAGTAATTTTGCATTTGGTTTCTTTTGTTCTTCTGGGTCCTTGAGATGCATTGATATATCATTTATTTAAGGCCTTTCCATTTTCTTGATGTAGGGACTATTGCCATACATCTCCCTCTTAATGCTGCTATTCTGTATTCCGTAAGTTTTGATATGTTGTATTGTCAACTTCATTTGTTTCCAGGAATTTTTTTATTTCACTTTCAATTTATTCTATGGCCCATCTTCATTCAGGAGCATGTTGCTCAATCTCCAAGTGTTTGCATATTTTCTAGAGTTTCTTAAGTTGTTAATTTCCAGCTTCATTCCATTGTGGCTAGAAAAATACACATGGTATGATTCCAGTTATTTTCCTGTGTTATTTACCTCTTAGGGGATAATAGATATTTCTTTATGAGTGAATGAAAAAATAATTGAAAGTGACATTTTGTTGAGAACCTGATCTCCTGTTTGTTATAATCAGAGTAAAACCATTTTAGAGATTGATCTTTTAAAAAAAATATATTTGAGAAACAGAAAGAGACAGAAATAGACGCCTCTTATTTACTATTTCACTCCCCAAATGACCCCAGTGAGGGTGGAGTGGTGTGGACTGTGCTGATGTTAGCAGCTAAGAACTCAACCAAGGGCTTCCCTATGGGTGCAGAACTCTAATTACTTGAGACTTCTTACCTACCTCCCAGGCTGTACATTAACAGGAAGCTGGAGTTAGGAGCCAGACACAGGCATGGATCCCAGGCTCATCTGATATGAGATGAGAGCATCTCATCCCCTGTGCTACTTTACCCACTCCTAGCAATTGAATTTTAGACCATTTACTTACAATTGATTTTATTTTTCCAACTAAGTTTTAGTATTAAATTTGAATCATCAGCAGCATCCTATTGATTTATTAGTTTTTAAACCAAAATGAATCTCATGGAAGATTGTATGTCTCTGTTAACATGTAACAACTAAAGAGACCACTTTTTCAGTAAAACTGCATTTTATGATTGAATATTGTATCCATTAGGTTGAGATTTATGTGGTGCTTCTGTTAGTTAGATAGCAACATATCGGGGATGGTCATCCTCACATAATTAGATATAATAGGGCTTACATTATTCCATAAAATTATGTGGCACTTCTAATGTATTTATGGAGACAGAGTTAAAATGGAGAAGAGCTAAGAATTACAAATGTATTCCTTTAAGAACTGAGAGTTTGATTCTGTAAGTTCAAGTGTTTATGACTTGAAATAACCATTAACAGCAGCCAGAATTTGGTGAAGTGGTTTACATGCCTCTTAGGACAACCACATCCTGTATCAGAGTGCTTTGGTTTAAATACTGACTCTGCTTTTGGTTTCAGCTTCCTGCTAATATGTACCCTGCAAAGCAGCAGGTGAAGCTCAAGTAGTTGGGTCCCAGCCACCCCAGCATGTGAGACCTGGGTTAAGTTCCAGGCTCCCAACTTTAACCCAGCTCTGGCTATTGCAGATACTAGAGAAATAAAGCAGCAACGGAAGCTCTCTCTCCTTCTCTATGTCCCTCTCACGTTATTCTGCTTTTCAAATAAAAAGAAATTTTTAAAATAGCCATACATGCCTTAGTACTATCTAAGCACCGCACAGCCTGTCTGCACTGAGAAGGATCTGAGTGCATGTTACAGATCATTTTTCTGATCAATCAAAAATTCTTAAGACTTATTTCTATGAAAACTGTCAAACTTTAAAATGCAACAACCTCCTGCCCAAAATCTGTAGAGATGATATCAGATCCAACTACAACAATCAGTCAATTGTCTCTCCTAAATATAGTTTCAACTTTGCAGCAAATGTTTCCCTTTATTGAACTAGAAAGCAGACAATCTTCGCTTGTAGCTTGATTTCATACATCTGGTAAACTGATACTCTTTGAAGAGAATAATGAATTTGTCTGTATTTGAAAATTTATAATGCTTTATGCAAGGTTCAAACATGGGTTACTGACACTGTCATTGGATTGATACCACTTAAAAGATAATTTTGCCTTTTGTCTAGCTTTGGTAGGTAAATTTAGTTTTATGGTGATTTGCTTTTCAAATAACTTTTTAAAATCCCAGTGTTAGGAAATTCTTTTGGCTAAGTTAAAGGGAGTATACTTTTTTTAAAAAAAATGTGGTATGAATACATCCACTAAACTTATGCCTTGTTAGAAAATTAAAATGTCAGTTAATTAGTAATTAGTGCTAGTCATTGGACAACTTCTGATAATCAATGGAACATTAAACAAAAGTGGGTCATCATTATTCTGTGAGGATGATTGGGAGAACGCTTCAGTAACTCTGAATTGTAACTATGTAGAGAACTTTGACCCTTTGAAAAATCACCTGCAAATGTAAATATTTTGATAAGGATATTCATATTCAGTTCCAAAATTAAATGGATATACCCATATATAGAGAAAGATTTTAAATATATATATATATATATATATATATATATATATATATTTAAAAGTGAGGTGGGTCGCCGGCGCTGCGGCTCACTAGGCTAATCCTCCGCCTTGCGGCGCTGGCACACCGGGTTCTAGTCCCGGTCGGGGCACCGGATTCTGTCCCGGTTGCCCCTCTTCCAGGCCAGCTCTCTGCTGTGGCCAGGGAGTGCAGTGGAGGACGGCCCAGGTCCTTGGGCCCTGCACCCCATGGGAGACCAGGATAAGTACCTGGCTTCTGCCATCGGATCAGCACGGTGCGCCAGCCGCGGCAGCCATTGGAGGGTGAACCAACGGCAAAGGAAGACCTTTCTCTCTGTCTCTCTCTCTCACTGTCCACTCTGCCTGTCCAAAAAAAAAAAAAAAGTGAGGTGGGTCACTGATTCTTTTTTTTTTTTTTTTTGTACTGAGAATTGAATTCACTTTAAGCTGACTACCTACAGCACTAGAGAACATTCTTATGTGGCTTATTGCCATTGAAAAAATTGCTGTTCATAACCTTAATCATTGCAGGACACTCATCCATATCTCCTACATGTCTTAGCATCCTCATGTTGGCTGCAAACCTGTAGCTTTTGAGTATTGCCCAGCTACATTGGTTAAATATCATGACCTTCATATGTAGGGCTTTCTGTTCACATTAATGATTGGTAGATGGTTAGTCAAAGTGCCAACAGTTGAGGAGTCCTGACCTTTTCATCACTTACGTAATCCCAGAGGCCTGATTAATGAACAGAGGAAGATTTCAGTTAAGCGGGTAAATGTGGGCAGTTGAGAAAGTGAATGTGAGAGTCTATGGGATCTGGATCACTAAGAGGTTAAGGGAATATTTTGAAGGCAGTAATATTGTAATTGTATGATCTATTACACACATATACATACATATCTCCTGTAAACAGTCATGTCAATATCAATATAATTCTGAGGCCAAAAACTGTGCTGTAGCTCCCCAGAGAGTTTGGTATATATGACACCCTACAGGTTTTGTGTGAATTGTTTTTAAAAATTAAAATACAGTAAATCACAAAGTAGTTATTGTGGGCCTGTATGGACTATTTGCTCTTTGGGAAATAAAAAGGCCCTTGGACATCTTGTGTGCCTTCTAATCATGATTGACACTTTTTTTGGTGAGTTTAAAAATAGTTACAGTTAAGTAAAAGGTAGAAGTCAATCAAGAATTGGGCAGAATTAGAATGCTTAAAACTTCCACATAAACTGCAAACAGGCTCTGAAACATTGTGCTGGACATATCAATCACTGATAAAAAATTGTGGACTTATCAAGGCACTGTGGCTAAAACAATTTTTACTTAATCTGATGGGCACACACTTGCATTTTAACAAGCACTTCAAATGGAAATCATGTAAAGATTATGTTCCATTCTCTAGCTGAGCTTAAACCCAAACTATCTGCATGAGTTGTTGAGACGGGGGAAAGAAACAGAGAGGGAGAGAGAGAAGAAAACAAAGACAGAAGGAAGAGAAAAATCATGGATGTATCATGAGCTGAACTTATGAAAGACGCAAATTATCATTAGTTTACCAAAGAGCCAAAGAGATTATCTCTGCTCAACTTAAATGCCAATTTTTATATTTGGGGAATATTTGTACTGAGTGATATTTCTGACTTTTAAGGAACACAGCAATAGATCAGCAAAAGTGAGATCCAACTATGGATGATATTTGACTACATATTACTTTTTTAAAGTGCAGAAAAATGGTGTATAGTATAGAAACTGAACTATGTATGTCATTTAAATGGAAGAATCATGCACTGCTATTGAAACTGTTATCAGATTTGAGAAGAAATAAAGAATTCCTTTCAATTAGTAATTGCTTATATTTGATTAAAATGAGTTTTTCTCAATATAGAACTAGTAAATGCTCTTCAAACAAGTTCTACACATAAAAATATTAGTACATGATAGCCCTAATTCTAATGAAAATGATAACTGAGATTTAACTTACTGAAATGACATTATTTATGATTGCACATGTATGCATACTAATAACCTATGGAAAAGGTTGTTCGGTTTTATTCACAGACATTAGAAATATATTATCTTTCATTGTAAGAAAAAAAATCAGGATATCTTTAAATCCATACTCAGAGTATACCCTTAAAAGGACAACTTTTCTATCTTAAAAATAGAAAGTAGAAGAAAATATCTGCCTTTAGAAAGTCACAATCGCTTCTTTTCAGCAACTTCACTTGACTACATCCGCCGGAAAACAAGCTCTTCAAATACAGTGAAGCCCTCAAAGACAAAGGGAGGATGCAGAGAGCACAAAAGGAGAGCCTTTCCTTCCACTTCTACGTTTCATTGTTTCCTGAATTTTACTGGACATATTACACACACACACACACACACACACACACGTATTTAGAGAGAGAGGAGAGAGAATATTTCTATCTATACATATACATATGAAGCTCTCATGCATTGTTTTGTTGACTGGATTTTTGTTGTTGTTGCTGTTTGCATCAGATGCTCGATGAAGGACAAATTATCGTTTCAGACTGTATCAAGGATTCCAGCAGGCAAGATATCTGATTCAGTTAAATTGAGCACACATTTTGAAAGAAAATCTTTTATTCTAGACACGGCTGACTTCATTGCTAGCTGTGATGTTCAGCAATAGATCCAGCAGCAGGATGAAAGAAAATGCTGACCAGTACAAATGCTCGTTAGTGTGTAAGGCAAACTAGATTATCCGAATATATATTCACGGAAGTTCTCATAGTTTTCAGAGAAATCCTTATTTTTTTGCATCAAATAATTAATATGCAAACTACTATGCATCTCTTCAGACTTGTTATGGAGTTGCATAATGGTATTTTGCCATTCTTTTGTGTTATTTAAGATTATATTTTAAAATAAATTAATTTTTGTATATTTACTCCTGCTTTCAAAACCAAAAATGATAGATTCCCTGCAATATGGGACTGCCTTTTCATACAAACATAATAAAGTCTATCTCACCTAGTTAATGCTTAGTAACTACTTGTTGGTGGAATGGATATTTGCTTAGTTTGAGGCAGCTTGGGAAATTAAAAAGAACTAAAGAAAATGGAGCCTGAAAGCTGATTTTAGATAACAAATTTGTCTCTCAGTATAGCTGACAGTTCTCACAAAGGGCGAGTGGGGTTGTTTTTAGTTTTGTTTTGACTGCCCAACAAAAGAAGCACCAGGATGAGAGATTCATCTGATTCTGAATTTAAGGATATATCAAGCTGAAATATAGTTGAATACATATAATTTTTCAAGAGGGACAAAAACAATTTTCATATTTCTTGTATTAGCCTCAATGACAGGGGAGAGTGTGGCAATAAGAGTTTATTCAGTGAGGATTTTATTTTGAGGTCCCATCAGAGTAGAAAGACAGTCTTGATCTTTCTTATGAATTAGCAAAAGGCTTAGCACATAACAGGGTCTTAGTTAATGTTGCTTTAATTGATATATCTCAGTTTCAGTTAAAAGTTACATTGAGGGCTGATCACTGATTTTTAGCTCTCTAAAAAATGATGCAGATCTATATGGTGGCAAAATGTATATACAATACCAGAAACCCAGCAATGCTGTGATAAATCCAAGACTAGAATACAATCTTTTTTAAAAAAATTATTTTTTTGAAAGTCAGAGTTACACATAGAAGGAGAGGCAGAGAGAGAGAGAGAAAGAGAGAGGTCTTCCGTTCGCTAGTTCACTCCCCAATTGGCTGCAGTGGCCAGAGCTGTGCTGGTCCAAAGCCAGGAGCCAGGAGCTTCTTCTGGGTCTCCCACACGGGTTCAGGGGTCCAAGGATTTTGGCCATCCTCCACTGCTTTTCCAAGCCATAGCGGAGAGCTGGATCGGAAGTGGAGCAGCCTGGACGCGAACCAGTGCCCTTATGGGATCTGGCACTGCAGGTGGCTAGAATACAATCTTGATAATATATCAAGATAAGCTCCCAACTGTATGGAGCCTGTGTCTTACTGATTTTGTTACTTTCACCTAGAAGAATGGTCTAGGTGAAGACTGGGAGGATGCCTTGGCGCTGTAGTTGGTGTGTGAGTTGTCCAATCATTGTCCTGATTTCGGCCAGAACCTTTTCAGTCATTGTTCAGGACATAAAATTTTAAAAAACTTGGGTGACATTCAAATAACACGTGAAATATTTATTATCCATAGGACCTTCCATTTTCAACACTCCTGGCAGTTAACTGGAATTCATGAGAAATAAATTATTGAATAGCACCTTGGGTTTATAACTTTAAAAAATGAAGACTGATTGGATGATCCACTACCAGGAGGTAGGCAATGCCAGCTGCCATGAGACTAGGTGGTAATGAGATAGAAGAGTGTGTGCCATTTGGGCAAGGGCATTGCAAGCTGATTCCCTCTGGTGGTCTGAGAGAGATTAAGTGACAAGGAAGATCCCTGGCCCATCGCTGGGATGTGTCTAAGCAAAACAGGCAGTAAGACAATTTTATTTAATTGACTGACTAGCTCTTTAGTCTAAACTGAGTGTGTGGGCAGTGGAAGGGTCTCTAATGTGTGTCCAGCGTATCCTAGTTACTGAGCAAATGTTATTTAGACTGCAGTGTAGTTATAACTAATATAGAGCAAAAGACTCTAGAATTACAAATGGCTCCTTTGCCATCTTCACTTTATCTCTGCAGGCACTGAGAAAATGGCAAATGACCACTGGGATTGTCCAAAGATGTCATCATAAAACAATTATTTTAAGAAACTTTTTATTTCTGCTATTTTTAGTGTAGAAGTCTTTTGACCTGGACTGTGTGTGTGTGTGTGTGTGTGTGTGTGTGTGTATACACAAAGGGCTTTCATTTGATTAATATCTGGAACCTCTCCTCTCCTCCCTGTTGTACCTTTCATTTCTGACCTCTATTACATGGAGATACACAGAGGAGATTTGGGAAAAATAGGTGAAACAAGTGAAATGATCTTGGTATTTGATGACATGATGTTATAGATGCTGTCCCTACAGTGAAATGTCTCCAATGCAAAGGTCCATACTGGCTGGTACATGAAGGAATTCCATAACCACCTGCTAAATACAAGCGTGCTGTATAAGTTTCAAATGATATGATTTTAAAAAGATGTTCTTTAAAATATATTTTATCTATATAATGAAAATTATAACTGTTCAGAGTATTAAGCAAATTATTAAAATGTCAGCCAATTATAAATCTATATTATAAAAAGTCTATCAAAAGATATTATTTAAAATTCTTATTGGATTTCAATGAGGAAATTTTTTATTAGTAGGAAATGGTTTACAAATTGACAAATATTTTTGGGATAGTCTTTCAGCCAAGTTTCAATGGCCCAGTTATATGCAAGTACTTGGTCTATTGTCAATCACCTGGCTTCAGATATTATGTTTTCTTCCTTTGGCTGCACATCTTGTGTTTTGGGTCACAGAATTTGGACATTTACTCTTACAGGCTGAGTTGTTTCTCCAGCTATATGTTGAAGCTCTAATCACTAGCCCTTTGTGTTGGGGAATAAACTATGGATATTTAGTGATATTAAAAGTTTTAAATTCCACTACACAACTTTACATTTAGTGATACAAATAGAAACTGAACACCAAAATCCTTAAAGCAAGCTGCAGGGCCTCAGTGGGAGAGACAGAGAAAGAGATAATCCAACCATTGGTTCTCTTTCTAAGTGCTACAACAGCCTAGACTAGACAAGGCCAAAGTCAGGAGCCTGGAACTCTATCCAGGTCTCTCATGTGGGTAGCAGTGTCCAAGTACTTGGGACATTATTAGGGAGTTGGTTTGGAAGATGAGCCATTGTGGCTTGAACTAGCACTTGTATGGGATGCCAACATTACAGGCAGTAGTCCAACCCAGTGTACCATGAGGCTGCCCCTTATCAAAAATTTTTATATGCAAAATTCAATTTTATGGGCATCCT